>NC_057431.1:12638662-12979287 GCF_019457755.1 Venturia canescens | reverse complement strand
CAAATCTTTTTAATAATTATTCAGTAATTAATTCTTGGTAGAGTCTTGAATGCGTCCGCGGAATCATGGAATGTTATTATACAAAGCATCACCATGAAAATTACCTTGAATAAATAAATAAATAATCCGTAGAACATCAACGTGATCGAGTCAGCATCCGTGTCAAAAGCGAAGGAAGACATAGTGCAATTCGCCAAGATTACGTGGCCGATATTATTTTCGAGATTTTACGAGGCTACCAGAATTTCCGGTCCGGCTCTTCCGGTTGACAATGTAATCGTAGCAGTCAATTGGACAGGAATTTATTTGGTGGACGATCAGGAACGAATGCTCATGGAATTATCCTTCCCCGAGATCATCGAGGTCACATTCCAAAGGTGACAATCTATTCAATATCATAAAAGAAAATTTATTGAAAAATATTTTCAACTATATTGAAAATGATTTTGTCTAATTCGATTTTTTTTTTTATTTTGATAGATTCAATAATGCATTGATGGGAAATTTGATGATTACTACGGTACAACTTGAAGAGTATGTTTTTCAAAGCCCAGACGCCGAAGATCTCGCATACTTAGTGAATCTTTTGATTGATGGCTTGAAGGAAAGATCATGCTACGCTGTCGCTACTCAAGACTACATGAATGGGGGTAAAATACTTTATTGTTTTTTTTTTCAAATTACTAATTGGTTGTTCATATTAATTCTACAAATTCGAACCAGCTCAATATTAGTTTGTTAAAGTTTTTAATATAATAATAATTTCAAGGGAAAACGCCATCGTGACAAGCCGAAAATTCCCATTGGGAAACATTTGAATATTCGCGATTCAGAGTTTTCATAGAATGACAAACGAAATCTTCTCTATTATTGTCCTATGCCTTATTTGCTGATCAAGATTAAAAAGTGTGATATCTCTATGTATCTAGCGATCGATGGACGTAGCCTTTCATCTGGTTGAACGAAATAATGATGATCAAAACAGAATTTCATTATTTTTTCGCTTTTCTGTTTTTTTCTGAGGTTTTTTCTGAATAATGGAAAACACAATTATAAACAGAAAATTTTATGAAAAAAGACTGAAATTATTTTTAAAATTCAAGCTCGGCCAAGTGAAAGTTTCGATGCTCCGTTCATAGAGATTAACAAAAAAAACTGATTTCCGAGTTTTCATTGGGGCCCTACCCAAAATAGTCCTTTTTACGAGAATATTTTTCAATATTTCGTTGCCTATATTTTTTTATTATCACAAATTAATGTTAAAATTTGAATAATGAAGCTTGACCTCAATGCGATAATTGAATTTGTATGCGTGCAAAAGAAAACGGACAGTATAAAGAAAATAAATTTTTCGAACCGTTACAGTGACGTCATCCCTCCATCAATTTGTCTTTCGAATTGTCGATATTGCAATGAAAAAAAATATATAATCGAATAAATGTGACAAAATATGTGAAGACACTTTAAAAACAATTGCATTTAGTGGTTCCTGAAATCGGCGAGACTCAATCTTACTTGCCTCTGAGACGCGGGGATTTGATTAAGTTGTCACCAAACTACTTGGGCAATCGTCTTGTCAATTTAATCTGGGGACATGGGGAATGCAATGGGGTTAAAGGCGAATTTCCAACTGAATGCGTTTATCTTTTGCCTACTATTGCGAAGCCGTCGCAATCCCTAATTGTAAGTATAAATTTATTGTAAATAGATGAAGCTTAGAAATGCCGTCGAACTCAATCTTTTTCTTGTAGACCAGAAAACAAAGGGTTTTTATTTTTACAAAAGTACTATCCGATAACTGCGATTACCATCATACATAGAATGGTCCCCTAACCTTAAGTTTATAGTTTTGGACATGAGATTCGTAATTTATTTTTTTTTCTGTATGAATTAGTGAAAAAACGTACTTTTTTGTTTTTCCGTTTGTAAAACGAAAACCAATGGAGCTATAGACGAGCAACCAAAAGACGAAATATAAAGAACAAAAATGCGAAGAGAATGAGCCTTGAACCGACTCAATCAATTGGAGAAAATTGAAGAAAACAATAACGTTTTTTTAAAATAGTGACGATACAAATTTTTGAAAACCCCCATTATTTCATGTTTTCTTTAAATTGTTCCCTTTATTATAAATCGATTGGTTTTCGTTTTATAAGCGGAAAACCAAAAAAAAAGTACGTTTTTTCACTAATTCGTAAAGAAAAAAAAAATTACGAATTTAACGTCCAAAACTATTAACTTAACATCAGGAGGCCATTCCGTGTGTGATAGCACTCGCGATTATATGATAGTACTTTAGTCAAAATTCGATGATTTTAGAGCTTCATTTCTGGCCTATTGGTACTTTACAAGAAAAATTAAAAGAAAATAAATTCGTCTTCGAATTGAACGAGTATTGATTTAAAACTGAAACGAAACCACATTTTATTGAAAAAAAAAATTGGACGAAAATACGATAGTTTGTTTCATAATAAATAAACTGTACCCATTATCTTTAGATAGTTATGAATTTTTCTTTATTTAATTATCAAGTTAAGGAACGAAATTTGTCATTCAAATTATGACAACGCAAGATATCAGGAATTTATTTTTTCATCTATCACTTATTCAAAAAAGGCACTTCAGAAAAATGCCACTTTTTTTTTTAAATAAATGCAAGTTTTGCATGAATCTGAAAGTTTTCCAAGTTTGAGTGCGTGCTAAATCTTTAAGATTAACCACACATTTTTTCGTTTTGATAAAAAAAATGGGCGTCTTCGATGGTTCAAAGTAGTTTTTAATTCAACAAAATCTCTTCAGTTTTCAACAAATATGCCTATGATTTTTAATATTTTTAATATTCGACTAATTGTGAGTAATTATTCTAAGGAGGGAAAAGTATTAACTATTAAAAAAATGTCTAGAATTTCTTCAAAACCGATCACACGGCTCAGAAGCATTTGGAAAAACGTCAAAATCTCCGAAACACCGAAACGTCACATGTCCACACATTGCGAAAATTCGCAGAGGATAACTTCCGACCCAGTTTCAATGTGACGTTATCACGAGGTTCGAGTATATCAGCAGCGAAACGAACGGTGCCCGAAAAATTGTGGAAACACACCAGAACCCCGGTAAAAGCTCCTCATCTTGCGAAAATCTGCGAACTCGAGAATGACCTTGCTCAACAGGCTGTAGGCATTTTCTCGAGCATACTCAAGTACATGGGGGATCTACCGAGTAACAGACAGAAACTTGCCACCGAATATACCGACCTCATTTTTAAACCAGCCCTCGAGCACGTAAGAAAATACATTCTTTTTGATTCTATTTTTGTTTTGATTTCAATTTTTACCGCGTTCTAATTCAATTTATATTCTTGATTTTACTTTTTCAATTGTTATGCTATTGGATTTAAAAAGATCAGTATTTTTGGTAATTATGTAGTTTGATTACTTTTCCGAAAATCAATGGAATTTTTTTTTCTTCTTCTCGAAGTTATCGATTGGACTATAGTAAGTGATATTTCGTCGGGGGAGGCTAACATTTTCCATAAAAACCATGAGTTATGGAGTTTTGAAGTTGTTGGAAAAATGCGGGGATTTGGCGTATATCAGGCTATTTAGGAGTTCACATTAGGACAGGTGGACACACACACACACACACACCCCAAAGTTGCTCTAAACCCGCCCAGCGAAACCACACCCACACATCGAAAGTTTTCTGAACCAATACGACGATTTCGCACACGCATCAAAAGTTGTTCCGGATATACATATGCGATGTTTATGCGAAATCGGTAGGTGTATTCAGAGCATTTTTGATGCTTGTGTGGTATTGCTGGGCGGGTTTAGAATACCTTTGATGTGTGTGTGCGTGCGTGCGTGCGTGTGTGTGTACGTGTGTGTGTATATGTGTGTGTGTGCGTGCGTGCGTGCGTGTGTGTGTACGTGTGTGTGTATATGTGTGTGTGTGCGTGCGTGCGTGTGTGCGTGCGTGCGTGCGTGTGTGTGTGTGTGTGTGTGTGTGTGTGTGTGTGTGTGTGTGTGTGTGTGTGTGTGTGTGTGTGTGTGTGTGTGTGTGTGTGTGTGTGTGTGTGTGTGTGTGTGTGTGTGTGTGTGTGTGTGTGTGTGTGTGTGTGTGTGTGTGTGTGTGTGTGTGTGTGTGTGTGTGTGTGTGTGTGTGTGTGTGTGTGTGTGTGTGCGCGCGCGCGCTCTGTCGTGTTGTGAACTCAAAAATATTCAAATATACCATATTTCATCATATTTTTCCAATAACTTCAAAACCTCAAACACATGGTTTTTATGGAAAATGTTAGCCTCCCCCGACGAAATATCATCAATGGTAACTAATCGAAGCCGTCCATGCTAAAAAAAAATTTCTTTCGTTGATTTTCGGAAAAGTAATCAAACTACATAATTACCGTATTTTTTATTGGTGATTTTTAACGAATATCGTTTAATCGAAATTTTTATTTGTCATTTCGTTCGAATTCTTCCTTGTGACAATATTCATTTTCTCTCACTTTTTTGAGTATTTTTGCGTCGATGTTTGAATACCATTACTATATACGAACTAGTTACGATAATTACTCTGACAATGAAAAAGGTTCAAAATAGAAATTTGACTATAATATCAAAGAAATCTAGCTGGACGAGTCTATTTTCATCAATTTTTGTACGACTTATCGAAATGCGCGGTTGAGTATCAACTGTATAATTTAAACTAATTATTGGAATTTTCTAAGATTTTATTAATTTAAAAATTTTTTAATTGCATTCCTTCGGGACAGAAGAACCCTCAAAAATAGGATCTTTTTTATTGATCAAGGTTCATTGGATTATAATGTTTCATATTAATATTTCGTGCTTTGTATATTTTGAATATGGATTATTTTTCTTCAGAATGTTGCGAATCCTATTTTGATACATCCAATAAATAATTCCACGACATTTAAAAATTCTCGATTAGTTATTCAATTCTATTACATATTTAAAATCTGTTGGATGAGAAAGAAATTGTTAAAAGCTGAAAACAAGCGTTCAGAAAAATACTGAATCGATTTTTTCCCTGTAACACATATTTCTTCAATAATTATAAAATGAAAAAAAAAACTCGAGCAAGCGAAACAATTGTTCCAGTTCGAACGAGATTCAGAAAAAAATTGTTCACCCGCAGGCTATACTCCGGGACGAAATTTATTGTCAATTAATTCGGCAACTGACCGAAAACAGAATACGTTTGAGCGAAGAACGGGGTTGGGAATTGATGTGGCTTGCTACGGGAATAATGAGCTGTGGCAAAAGTGTACAGAAAGAGGTTGTGAAGTTCCTTGAGTCTGCGAAAAGCCCAATAGCAAACGATTGTCTTGTGAGACTTGGCAAAACAACCAAATGGGGCAATCGCAAATATTCGCCCTACATACTCGAGGTCGAAGCTATACGATTCAAGAGCATGCAGATATTCCACAAAATTTATTTCCCTAACGATACTGACGAGGCTTTTGAGGTAATTTTCCACAATAGATGTCCGCCATTTAATCATAATTGAAAAGTTTATTTATTTCAATATTAGGAACACTATTTTTACTATGATTCAAATTTTTTCAAAATCATTTTTTTTCTTATTCTAGTGGTAATTTTTTGATTCTTTCACTTTGGAAAACTGATGTTTTCTTAAATATTCAGGAGTTTTGGAAATATCAAAATTTCAACTTTTAACATTTTTTGTTTATTTTAACAATTAGCTAAGCTCTAAATTTCATTTATTTTTGTGATAAAAATGTTGCTAATTCAATCAAAAATCGATACAAGATTAAATTAAATTTTGGGATACGTTTTTTTGTTAAATTTTTTGTGTTTTTTTTCGATCGATCATTGATAATTGAATTTATAGCTTATTTTTACACTTAAATGAATGTCCTTGCAAAAATTATTGACAGCAGTTGTTTTAAAAGCGAGGAAAAATAAATCGAAAATCGGAATTCTGACAATTCTGGTGAACGATTTTCTTGCTTCTCCATCAACTTTATCAATTTTCAGTAAGTTCATATTTTACAATTGTTGTTATTCATTTCAATTTTGAAGATTACGTCCGCCACGCGAGCGAGCGACCTCTGTGAGGAAATATCAGCGAGAATGCATCTAAAGAGCAGCGACGGTTTCAGTCTTTTCGTAAAAATAATCGATAAAGTATTTTCGGTTCCTCACGAATACTACTTTTTCGATTTCGTGCACGAGTTGATGCAATGGGCGAAACAATCGAGACCGATGGCAAAATTGACGGAAACATTGAACGTTCGATATCAAATATTTTTCATGAAAAAGTTGTGGGTCAATTCATATCCAGGACGTGATCCAAACGCTGATGAAATATTTTACTTCCATCAAGAATTACCCAAATACTTGCGAGGGTATCATCGCTGCAGTAAACCAGAAGCCATTAAACTCGCAGCCCTCATTTACCGGAGCAAATATGGCGAAAGTAAAAACGAGTTGGCCGAAATACCGTAAGAACAATTGAGTATTCTGGTTTTTTTTCTCGAATATTTTTTTTTTTATTTTTACTAAGAATGTTCGTTAACTTTCTTATCAGTTCAATTATTTATTTTTTGGCATCTGCTCCAATCCTTCAGGGGTTCTACTCGATTTTTTAATCATTATTTTATCCAACATTTTCGTTTCGTAGAAACCAAATCCGAGAGTATGTGCCGACTGATTTGGTGCATATTTTGAGCGGCAGTGACTGGAAGAGGCAAATCACTGCGGCCTATAACCAACATTCGGGTACGTAAGCCGCATCGACCGAGAGCTTTCCTCGACTTTTTAATGAAGTTGCATGACATGCTAATAAAATTTCAGATTTCAACGATTCAGTTTTCATAATTGATCGACACCAGACATTTTGTGAATAAATATTAAAACCGAAAATGTCATCAAAAGTATCGTATTTGAATAATGTTTTCAACAGTTTATTATTTCACTGTTTTTTTTTTTACTCTTTTCTTTCTATTTTATTTAGTCAATTTTTCAAGATTTATTTCAATCGTTTTCTTCCGCCTTCTGTTCTCGCACGTACAAACAGTTGGAACTAGAAAAATGGAGTAAATTCATGAAAATTAAAATGGAATACATGATTTACAAGATTGCAGTTTGCTTCATAATCGTGAATATGTTTCAGAGTGAATTTGAGAACGTAGAAAATTAAAAAATGTAATTGTAGGAAATTGCATTCCATTTTTTTTGTAATGAACAATGAAAATATGTTCGTATTAATGACAAAAACTATTTAAACACTGACCTCCGAAATTCTAATGTCGAAAAATAAGTTCGATTACCATCTAAGGCCGGAAATAAAATTGTATTTTTCCCTGTTTATTTCAGATGATATTCTTTATTTCACAGGTAAGAGCGAGTCCGAATCGAAACTCCAATTCCTGCAGCACTTGTATCAATGGCCGACTTTCGGTTCGGCGTTTTTCGAAGTTAGACAATCGACGGAATCGAGCTTTCCGGAGTTCATGTTATTGGCGATAAATAAGAACGGGGTGAGCGCGATAGACTCTCAAACGAAAGAAATTTTGGCGATGTGGAGTTTCACGGAGTTGTCCAACTGGTCGTCAGGGAATACGTACTTTCATATGACGATTGGCAACTTCATGAAAGGCCAAAAAATTCTTTGCGAGACTGCATTGGGCTACAAAATGGACGATCTTATATCATCGTACATCAACTATCTTCGTGGCACTGTACAAGGGGATTCGTCGATTCTTCAAATTTGAAAAATCTCGAACACCTTTGAAAATAAATTGAGGCAAATAAAATCAAAAAATAGTTCGAAATAATTCATCAAAAATTTCGAAATATAACTTTCGAAAGAGCCTAATAGTATGAGAAAAAAAAACTTTCGATCGAATGAAATTTGTTGATTTTTTCAATTTGAATAATTTTTTTCAACTTGATAAAATGGGTCTAAAACATCTTCACTTTTGAGTCTGAAAGCTAGACCCAAAAAGATGAAATCTGATCCATAACTATTAACATTAGTTAAATATGCATAATTCTCCTAAATCGAAAAAAGAATCAACTACAAAATTCAAATTGAATAAAATTTGTTCATAAGCGTTTTTTCAATTGGAATAGAATAAAAAATTCTGAAACTCTGTAATTGATGACCTAAATATTAGATTCTTGATTGGAACTATTAAATAATAAAACAAAATGGAATGTTTGCTTTTTGTTTACGTGGAAAATCTCTTCAATCAAACTGCGTAAACTTCAATCAAACTGCATTCGGTTCAACGCGTGTCATCTAAACCCTTGTTTGCTTTGAATAATTCGATCAACACTGAAATAATTTCAAAGTTTGATCTCAGAAATACGGTAAGTTACGTAGCCGGAACTTCAAGAAAAAAAATATCACAATTAACAAAAATGAAAACATAATCATTCTTCTGTAGTTGATTAGTAGGAAAACAAATCCGCTCCTAGAAAAACTACGCGCAAACACGTAGACGACGAAAGACAAAAATCAATAATATTGAAATAGAAATCGAAACTTCAATCGATAAAAAGCGATGATACAATATGAATAAAAAAAATTTGTAATAATTTGAATCATGAATGAAATGACAAGAAAATAAATAGTTATGAGAGGATTTTGAACGTGCGAAGTATGAAATGTTGGGGGTTGAAAGGAGGTTGTGTTTTATCGGGAGGAATTTATCCTCAAGAAGCTTTTGGGCAAGTACTAAAATGGCGTTCGGGGGTGGTTTATGGTGCAAGTTTCTCAGGGTCTCTATCTCTCGTGTCCTTAGAGCTGACTTTGAGAGTTTCTTAGCGGAGGTGGCCGGGGAGAGTCGAGGGAAAATGGGTGTTTGCGCCTCTTGACAAATAAGGGGAAGTCGTTACGGTGCTCTGTGCCGAGACGTAGGCGTTTTCGGCGAGTAATTAACCGCTCGTATCCATGGGAAAGCACCCGGACCATATATACGATCTTCCTTCATCCTTTCCTCTCCTCGTGAATTCTCTTTCCGGCAAAGAGTCCCTTTAAGAAGAGCCCCTCGAGCTTAGGCTCCGACTCGTTCTCCATTATTCGAACGCTAATCTCCTTTCTACTACTATATAATAATACACCCAAGGTCCAAATAAAACAGAACTGAAATCGCACCGACAATTGTTACTTTCGATTGGATTAATTACCATTTTTTCTTTAATTATGTGGTAATTATGCAGAAGTGGAGCCTCCACCTATAATCGGGCTGATTGTTTATTTTTATACGTTCTTGATTCATGAGAAACATGATAACAAGCAATATTATGTTGGCGCATGACCTTTTTCGAAAAAAAAATAAAAAAGAAGTTTTTTTTTTACATTTTTGACCACGATCAATTTTAGGAAGGGGGAAAGTAAAAATTTTCTTTTTGAATCTGAAAAAAAAAACATAGAGGGGAGGTAAAAAAATCAAAAGACGAAATAAGGAAGATGTTTCAGATCCATCCAACGGTACCACTCATACATCGAGGTGTTCCAAACCGATCCAACGATATCGCCCACACATCAAAAGTGCTCCCAATTCACCCAACGATTCAGCAAACATATCGAAAGATGTTCCGTACTCACCTAACGATACCGCACAAACATCGAAACTTCAAAGTCAGTTGATCTGAATGACTCGAAATATTGATCAACTCAAAATTCGTTATCGGAATCAAATCCATATTGCTTGCAGCGAAATCAAAATGACTAAACATTTTTTTGATTTCTAAGAAATATCACTGTCTACAATGTCTACATAACAAAATATTTTTTCGTAAGGAACAATCCTTTTGTTGTTTCAATAATCGGAATAATTTAAATCGAAATATTTGGCGTTACACAAGCTTAATTAGCTGATTAAATATCTTGAGAAATTAACCAAATATCGATAGTTTATAGGAACAAAATTGTTTTTTTTTTTTTGAGCCCTTTTTGCAAGATATACATCCAAAGATCTGTACACCTTAATTGCGGCAGAAGAACTCCTAATAATGCAAAGATTGAATCAACAATACAAATCTTGACCAAATGAATTCTGTTGGATCAACAAAATTCCGTTTTCAGTGATAGGAAAATATTGTACTTTTACAACAGTTCAAAGATAAATATAGGTGGAAAAAAATAATGAAGCGGCGCCACATTTGAATTTTTGTTCATGAGAAAATAATTCATAGGATTTTGGTTTTTGACAAGTGTTTATTCTGCCGAAACAAGTCAATGAGATCGCGGACAAATTAAGGTTGACCTATCGTAAACTTCATTATTAGATACAAACGTGATGTTTTTTTACTTCATAGTTAAAGTGCACAGGAAAATACCTACAAAATTTTTGAGCACATCATCGACTAGTTATGACAATAAATAATCGATGAAATTTCGAAATTTAACACACAGCTTATGAAGGCCGTGCTCCAACAGAGACTTGAGTTATGAATAACTAATTTTCCCAATTAGATATGTTTTAAAAAAGAATTCTCAAATGTTAAAAATGCTGCAAATTAAAATTTGCAAATTTTTTCCTCAAGATGGTCAAGATGCACGGTGCTCAAGATGCACGATGCTCAAAGCTTACTCTATGAAGTGTTATATTTTTCATTTTTGCTTCCTCATAGAGGAAGCTTTGAGCATCGTGCATCGTGACCATCTTGAGGAAGCAATTTGCAAATTTTAATTTGCAGCATTTTTTTTTATACAAGGAAATAATGTATTTTCTCTACCTTCTTTTACGAACTCTAATTTATCTCTTTGTTTAAATTCATTTAAAAAAACTAAATGACGAGCCATCAGAAAAAACAGTTTGTAACTTTCAATTTTCATCTTTTTTCTATTTACATTGAAATTAAATAATTCAGACAACTTTGCTGGAAAGTATAGAAAAATTTCCAAAAATTGAAGCGGTTAGACGATTTTTTGAAAAACTCATATTTTCGTAAAATTCAAAATGTCATAAAATTTAAATCGCTCAACCGATCTTCCCCAAATTCAATACCAATCTTCTTATTATGACAATCTATTTACAAAAAAAAAATTATTAATTAATCTCAAAATTTTCGAAAATTAGAGCGTCGACACCCTTTTTATGAAAATTTCAAAACGTCGTAGGATTTGTAATTTTTTACAAATTCTGAAAAAATGATCAGAGAATGAAGAGCTTGTATAGATTAACGTCTGTGGAAAACGTTAGCACTGCATCTCAAACCGTTTCCGAGTTATAAGCGTTTTAATTTTACAGTGTCATAACATACACACACACACACACATCCGGACATTTTTTCTAGATATGATTTTTCGATGTTTTAGGACATTTTGAGCACATTGACATTGAGAACTGGAAAAAAAAAATTTCATCATCAGATAGCTTCCCCTATGAGGAAGCAAAAAATTATGAGGATCATATTTGAATAAAAATAAAACGAAGTATGCCGAAGAAATAAAATAAAAATCTTCGATTTAGTCAAGTAATTACGTGGTGTGTCGTCGTCTTCCGCCTCTGACGCTCTGGCTGCGTAAAGGTGACATCGGTGCATAACCTCGAATAACATGGAACGGTCAGAATATGTGAATTGTCAAACTATATTTATTAGTACGAGAGCCCACGACCAAAATGTCGGTCTTATAGCAATACGACCAAAACCGTCAAAAAATGTCAAAAAATTTAGCCGACATGTTTTATAGCAATATGTCTGATTATTGGAAGGTAGTTGAATGATAGCTCTAAGATACCGGAAACATATTTTTCAGAAGAAAATGTTGTCGCATTACATTTCGAGAACGTTTTAAAAATGTCAAAAAAATGTACCGACTTGTTTTATAGCAATATTTCTGAAAACTGTTTGACATGATAAAATAAGTTGTGCAGATGTAGAAAAAATGAATTTCAGAAAAATATAGTGCCGCATCTTCTCTATCAGAAAAGTTTTCGATACTCCGTTTTATCGTATTTACCCGAATCCGTAGAACCGAACTGAAGAGAGTTAAATAATTAGTTCAAAAGGGAACTTGGAAGGAATTGCCAAAAAAAAGCCGTTCCCGCCATAGGAGCGTATCAAGCGCCGAGGCGATTGCCAGGTTACTCCGAAACGTTTTTTTCGTTTTTTAGGGTATAGGCGACATCGAAAATTTCTGAAAACATTTTTTTAGTAATTCCGACAGCCATGTGAAAAGTTAAAAAAAAAAAATTATCCGGGTTGCTATCAAACATGTCGGCTAATTTTTTTGACATTTTCAAAAATGCGCTCAGGCTATACGCTACGCGAAAAATTTCTGAAAACGAACTTTTTTGTCATGAAATGACAATACCCATGTATGTTATGTAAATCAGACGTATTGCTATAACGCCGACTGCCTATTTTTTTTTGACACAGCAGAAATGACCTCCCACGCAGTTGCTACACTTTTGACCGTTACTACCCACCTAGTCGGGTTCTAAATCATATAATCTAACGATTTTATATAGTTTTAGCCGTATTGCTATGAGACACGATTTTGGTCGTGGGCTCTCGTACTATATTGAATAGTTGAATTGAGGGTTCTTATCCGAGAAACAGAATACTAGGAAAAATAAATTTGTTTGAAGACAATGTTTCTGGTCAAGCCAAACATCTTTGATCCATGGTCAAATATAACCTCCTCGCACAAATGGTAAGCAAAGGAGACAACGTTGCATATGTATTAGGAGTATGACTGAAGGGACGATGTGAGTCAAATGAGTATAACATTAAAAAACTTCAATATAAATAATGTTTCATAAATCATCACGACACCACCTGAAAAATCATGGACTTTCGTAATACTAGTAAAATAATATATAAATCCATCATGAATCTATTGTTAATTTAAAGTTTTAAAAATAATACGGTGTCTCTTGACTAGCTATTGCGACAGGTCAACCTTAGTTCAATTTGTTAACCTGTGTCCTAATACTAAAAAAATCCGTGCACGCAATATCGAATTTTACGAGTTTTATTGTTGTCATTTTATTGGTATTCCGATTGACCTCTAATACGTCTGAATATGCTGTTATTTACATATAGCTTTTGATTTTTGATGATCACATGCATATACTAATGACGATATAGTCTACTTGACAGATATGCTATCCTGAGAAGCTAGCAGACAATATTTCTGGTCGGATTATAATTTTTATGCTTGGAAATCCCAGCATATATGTAACCAACCACAGCTTTCCAACCACGATAATTCAAGCTTAGAAACAAATATGCAAGTTCGGAAAAAATTGAAAGTGAGGGGCCCTTGTTTTCATTAACCTTTAGAGGACCGGCATTTGAGAGTTGAAATCGCCTTTGAAAAGTGCTTAAATTAGTGTCTGGTATCACGTATCAACTACATATAAAGGTCATATCACAGGATGAACCGATATATCGGCTTTCCGGTCCTCTAGAGGTTAACTTCAAATACGACTTGAAGATAGGAATTTTGCGAAATCGAATCGAAATCGAATTTGGCAGACGATAATTGTGGTGATGCTTACAGAATACTTTAATCATACATAAATACTACACTGAATGTCACAAGTGACGGTTCATTAGCATTGAAGTTCAGCATGATTTGCAAACATTCATTTTATTTGATTCTCATACACTTAAATGTAGATAAGAAAGGTTATTTTATCAATAGATTATTTAATGTTGCTTCAAAAGTACTTCAAACCTAGAATCACAGTTCCCAATTTTTTACTGGATTCAATTGGACTTTCAATAATTGGTGATTCGAAAATTTTGGATAAACATAGTCGTATTGAAAAATATGTGATCCTTAATAACCTGTAAAACTCCATACGCTTATTCGGAAAATGACAGGTACGTAATATAAGAAAAAACCAACATTTAGTCATCATAATGAAATTATTTTTCGTCTTTTAAAGTGTCTGCAAAGTACAGCTAAAAGGAATAAAATGGTTTTTCAATATTGAAACAACCACATATCAATTCTAATTTTCATGATATGTATTCAGCATAAAATTGTTTCTATTAATTCCCTCATATTCAATTATAATCATACATTCCTTTCCAAAACTTGTTTGATGTACAAGCAGTTAGATGCAATCAATGACGTAATTTATTTAAATTGCTTTGTCAGAAATTTCATTAAAGGATAATGAAAATACATTAGAATTGAGCATTTATTGATTGAAATCACATGAGTATGAGAATATTTGTCTAGAAAAATGGACTAGAACGCGCGTGTAGCGCGTGCCTGTGCTAGTAATCGTAAATTTGTATTCAGCGAGAAACAAATAATTTGTAGTGATGATAAATGATGAAAAAAAGAGTTCGATATTGTACAGTATAGGGTTAGAATGGGAAAAAATTTGCAAGCCAAGTTAATAATGAGGAAATTGTAATGGGGGAGAGACTGGACATGAGCTACTGGTTCGGGCTAACGACCGTTTCCACTTTTTTCTTCCTCTCTCTTCCTTTCGATGCTACTCGTTTCGTTCCATCGTATATGCAAGAGTACAAGAGAGCACCTGTTACGCGGTGGCCAGGTTGCTCGAAGCTTTGCACGCGAGCCACATATGCTGAAGACGAAGAAAAGAACAACGAAAAAAAGAGACAGAGAATAAGGACAAAAGGACCTGCGGGGGCAACTGTTTCTTTCGTTTTGCCGGTCGGATAAACTCCAACGAGGGAGTGTTAGTCGAAACAAGCGGATGAGAAAAAACCTCCGAATTATTTAGCAAATCTGAAAAATCTAAATTTTACATGGAGAGGAAGTAGAAAAATCGAAAAGGCAAAAAGCGACGATTCTGATGCATTCCATCGACATAATTTTATTGAAAAAAGTGAATAACAAATAAACTTTGTTTCCTCCCGTGATGAAAAATTATGATTTTGAATGGTCGATTCTGCGAAGCTGTTCCAACGAACTGTGAACCTGACAGATGATTTTCCGCAACATTTGGCTCAATCGCACGATTCTTCTCTACCTAACTCGTCGACGTCTATATCCATACTTATACTATGTATCTATATAGAGCACAAGTCGTTTCTGCGCTGGCCTCGTTAGGCAGATGACGTTAATTAGAGTGAAATCGTGATGACGGATGCTGCAGGCGAGGTCCCGGAGTCCCGTGACCTCTCCTTTCGCATCTCTGAGCTAGAAAATCCACGACCCAGAGGACATCATTTTGTATACATATATGTATACATATAGATATATAGCTACGCTTATAGAGGTTGATGGAGCTCCGCAGAGAACTGGCAGAACCGAAAGTCCGTCTGTCTGTTCACCAGGCTGGATTAAAAGCTCGCCGCTAATTGTGTAGACCGAACGAACCCCCTAGGCCCTTCGTACGAACATCGTATGTATCCTGACATTTCAACGGCTGACCATTGCCCCTCATGACTTAAACACAAAGAGAATTCAATATCCGTATATATATATATATGTTTATATAAATTTTCGATTAATACATAGATATATTCGTT
Source organism: Venturia canescens (assembly GCF_019457755.1). Classification (NCBI taxonomy): domain Eukaryota; kingdom Metazoa; phylum Arthropoda; class Insecta; order Hymenoptera; family Ichneumonidae; genus Venturia; species Venturia canescens. The sequence goes on along the minus strand of NC_057431.1, from coordinate 12,963,820 downwards.
CATATTTTCTCGTATAGAAAATATTATTTCCGGATGGACTCGGCTTGGATCTCGTCACGCTATTTTGCATTCTCATTTCAAGCTCATATTTCAATCTCGATTCAAAGCTAACCGAAACCTTGCGCTTTCTTCATCAATCGCAATATGTAATAATATATCTTTGTCTTTCTTTTCGGTAATCGGTGCGAAAATACATGCGAGGCGACAACTTTTCATTCTTTTTCAAAAATTCGTATGGATAATTTTTTATCGCACATATTCGGGAAACTTGATTCAGTCTTTTTTTTCTAGGTTGAAAATCAACCCGGTTGACATTGATTCATATTAGGAATGATTTGGTTTTTGTTAGCGAATTTCTATTATATTTTTAATTCATTTGGACTAGAAATTACAATTTGGAGGGTATACTTATTCAATTTTTTCGATGTGAGGAAGATAGTTGCTTTTCCTCAAATCATCCAAACCATTAAAGTTGTCAATGAACAATGAAAAAAACAGTTTCATTGAAAACAAAAAATAATAATTGCAAATGAAGAACAATAAAAGAAAAACTAATTCAATATTAAAGTAGTTCTGTAATTTTGATGAAATTTTGAGAATCGGCCGAAATTTTAATATGGCGTAAAAACGACCTTCATGGATCGACTTCGGAATTTCAAATCGACCACTATATTTAGTTTTTCAAATATTCGCGATTATAAATAGGTCATATTAGGACTTTAAAATAAAACCAGTCCTATATTCAGTATTATTGTGGGATTAATACAAAAAAAAATGGAAATTTTTGACCATTTAATTTCGGAGATATCGACTGATATGGCAACAGTATACGGTGCGGCGAATTGATAGGCGCCATACAAAACAATATTTAAAGCTTTCTTCTCAAATATATGACCACTTTCGCGATTAGGTTTCCATTTGTACACTTTTTGGTTTCTTTCGTGACGATTAAATAAGATTTCGGGAAACACTGACATTTTGATGCTCAAGGCTATAGTAATACTGGAAAATGTCGTTGTTGCCACGATTACAGCGCCACTTTCTATCTGCATAGAGAACCTATATTCATGCATGAGACGTGATCGTATAGGACAGACCGAGTGTACAAGCTTTGACAAAACCATGTAGCCGGCAGCACCGTATAAGCATTAGATTTCATTTTGTACACCGCGGCGGCCCAAACTTTTAGCTCGTTCGTGTACATACAAACTTTTAATATAATAAAAATTTATAGAATAGAAGTTGTGGATATCTCAAACTCTAGATTTTTTTTTAAACACGAAAAAAAAATTTTTCAGAAAATAAAATATGGTTAGATCCACATGATGCTCGATGATTTTTGTACTGAAAAGTTCTTATTATTTCATCATGATTTTTTCCGTACTTTTCCCACTAACTCTATTATTGCGGTTACCCATCCGAGTGTTGTTTTATTTGAGAAAAGCGTATTCATTCGAAAATGAATTACGTTGACGGCGATGGAAAAATTATTAATTCGCTGTGTGGATTGTTAAATACACATAAATGGTCTAGTTATCACCACGGAGCATAAATGTACTTTGATTGTATCTCTCGAGGCGTGGTTTCACTGGCAAAGCGTTTTCGTACATTCATCATCGCATAAGCGACTGCAGAATAAAAACTGTTTGAATAAATATAATCTGGGTCAGGTTAATAACTTCATTTTATTTAGATATACTGAAGGATATGATAATTGTTTGTCAGCGGGATAAATCTGTTTGAAAATGATCAGTGTGCCACACTAATTTTCGTATCCAATGTTGAATGAAGTAAATTGATTCCGATTAATCTTCGAGTTTACTCGGTGTTTTCTAACCTTATGTTAGTTGAACAATTCCAAAATACCATTACAAGATGTTAGGACCATTAAAACATAAGAATAAGGAATTAGGATTATTTATAGTTTTTTGAAACTGAATTGTAAATTATTTTTGTGAAAATTCAAAGAGACGAAAGAGAGAGCTCTTTTTGTGATCTTTTTTCGGTAGCTATTTATGAGAAACTGTTGCGAGAAAAGAGACTGTTATTTCAGGTTTCCTTGGAATCAAAAAACGAGTTTCGCCTGTGGTCTTAACTATAAGTAACTATTATTGACATTGGTTATCGAGAGTCTCCCTCTATACTTTCATCAACTAACTATTTCAAACAGTCTCTTTACCGATAAACCTCATTTTAAACTGTTTTCGAAAATGATTATTTTTTTTTTATTATTATTAAAATAATTGGAAAAAATTAAAACCAAGGGAGTATACTCAAAAATTTGTTTCTCTCCATTTTGACCGTTTCACTTGCCGAGTTCGTGAGTATGAGATGTAGATATATTATGTAAAGTAAGCGTAAATTCTGCACGTGGACAGTGGTTGAAATAATTTTTGGAAATTGGAATTTTTCAAAAAATTTTTTTTGAAATGTTTTACTTGAAAACGTTTTGTACACTGATCATAATGAATTGATGATCTCTATAATGAGAAATGAGTCGGGGTTTACTGACTGAGATCAAAATTACTGTGCTATAAAACACTGACGATTTTTGGTTGTCGTGCTTGACCGTGCAGATTCCGTGAACGCGTGTGGCAACGCGGTGTTCATATTTTTTCACATATGTTAGAAGGATTGAAAAAAAAAACGAGTAACAAGGAAATGGAGAAAGAAAAAAATTCTCGCAATTTCCACACGTCTCTTCAATTGAAATTCCAGCTCGCGGCATTTTCACAACGCCGCATGGATTGGGTTGTTTTTCATTTGCTGACTTGTAAAATAAAATTAGAGTTCAAACATAAATTATCGTGTGCAATTCTGTAGGCCAGAAAAGAAGGGAAAAGGGAAGAGAGGGAGAAGAGATTCGTTAATTTCGACACCTTGTGCACAAAATTTCTCTTTTTCTTTCTTCGGCGCATCTCAAAATCGTCTCTAGCTCCGGGCGAAACCACGGAGAAGAGCATACAGTTTCCCTCTCTCCCGCCCCCCGGCTTGCATCTCTGAAAAATTGTCTCGAGGGTTACAACGTTTTCGAGAGGCGTGAGGATTTTTTTTCTCGTCGATAATTCGTTCGGCTGCAGTTTTCGAGTTGTCTCCACGCAACAGTTTTTAGTTTTGTTGCCTCACTTTTTGTTTTCCGTTCTCGTTTCTTGTTTCGCATCTCTTGCCATTTTAAACACGCGATACTATATATATAAATACTCGAATATACACGTATAGACGAAAGTGTATATTTTTCAATAAGTGTTTTGTCGTGAATTTCTAAATTCCACGACTTTCTATATGTGTATATATACGAACATACGCACTCTAAACGATTATGTGCATTAAGAATTGTGTGCATGTTCGCAATTAGAGCCTCCAAGATGTATATGCACTTTTGAATTTTCGTATTTTTGTGTTTCTCCAGGACCGTGGCCCGGAGCATACAAATTTTTAACCCCCTCACGACTAACTCTATAAGCGAATCCTTAGGAATAGAGAGAGAGAGAGAGGAGTGAGAGGACAGATTGATTTAGATCGGGAATGAAGAACGGGGGTCCCCTCTAATTATACGAAGTACGCCGGTGCACGCAAGCATCACCTTCGGCGTGTGCTTCTTCCAATTACATTCATCTCGACACGTTTCTCCTCTTTCGAGTTAATTTAATCGACGAAAAGAAAGAAGGCGTTATTTTAACGTAATTGGATGGCCAACGTTTGCTTTTGTTTTCTTTTTAATTTCGCCTCCTAAAACGTTCGTCTCCAATATTTATCATTTTTTTCACAAACAATTTTGCAAAAAGCCCGAATACTATTGTTGATGAATTTCTTTGGAAGCATTTTTATGAGTATTTAACGCCAAAAAATGAAAGTTTTAAAGTTTTATAAATTCATTTAATTTACAAATTTAATTCTCATGAAATAATGTTTTTCGATTTCGACCCAAATTTAACATATTCATCGTTGACGTTGATGATGGTTGACTTATTTTGAAATATGCGAATCATCGTCGCCTACGCTGAGTGATTTTTTTCTGACCTCAGTAGTTTTTATAATTGTAAAATGCACAGGACTTTGAATACGTAGAACGAAATAATGTATAGGGCCAGCCAATCCCTGTAAAGATATCGCGGGGTTCCTCGAATGTCCACTCCGTGTGTCCAGTTCGAGCCGATGTTGCTTTGATGACTGTTGATGACGATTCGAACCAGAAGAGAGCAATTTCGGCTCAGTGATTACAAGTAGTAACAACGAAGTGGAAGGAGTATAATCAATACTGACGGTCGACTCTTATAATAAATAACGCAATTATGGCACCAAATTACCAATACGGAAATATCGCATCATACAAAAAATGGATTTCGAGTTACAATTTCAAAACTAAAAACGAATTTTTTATGCTATTTTTTCTTCATTAGTAGAGAGAAATATTTTTACAATCGCCGCAACAAATAACTTATTAGAGAATAATCAATTGTGAATACACCAGAAAGACTACTGTAGCTGGAAACCGAATTACAAAAAGAAGACAATTGCAATGCAACTTGCAACCAACGTATGAAACTATGAAACTTTTTCAAAATTATCTGAAAAAAGCGAAAACGGTCTCGACACAAAAAAAAGGTTACAAAATGTATATAAAACTGATGAGATTAATCGAGTTACAAACTTTCAACAAAAACGTTTTGCTCTGGAACCATGCGTCAGGTGAATTCTGCTACAAGAGCGAATACATTGTTACCGCGTTGCCATGCACTATAGGTGAAAATACTCTTTGAGCATTCATGGAAATTTAGAAAACAAACGGTAAAAAAATCTTTTGATACGTTTTTTGTTCCTAGAACAATGATGTTCACTCTGTTTTCGCTGAGCCAGTCGAAATTTTATAAATTCTTTAGTTACATCGATTAGTGAACAAGTTGGTGGACCTGTTCTTAATTGCTAATGTGTTGTCCTCGAGTAAAAATACAAAAAAAATGAAATTTCTGCTCATTTTTTGTTAGTGTAAAAATTCGGTAGTTGAATTTAATTTATTGTGACGATAATGGAAAATTTGGAGCAGTTTGTGAAATTACCATTATTTAAAAACATTAACGAACTGTGTTTTTTCTTTCATATTCACAGATGGGCCGCAGGAGTAAATTTTTATTTTTTTAAATCCCAACGCCATGTGACGAGGTCATCGCGTGTTCTCGGTGGGTACTTCAGTGGTCACATTTTCAATCACCGGTGAACCCAGCCATTAAAATATACGGGAGGTCACGGTCGTGCAGAAAAATACGAGGAACCTGCACTGAAGGTCACCGTTATGTGTCCCAATGTAATACAAACTTAAAAGTACCTACATAACAGTAACAATAACGATAACATGAGAGCGTACTGATGCAAATCTATGACCCTTTCGGGGCCTAATTCCTGTTCACTCATCAGAATAACTCGAGGCTAAAAAAATCGCTTTAGATATTTCGAAAAATCAATTTTTTTTATTTCATAAATCTATAGAAAAGTATTTCAAGAGTACACTAGGGTGCTTCAAAAAAAATCGATATTTTTTTTTTTCGTGGGCCGAAGAGGGGTGTTAGTACATGTAAAAAAAATGATTTACTCAAATTTTCAGATCTTTTGAAAAATATATAACGGTCCCTCAAACGACTTTTGTATTTTTTTTCCTGTTTTGGGGACAAACGTCATGAAAAAAATCATAAATCGTTATGAAAACATAAAATGCATTTCTCCCTTGAATACATGAAACTTTACCTTTGTGTTGAAAAAAAAAATCATTAATTAAACGGTCCCTCAAATGACTTTTCTGTTCGTATGACATTTTTGTTCGTACTAGTGCACTTGTACTTGTTACATTGTAGACCGTGAAGCAATATAAACAGAGCTACTGTGACCACGACAAGGACAAAGCTCAACAGCTACATGAGCTAGGGGCTTCGCAAAAAACATGGGAAAAATATGCTTCATATTCAGCGCAGAGAAAAATTATTTCCGAGCTAAATATTCAAAAAACATATAACATAATTTTGCAATGAATTTGCGTAGTATACTGGAATACACATGTTCAGCGCATTATTCAATGTATTTTATGCTCACAATATTTCACTTATTCAACAAAGAAAGTGCATTTTATGTTTGCATAACGTTTCATGACTTTTTAAGACTTTTTCCATGACGATTTTCCTCAAAATAGGAAAAAACATAGAAAAATCGTTTGTGGGACCGCTAAATATTTTTTTTTTAATCTCAAAGATTGGGAAAGTCACTTTTTTTATATGTACTAACATCCCTCTTCGGCCCACAAAAAAAAAATCGATTTTTTTTGACGCACCCTAAAAAACATATAACATAATTTTGCAATGAAATTGTGTAGTATACTGATGTTCAGCGCATTATTCCAATGTATTTTATGTTCACAATATTTCACTTATTCAACAAAGAAAGTGCATTTTATGTTTACATAACGTTTCATGACTTTTTAAGACTTTTTCCATGATGATTTTCCTCAAAATAGGAAAAAACATAGAAAAGTCGTTTGAGGGACCGCTAAATATTATCTCAAATTTTGGGAAAGTCACTTTTTTTACATGTACTAACATCCCTCTTCGGCCCACGAAAAAAAAAAAAATCGATTTTTTTTAAGCACCCTAGAGTACACTCTATACGCCGAAGCGCACTTCGATATCTAGTTTTTTGTTTGGGAAACTTTAAGGTATTACTGGATGGATAGCCCAGCCGACAAATTGTACCTGATCGGAATTTCCGTACTTCGTGATGCAATAAAAATCTGAAAAAATTCAGCAACATTTTGAAAGTTATGAACTACAATTATCAATAATGATATTGCCCAAAAGTTATTAATAAATTGTTTAAATAAATAATTTTTTAACAATTTTACAGTAAACCCTTGTTTTTTTTTGTACGAATCGAATGTGCGCATTTTTCTGAATGCTCATGATTTTTTTCAGAATTTTCGAAATTCCCTTTTTAAAATTTTTTAAGTGGCTCTATTTGTACATTTTTGATCCAGTAACCTTGAGACTTTTCAAAACTGATGGTAAATATGTCTTTTAAAACATATCCAAAATTCAAATTTTTTCAAGAAGTTTTAAGAATCCACGAAAATTCAGAAAAAATTCATAAGCATTCGAATGAATACATACATTTGATTGGTAAAAAAAAACAATAGATCACCGCAAAATTATTGACTAGTTAATTGTTTAAACAATTTGTTATTGACTTTTGGGCAATATTATTATTGATAATTGTTGTTTGTAGCTTTCCAAATGTTGTTGAATTTTTTCAGATTTTTATTGCATCACGAAGTACGGAAATTCCAATCAGATATAATTTTTGGTCGAGCTATTCATCCAGTTATACCTTAAACGGGTATTTCTCGAAATGACATTTTTTCAATTGGCGGCAAATCAAAAACTGATCAATGCGTCATTTTCAAATCTGCAAAACGGCAACGGGATATCGGGGAGACCGGGCAAAACGGGGTGCCTAAGGAAATATTTTACTTTTCAGAAGTTTGAGAAGCTTCATCCATGCATTATACTCACGATCAATCATCGAGAAACGTAAGGTAATTTCTTACAATATTTGAAAAAAAATTTGGGTCACTATTGGGCACGCCCGAAAATACGTGAAATTTCGGCTTCTTTCATATTTTTTTCCAAATTTCATTTTCTTCAAAATTTTTCTTTTTCTCCTTTTATGATTGAATTAAATTTTTTCAGAAATTTTATTTCTGAAGGATTTCATTTTTTTCTTCATCGTTTTCGATAATATCGAAAATTGCAAGTGAGAAAGAAAACTTCCGCACTTTTTAAAATACCTCACTTTGCTCCTGTCTCCTTTAATTTATTAAAACATGAACATAAAGTTGTAAAATTTGAATTGTTCAGAACTTGTTCACTGCTTCAAATTCCGAAAGAACATTTGCATTCAATGATGATGATGACTCAGACTTTGTGATTAAGCGAAACTTCATGAAAATTTTACCCCCACCCCCAAAATATATAGCCTCGGGCCAATAGACCACTTGATTTTACGCTTCAAACTTTGAAAAATGTAAAAATGCAGAGAATTTATTTCTCGATTTGTTTATAAAAGTTGTTGAAAATACTAAAAACAAAAACCGACAATTAGAGACACAGGGATCCAAAACTTTCGTTTTTCTAAAATATTGCAGCATGATCTTGTAATGAAACTACTTTAAACCTGTTAAAATTCGAATTTTCGAATAAATAAAACTAAATAATACAATAAGTTAAACATTAATAAATAATGCACAAAGAAAATATAAATAATGAAAAATTAACAAAATCAAAAAATAATAAACAAATAAATGAATTACGAAGTCGTTTTATTCGGCAATCGTTTCCCACAATCGTCCATACGATAAATAAAAATTGGACTTTTTTCAAGGGGGCAATACGAACGGGAGAGGGGGGACGGGATCGTCGTAACATATGTGTAACGCGCGATGGGCGTTGCCGTGGTTCTTGCGGTTCTCTTCGGCGCTTCATCCCTTTTTCCACTTTCGTTCTTCGGGAACCAAGACGACCTGAACGACGACAACGACGATTGGGATAAATGCCCGCGAAAACAGCTTTGTATAAATGAGAGATGGAATAAGAGAGAGAGAGAGAGAGAGAGAGAGAGAGAGAGAGAGAGAGAGAGAGAGCGAGAGCATAGCGCAACAGCAGCAGTGAATTTCGCGAGGACCTTCGTAATTTTGCTGCATTCTCAAAACGTCGATGCAACTTCGATTCACGCAATGCCGGCCTTAGGCCATCGTCTCATTCGTTGAATATGTGTATTGGCTTAGCGGTATATTCAGAAACAAAACAATTCTTTCCATTTAGGATAATTATGGAATAATGATTAATCGAATGAAGTCGATGTCAAGTGGTATGAACATTGTGGACTTGAAGCTTATTTCTTTTATTCGGGTCTTTCAGATTTTCTACCAGAATCTTATGAAAGTCGAGTCAATCCTGTTGTTGAATCTGTCAGATCTAGTTTTGGATTCCTGTGAATGTTTATTTTTTTTATCAGAATCGTATCAGGAACTGGATCAATTGAGCGGAACATATCGTAACTTTTTGCTTCGTTCCAAGAACATTTTTTTATCACTTACAATTAGTTACAAAATACCAAAGAGAATTTTACTGCCATTCTCCGACCGTGCTAAGGTAAAGAGCTGGGATTTGGAATACCGATATTGAAAATTTGTACATATGTTTGCATGGTCTATAACATAAGAATCATAAAGTTGTATCTGCTTTAAATAAGTTCATTCGTAGGATTATTCATCTGCCTCCTGCGAAATCTATTTGGATATGCTTGGCTTCTGGTTGATTTTGAATGACTCTGTAAACATAATATCGGGAGTTGCAGGGGCAATAATACAAGGATTCGAGTAAAAGCAATAATTCATCTTCAGTGGGATTCGGGGGGAGGAGTCAGTATATTTTATAAGACGTTTTGGAAGGATGTCGTCGTCATCGACGTTTGAGCGATCGCGACGAGTACTCGACTGCTGATCCTCTTGTATACATATGCAGCACGAAATTTTCAGTCCAAGCGATCTCAGAGCTTCCGTCACGCGACCCTGCGGTGTGTACTGCAGCGAGATCGAGATCGAGGGAGGAAGAGAGAAAAAAAGGTGCACGTATTCTCGCACCGAAAAACTTTTTTTCGGGAAGAATCCTTCACCGTTTCAATAATTCCTTATCTTCTGAGTATTTGTTGTTATCGATACAAATTTTATCAAGAAATGTGTATGTCCTGGTGGGTCCGGAACTCCGTTTCATTCATCAGTCCAATGAATTAATTATTGTCATTGTTGACTCATTTCCAATAGTTGAAAAGTTATATTATTTGAAGTCATTTTTCGCTGCTTTATTTATTGATTGAAACTTTGATTGTTTTATCCACACCTCACTTTTGGAGTATCGCAAAAATTGAGGCTTGGTTGCTAAGATTTCTAACCAGTACACGAAAAATTCTTCCATCGAATAGCTGATGAAGAAATAACCGAAAATATTCGCTTCCGTTGAGCGAACCAGATTTTTCGTTCTATTCCCGAACACTCATGAATCATTTTCCAAGCTCTTTCTGGATTATTGATATACCAAGTTTTTGAATGTTTATCGGTAACGATTTGGTTATGGCAATGTTGCTCATCTGAGTGCTTAGAACGTTTTTCGACAGTATGATCTTCGTTCATTAATAAGGAACATGTTTGCTTAGGGATGCAAATTTCTACTGCGAAGAATTATGAAGGAGGCACAAGTTTTTCAATTCTAATGGGTACGAAAAAATCAATATATTCGTTATCAATAAAAACAAAACCAAAAAAATTAAAGCAAAATAATCTGAAAACAATTGATGTCTTAGTCACGACTGACTATTTTCTTATTTCGATTGGATAATTTAGTATGAAAATTCGATACTATGATATAGTTATATAAGGTAAAGAACGTGGAATGGTTCCTCAATGAGAATTTTGTGTCTCAAGAGATTCGACAGTAAATTCAATACGTGAGTATAAGTTTAAGAGTAAATGTACAGGTGTGTGTGTGTGTGCATGTTTGTCGATCGTCAATTGTTGGTCTCGAGAATTCGCGAAGACATAATACAGACAAAAGTTGGATGGCCAAGTCGGTGGTGGAGTTTCCGGTCCAACCGGATATTCTCACTGTAATTTAGAAACTTTCGCTCGTATCCTCACGACCGCTGCGTACATATTTACATGTTTAATATATATATATATATTAATGGGCTCCGACTCCTTGTCCGACGCTTCAGGTTCGAACCGGAAGTAAAACCATAATTCAGAGGGTGATTATTAAAACCCGATTTATTCTAGTCGTGTTCACGATTATTTAATTCTTTTTCTTCTTCGTGATGTCGATTTTCAATAATTTTATCGATATATTTACATCAAAGAAAAATCACAGTTATGTGCTGACATGAATTCAAATCATAAACTCAAAAAACATTCTAATTTTAAGGAATAAAATTGCAAGGAATGGGGTGCGCATTACCATAAATCTGTCTTGTATTATTTTTTCATCGTTTTTTGCTTTTTCGGGTGCCTCAACGAATATCGACAGCTCGGTGCGAATACGCGTCAAGCAACACGCGCAGGAGAAGACTGACAATATTGAGTAGAAGATTGGCCCATTGGATTTTGCGTCCATAATAATGATTGGTTGTAACAATTTCGCTGCAATTTTTTGCGGCTTCTTTGAGTGACACGCCATCCCTCTCCACACCCTTTTGCTATTCTTCTTTTTTCACTCCTTTTTACTTTTTTGCTTATCTTCTCTCTTTCTCCGTCCATACTTTTTCTATCCATCTCACATAAATTTCTGGAAGTTCGTTGAAGCTTCGGCTGTGGAAATGCAACCATAATCTCATTTTTTTGTCATATATTTTAGTAATGAGTGGTCGAAGAGTTACTCTCAACGGAGAAAATCGATTTCGAAAATCAAATTAACAAATTCGCTGTCGAATTGCATCTATAGAAAATAAAAGTTTGAAATCGTTTTCTATAATCAATCAAATTTTTTCATGACACTACAATGTTAACTTTTCCTCGCTGTATAGTTTCGGGAAACAAGTTCATCAGCGATAATATGAGGTCCAACTTCGGTGGCTGTATAAAATTCGAAATTTTTTTTATTTAAGTCTGCACCGATGTTCAACGAGAATTTTGCATATTTACCATTTTGCCCCGAAAGCTAGATGTACATGATAAATGCTTTTATTCTTGATTTACAAAAAGTGAAGCATCGAAATAAAAAAAAATCGTTGCATCATTATCCATGTGTATGCATAAAGATATTACACGATCTCGATTCCCGTTCTATTTTTAAAATATCGCTACTCGTTTTTTATTTACGTTATGTTCTCTTGAAAGTTCGATGTGCGTGATTAACATGTGAAAGGATACATGAAATCGAGAACGAGACACTCTGCAACACGATGGAGAGAAGATTTCAGCGTGCCAGGTCGCGATAACCTTTATTAAAATCACAATGAGGGTCTGGACAATGAACGTCTTCATAGTGACACCCTCGAGGGTCAAAGATCACTGAAATCTCTCGGAGGTTCATACTTTTCGTTCTATTTATATGCACACACAGACAGCATATACGTATACATAATATGGATGTGATTGTTTGATTACTTCATAAACTCGAGCTCTCGAATTTCTGCATAGTGAAAAAAACATTGCCTTAAGCCACCAGATTTTTCAAAGGTCTAAAACGTTTTTATGCTCGATTTTATTATTTTATTAACTGAGTCGAAATTTTTGTATTTATTTCTGATTTATTTGAATGAAAATTTGTTTTGACCTCACAATTTTTAACATGGTTGATGAAAAAATAGATGGGAGTTATATTAAGAAAGTAAAATCAACGAAAAAATATATTTCCCCGGTGAAATTAATTGCCGATAATAAGACAGAGGCGTATTCCATGTTCCCCTCTTTATTTATCGTAACAGAACGTTTAAATGTACATGAAACACGTACCTTTGGTGATTTATAGCCAAAGTGTGCCAGTGCTAATTAATTTGTGAATATCCAATCAACCGACCGCTATTTAGCCACGCCCTGACGTCCTCTCTCTTTCTCTCTCATTTCATTCTATCTTAGTCGCAAACTCGAATGATTTTCTTACTCGATCTTCAATATTCAACTCAAAATCTTTGTTGTAAAAGTAAAGATTGCCGAATTATGATTTAAGTTATTATGCATTTGCAATAAAAATATGATTTTAATTTTTTATCTTGCACTGATAAATGGAATTCGTTCATCAAATAAAATATCAATCAGTAAATAAGAAGATTGGCAATCTAACGGTTTTTTTTATTGAATAGACTGGATGATTCGTGTATTCAAATAATTATAGGCGTGTTCAGCCAATTTCTGCTCGAATAAATGGGAATTTTGGTCGATAAATAAAACTTTTTTGTTAGTAATTTTTATCATCACGTTTGTACTGGTTGAAAAAATATTTTCAACGAGTGCTGGCTATTCCTTCGCTTCGCATATTTGAATATTTTGAGTATTCAATACATCAAACTTTCTTTAATATCCGTTTCGTGTATAAAAAGAACGATCGTCCACTCTTAGTTGTCGAATGGCATGACGAGTATTGTTCAATTGTTAAGAACGTGCGAAATTTTGGTCTTTCCCTCCATTTTACAACGATAAAATTGAATGGACCACCCGTTAAGCGAAAAAGGGTGAGGAAGAGCAGGGGAAAAGGTTGGTTACAGCATCGGTACAGTGTGATTTACGAGTTCCCTGATTTACACTGATTACGGGCTCTCCGGCACGTCGCAAAGCAAATATACCGATTCTCCTTTTCTCCGGCCGTCTTTTCATTTTTTTTCTCTTTTTCATTTCTTCCACTCCTTTCTTTTGCAATTTTTCTTTCTTTTTCTCCCTCCTCTCTTTCTTTCACGCGTTTTTTTTTTAAACATATTATTAACCCTCCTTCGAGCTGAGGTTGCAAAATTCATGCTGCGAATCTCACCCACTCGATGTACGATGTAATATCTCATTGATTGATTTTTCCTTGTTTATTAAATTAATCCAAACCCAAGAGTGGGCGAATATGTTTGTAAAAAAGAATATAAAAAGGAACGAGAGCGGGCGGGTAATAAAATCTTCGAACTGAAAAAAAAAGCCATTGTTTTTTCCTCATAATCGTATATTTAGTAGAGACGAACGCATGGATTATTCTTCGAGCAGAATTGAAAGGAACTTCGACCTTGAGAAACATGGAGTTTTCTTCCTCCAATGCATTTCATAAAAATAACAACAATTTGTTTTATTCTTGTAAATATTTATAAAGCAAGGAATTCTAAAAATTATTTTTTCAAAACATTCCGTCAAAAGAATCCTTCGTTTTTCAGTTTTAACAAATGCAAAGATTTAAATGATTCAAAAATGATAAAGAACAGTGAAAAATTTAATGATTGTTGAGACTAGAAAATCTCTCTTTTATTCGTATAGAAAATATTATATATTATTGTATAATGTATATCCCTCATTGAATATAATTTGCAAAATTTTTGAACCGAAACCTCATTTTCGCTTGATGTTTCTTTCTTTTCGCATCCATTTTATTATTTTTTGCCCCTTGAAGGAGAAACATGAGAGGCTGTGCGGCACTACAGCCAAATCATAAATTCCATCCGGTAATGCTTGCGTCCGCCTCGATTATTTACCGATACTTACTCAATCCATACGTACGCGTATGTGAACGTTCTGAGCTCGGAGCACCAGTCTTTCCCACTTGTTTTTCACTTTCTCTCTCCGCCTAAATATCCATTGAAAATATAAGTCCCTCATTTTATTTTCCCTGAAATGATGCAATAAAATAAAATAAATTTACGCGTAATTGTTCGGTATAGTTGAGCTTGTATGAGTCCAAAATTGTGCTTTATCTTCGATGTAATTGTACGATTTCGTTAAGTAACTTTGGAAAAAAAAACTTTTAGTGACTTCTACAATGAAAAATACGGAAAAGCAAACTCGAACGATTGCACGAAGGAGACATAAAATACTTGTGAAAATCGTCGAGGAACGTAATATTCTTCATATTTTCATCCATTTACTTTCCTCATTCGCTTCAACTTGAAAAAAATTATTGATGCATCTGTGAAGAGGAGTCTGAGTGTTTCGAGCTTTTTTGCATCTTTTTCTTCATACTTATTCGTTTGCAACGCTCATGAAATGAACAAATAATTGCTAGGTTATAAGAACGAGAAGAAAAGTATGCGTTATAATGGCAAATGACACGTAATTCAAGAACGACGTCTTCATGCTCGATTATTTCTTACCTATTAAGAATTTCCCGATACAATATTGCGAGGTTGTATGAAAAAAATGTATACGAAAGCATTGAAAATGGGGATAAACATATTCAACAACACTCGATCGGATTACAAAATAAATTGTTTCAAAACTATTGGTAAATGTTGTTCAAGCTATGAGCGACTGAAGAAGAAGCCTAGCATGAAAAATAGAGCAAGAAAAAAAAATTCCAATTGATCGTCAAGTGGATTAATTAGAAAAACAAAATCCAATTGATTACGCAATCAATTGATCGTTTGGTACCATAAATATTCAATGCACGTTTGATCAAATCATTTTTTTTGTGTTTTCGTCCTTTGTTTCTATTTTTTATCGTGCCTTCTTGCTTTATTTTTTTTAATCAAATTTACGTCGACGAGCGGTATATATGAATCAATAGTTGGTTGAAAGCGATCGTTACGCCCGAACGCCAGATTAATTACCAAAACGTTGATTGCTGCAGTGTGCCCACTCCCCCTCCCCCTTTCTCTCTCCCATCTCCCTTGTCCTCTTGAGATACTGTGAGGGAGAGGGGGGGGGGGGGGAGATTTTATTCTCCGTATAGGTGAAAACACGAAGAGCCTCGTGTGTTAATGAAAATCCCATGCGTATATTTCACAAACATATACGTAGAGTAATCATATAAATAGTTATTTATGCATAGGGCATTTTATGCCTTATCATATTTTCAGCTTCGTAACATTATCATCAATATACTACCGGACAACAACTTCTATTAATAAAAAATGAAAGCTCTATAAGTCGATGAAAAACGGAATGAGGAACCGCACACTGTAAGGAATCTTCAAACGCATCAAATCATTCTCATCTCCAATATTCTCAATGATTATAAATAATAAAGAAATAACAAAAACATATATTAACATTCAAATTTTCGTGTTATATAAAAAATTTCTAGTTTTTCATATTCAGTAAAAATAATCGTGAAAGACATCAAGTATTCACGAGGTCTATTATTCCGGTTGACAAATGAAAACTCAAAAATTATTCCGACTTATATACATTGGTGCGTTTCGGACCGTTTAATATCTCGAGAAACATAAGAATCGGTTTGATCTACCTCCACGAAAAAAAGACCAAATCTATAGCAGTGTATAGAAGAAATCTTCAAAGTCCAACGTTGTTTCGATGGAATAGTGGGAAAATGAAGTACGCTTATCGCGACCCCTGAAACGCTACAAATATAATTCGATTTTTACTCAATTTTTTAAGTCTTCACGGTTGATTTACATTTTAAAGTATACAATATTTTAACAAAATATATTGTACATTCACAAAGTCGAATGCTAACGAGAACAATAATTTTTACTACCGAATAAGTTACGTATTAAATAATGATTGTTATATTAAAATAAGTTATTTTAATGAATGCTCACAGTAGTTTTGTTGTCTAAACTTCTACGAATTTTTAAGGACTCGTTACCTTAAAGGGTGTACGAATATTTATTTCAGTACGTATATATTCTATACATGAAAAGGTTAAGTAAAATAATGAATGATGAAATCGTAAGCTGGAAGATTTGATGTGGAATAGTCCATATATAAATGTATATGTACAGGGTATTGTGAAAATTGAAAGGATTTTCCACGAGTGCACTTTGCCGTTGACTCGTTTTCCAAAAGCTGTACCCCAAACCAACCCTTTGGGTTCCTTTTCACCCTGGCAAAGAGTGGTCGGGTGGGAAAGAGGAGAGTTAATTGTTCCGTTGTTCAAATACGTTCACAATGTTAATTTATCAATTAGTTTAAACAGAAATTATTATAAGAGCCTGAAAAACCTTTATTCGCGGGGATGAATATATACGAAAGCGTATGTTTCGTCCTAATTTGTCAATGCAAATTACCAATTAATTCTGCGGATAATACAAGAAGAGCAACAATGAAAATTTGTACAGTAAAATGTTCGTATTACGTTTCACCATTGATGCCTTTTTTCATTTATTCCTGGTGTTATAATTTGTTCTGACTATTGCTAATTGTTAAAGAAACGAACACGTGAATGTAATGTCAATAGTACGAAATTATGATTTTTTCAAATATTGAGAGGGAAAACATGAACATACAGTGGTGAAAAATGAGACAAATATATTCATTAAAAAGTGATAGGATAATAAAAAAAAAAGAAACATGATTTCATAATGTATTTTTGAAGCTTATGGAGATTTTGTAAACATTGGTTACTTCAACTATATCATTGGTAGATATGCATCAACATTATAGAAATAATATTGTATGATATGATTGTGAAACGTTCCAACATGAATGGGGAAATTATTTGATTAGATTAGTGATTATTATTAAGGTTGCCGATATTGTGTCCCATCAAATTAGTTAGAAATTAAAGAAAAACTCGATAAAAATCATCCATTGCAAAAAATCATCAAATCGTTTTAAATTATAAAAAGATTGATATGGTTAAACAACTTTATGTTTTCTATTTAAGACAACATTTTTCAATTATTTAAGGGTAAAATTGGTTCAATAAGTAGAATTTAGATAATTATTGGAAATGAAAAATAATCTGGTTATAAAAAAAATATATAGATAACGGGAGATGTCAGATGAAGAGAATAAACATCGATGCAGTACTTGCATGAATCGTATGATCATGAGTGATGGGTATATATCATATGTCATTTGAGCAAAAAAACTTGTTTTTTTGTGCGTTGTCGCTTGCTGGTCGAAAGAGCATTTGGTTCCAAACATGATTCCTCAATAAATAGTTGAGAAATCATGGAGAGGCGTTCAATAGATTTTTATCAACTTCGATAATTTCGAGAGCAAACGTCGATCAAATTAATCTTCATTGTAATTTTTCAACTGCGACTACATTTTTAAGGAAGTTGAGGCTATACAGTCATTTTTTTTACCCAAAGGTTATGATCTGTACCTTTCAAAGGTTAGGCCAGTTTACAGTTTGGCAATATTGCATGCACTTTGGGGGAAAAAGAAGACGAAAAACTGGTGAAAGCTCAGTCGAAAACATGAAAGTTGATGATCTTAGCCTCAAACAACTGCACGGGAAACAGATTATTATTAATATCAACTCAGCAAATCTCCTAATAAATCTGAAAAAAAATTTGCAAATTGCTTCCTCAAGATGGTCAAGATGCACGGTGCTCAAGATGGACGATGCTCAAAGTTTCCTCTATGAGGTGCTATATTTATCATTTTGGCTTCCTCATAGAGGAAGCTTTGAGCACCGTGCATTTTTTTTTATACAAGGAAATAATGTATTTTCTCTACCTTCTTTTACGAACTCTAATTTATCTCTTTGTTTAAATTCATAAAAAAAAACTAAATGACGAGCCATCAGAAAAAACAGTTTGTAACTTTCAATTTTCATCGTTTTTCTATTTACATTGAAATTAAATAATTCAGACAACTTTGCTGGAAAGTATAGAGGAAGTACAGACTTTTATACATAATATCTTACAAAATTTCCAAAAATTGAAGCGGTTAGACGGTTTTTTGTAAAACTCATATTTTCGTAAAATTTAAAATGTCATAAAATTTAAACCGCTCAACCGATATTCCCCAAATTCAATACCAACCTTCCTATTATGATAGTCTATTTAAAAAAAAAAAATTATTAATAAATCTCTAAATTTTCGAAAGTTAGAGCGTCGACACCATTTTTATGAAAATTTCATAACGTCGTCAGATTAGTATTTTTTTTTAAATTCTGATAAAATTATCAGAGAATGAAAAGCTTGTATAGATTAACATCTGTGCAAAACGGTAGCCCTGTATCTCAAACCGTTTCCGAGTTATGACCGTTTGGAATTTTGCAGTGCCATAACACGCACGCACGCATACACACGTGCGCGCGCACACATCCGGACATTTTTTCTAGGTATGATTTTTCGATGTTTTGGAACATTTTGAGCATATTGACATTGAAAACTGGAAAAAAAAATTTTTCATCGTCACAAAGCTTCCTCTATGAGAAAACAAAATTGACATTATTCAGCCAGCCTTGTTCATGTTGCCCAAAAAATTTCATATTTTTAGCATCATTTTTAATAGAGATATCACTGAATGTGTCTTGACTTCCATACGGTTACATATTATTTGGCCCAAATTGTTATTGATTTTTCTCAGCAACGACACTCCTAAACTGTCTGAAAATTTAACTAATTTTTTTTTTACATTTTACTTTATACGATGCAATCCGTTTAAAAGCGATGACATCATTTTCATTCTAATGCCTCAACTTCCTTAATAGTTTAGTTAAAACAAATTTTCATCATTCCCTCGACTAATCTTTCTGGGTTAGACAAGGAAATCCCATCGCTTTAATGAGATCATGCACAGCACAGTATTTAAAAATTTGATTTTTTTACACAGTCTAGAAAAATATTCAAAAATGATTGTAAAAAAAAATTCAGAAGAGGGTACCGAACATTTAAGCAAAAAAATAGTTATTAATAATTGGACCGTTTAGTGACAGCAAATGGATCGTAACTTTTAAATTAAATTTAAGAGATCGTAAATTCTGGAGAAAAAAAAATAAAATCATATATTGTAACGGTACGCTTTTATGACGTCACCCGCTACGCGTGTGTTCGAGCTACTAAAATTTAGGAGCAGGCATGAAATGAGCGAAAGAGTGAAAATTTGTGGTCAAAATTATAATGATCGTGTTTATTCACAACGGTTTCAGTATACAAAAGAAATTGTGATGCAAATCGTTGGTGTTTTTGTGATAAATATGAATTCTTTCTCTAATTTGTCCAGTTTCGCAATTCTGTCCTTTTATTTCAATAAACTTGTCCAATTTTAAGGAATCGCTCTCTTGTCTCAATGAACTTGTCCAAATTACAGTTTCTTTCCCTAATGTCAAGAAACTTGTCCACTTTAATTATTTCTGCTCTCTTTTGCTAATTCTTATAAATTCAGATCTGTGAGATCAGAAATTAATTCCTATTCTTCTCAATTCTCAAATTTAATCAATCCGACTAATTCTCTGCCTCTATACAATTTTATATGATCTTTGTGGACTGGCTCGATATAAATCAACTGAGATTGATTAATTTTTTCAGGACAATTAAATTAAATTTCATTTTAATCGAATGTTTTAAAATAATTTATGTAATTCAGACAGTTCCCGCTTCAAAGAGGATAGTGGAGACTCACGCTCTCGAAATAAATTATCTATTGCCTCCAACAAAATAAATTAAATTGGGTTAAACGAAAAGGGGCCTATGCCAAGAATCTGCAGACCGTACGGAATCGCACCGTCCCCTCCCTCTTTAGCATAGGAATAGAAGGAACCGAATTGAGAATCTTCAGACCCCACGGAATCGCAGGGTCCCCTCCCTCTCAATAAGGAATGGATAGGTTATCACCCTCGAATCTTTGGCCTGAACGGAGTCGCTCAGTCCCCTCCCTCTCGGCGTGATCGGAAAGGAATTTCACCCTCGAATCTTTGGCCTGAACGGAATCGCTCAGTCCCCTCCCTCTTGGCGTGAAATTTGGAGTATTTGGGTTGGTTGGTTTGTTGGAGCTGATTTCCAGAGTCACTACCTCTGTACTAAAGCGAGAGCTGATTCAAGAATGAGCTGCCGTTGCTGCTCCGCACGGCCTTTTATACTCGTTTGAACAAAGAAATAATAATGATAATTCTGTCTAAAAATAACTTGGACTTTGATTCGCTTTGAAAAATAATCTCCAACCAGAATTTTGCTCTCTAAATTCATGGATTGGTCGATAATTCCCGCTCGCGCCGTAATTGGACAAGCTTGAGGCTGTTTTCCCTCGCTTTTGAGAACTTAATGATTTCTGTGTGAAATTAAATGCTTTTAACGAACAAAAATTGTATTCTGCTTTTTAAAGTTTAAATGGATCAAGTTTATCTTTTAATCAACGTTAAATTAATACATTATGATCATTTTCGATCATTATTTCCCCTGGAACCAAATGCTCGCTCGTGACTGGTCATTTCTGTTGGAGCCAGCACGCTATTGGAGTTTTCTGGACAAGTTTTCTCTGGACGCTCTCAATTGCTTTTGACACCGACTTTTTAACTTGTTTTGTTTAATTGAATCTTGCCTCGTATCAAAATGAAATTAATTGTGTCATTTAAAACATAAAATGAAAGTAATTACGAGAGAAAAGAGTTTTTCTTATTTAAGCAATAGCCTTTACGCCGAGCCACGGAGAGTCGCGTCGAGCGGCTGAGTACGAGCTCGCGTGGCGCGAAGTTCAAACGTCATATTTTCTTTATTTAAAAAGGGAGTGCCGTTTCAACGCCCCCCAGGACAAAAAGAATTGAGAATAGCGAAATGACTTTTTGTTCTAAATTGGAGGACGGGGCAAGGGCGCGTCGTCTGGATGTTTAGATGGCTTTTATCCCTCAGGCTCGTCTTCCATCATTTGTCGGAATTCTTCTTCGGCGTCAAGATGTTCCAAGTGTTCGAGCAGCCTTTGGTGGGCTCGTTCATCATCGAATCCTTGATCCACTTCGCCATTTTGTTGATCGAAAAGTTGTTGTATTTGTCGAATAGATGCCCATGGAATGTCGTCTCTCAAACTGAGTCCGTAGACACCTCGTTTTGCAAAAAGGTTTCGGACGAGACTTTCACTCAATTTGACTCTGTAGGAGCTGATGTAGAGCTCGATTTCAAAGCCCCCAATTGTTCGATGTTCGCCAATAATGGAAATGTATGCCGTTTTCTCGACCAGCTTGTCCCGGTAATGTATGCATAGGGTCTCCTCCCATTGCTCTCCGATGTATGGTTTGACGTCAGATATAAACGCTTTGGTTGAAAAGCACGGCGCGCACGCAAATTCGTGCGGAATGCGCCTTAAATCGTCGACAGGAGTCATTAATTTCACCCCTCTGTCGATTAATCTGACTGTGGCCTCGTCCTCGTCGATTTCAAGGACTTTTGCTCGATATGCGATATTTTTATTCATTAAGGCGTATAATTTGCCTGTTTCGACGTTTACAAGTGGGCTCGGTCGTTGGTGAGCTATGAAATCACCCAACTCCTCTTCAAAATCTTTTAATTCCAGATTTTTCGCCGGAGTGGTGAAAGTCAAATTTGTAGGGTTCATGAAGTCCAATATTATGACCTCAAGGTTGCCTTCCCAGGTTGATGGCCACGAAGTTGGATTGGGAACTCCCGGGATCATGTGTTGACTCATTTTGATTTGTAAGATGGCGGTGGGTCTCTGGATCGATGTTGACGGTAGCTCGTCTCGGTGTGGAATGGTGATTCTCGACCCGAGGAAGCTCGATTTATACGACTCGATGTTCCCCCACTTCTCGTCCCGTGGCGCCCTCTCTAATGATGTTCTCCGATGACTTTTGGGGTGGGGATGATTCTAAATTTGCTATTTCTCAATTTTCTCTTTTCTTTTATTTTACAGGTCTCTCTGGTAAGTACGACACTCAAAACTTCTTTCTCTTTTTCTCTCATTTTTCAGGTTTTAACAATAATCTCATTTCTTTTCTCTTTTCTTTATTTTTGGGTTAGTATTCGATTTTCTTTTAATAATTTGTTCTTTCTTTTTCAGGTTTCAGGTAAGTGATGTCTCTTTTCTCTTTATTCTAAATCTTTTTGTTTTTTCATTTTTCAGATTCTAGGTTCTACGAGGCAAGCTTCATCGGTAAGTAAGAATCTTTCAAGCATTTTATTTTATTTTCAGTCTATTAATTTTCTTTTTATTTTTCTTTCAGGTCTGCAGAGGCGAGAGTTCCAGGTAAGTACTATTCTTATTTCTAAATTTCAGGTGAGTATGATTTTTTTGGTTTTTCTAATCAATTTCTTTTTCTTTTTCAGATTTCTTGGTTCCAGATAAAAAAAAAATCTTAAGTAAGTAAATGATTCTATTTTCAAAAAAAAAATATTCTTTTCGATGTTTTTAATGGTTATTTTTCTGCTTTTCAGGTTCCACGGACATTGGACATCTCGCATGTAAGTAAATTTTCATTGTTATATCTAGTAGCTCATTGTTAGCAATAATTTCCTTAAATGTACGCTCTTTCTTCTGTTTTTAGGGTAAGGAGAATCACAAACAAACACCAAGGATTTGCAATGTCGATAAACATGTTTATTTGCAACTAAACTGAATTAAATTTGTTTCTGAGACTAGACGAGCTGTCTATTAAAGTATTGTTCTCATAGAGAATGGTGGTACAAAAATATCCCCTTTGGATAATGAGAAAAAAAATATACAATAGAATGTTGTTTTGGTTTAAAGGGAAATTTTCTTGATAACGGCAAAAAAAATAAAACTCTTTTTTGTGTTAAGGGCTCTCTAATTCGTTCGCTATAAGTTCTCTAGCGATTTTTTTTCTTTTGTCTTTCATATCTTCTTGTGTGAAGTCTATTGCGCGATCAGTGGCGTCATATGCCGCGAATAGGCAAGTGAAAACCCCACAATCGAAGTTATTCCTTTGACGGGGAATCTCCTTTCTCGTCATCATCAGCCATTCTTCTTGTTTGAATCCAGGATGTCTTCTTTCTTCGGCTTCCTGGGTCAAATAATTTAACACGACCGTCATACTACCCCTGTCCCTTCCGTGGAGGCTGTCGAAGAATTTGATTCTTTTTTTCGACATCTCGATCGATATTAGGCACCAATGGTCGCCGAAATGCAGGGGCACGAGGATCTTATTAAAAGAGAAGAGATCGATCTTCCGAGTCCACCGGCGAACCGCCGAATATCCTCCCTCCTGGAGACGAGAGTAAAAGAAGGAGCTCATGGAATGCACTTCGCCGTTCTTCCCTGGATTTTTTCGTGACCGCTCAACGATCAGCGTCATGTAGGAGTTGATCACTTCGTCATCTATCCAGTTATTTCCCTGCAGAGTCAACAGGCTCTGAGGCTGGATCTGCATTTGTGGACTCCTTCCTACCGACATCTTACTCAGCCCACCTCCATCTTCCGTCTTTACTCCTATCGCGCTTTCTTCTTCTTGTTTGTTTATCTCGCTGTTTTCCCTTTTCTTTGAGTCCACTTTGCCTTGTATATCTCGCCGTTCCTTTTTGCTTGCCCCTTTCTTCTCCTGACTTCCTTCTTCTTTATAGATTTTCTTTTGCTTCTTGATAATTTGTTTCCTTCCTCGTATTTTTTTCAATAATTTCTTTCTTATCTCTACCTTCATCAATCGTTCTTGCTCTTTTCTGGCATGTTCAGACTCTCGTTTTTTTATTTTACTTGTTTTCTGATTCTTTCCCCCGCTTTCTTCTTTCTTCGTGCCTCTCTCTATTGGCGCTATCTCCTTTTTTACTTCATTTTCTTTCCAATTGAATTCTCCGACGCCCCATTGCTCCCACTCTCTTCCATTGTTCTTTAGTTTTTCCATTTTTTCCATTTCCTCTTTGTATTGCTTCCTTCTCTTTGCTTCTAACTCTCTTTTTCGCTCCATTTGTTCTTTTTTTTTCAAGTTGGACGGCGGGGAATCGTTGGATATTGGTGACACAATTTTCGGCATGGTCATCTCCGCGCAAATTTCTTGCGTGGACCTATGCCGAGCTATTTCCTCGAGGACTCGGTCTCGGCTTGGCCTTTGGTGAGCTTCTGTGTCGATACTCCGTAATCTCCACATGAAAGTTTGAGTCCCCTTTTCTTTTGGGCGTTTTGTTTGTGTGTCGGAGTTTTGTGTGTTTGTTCTCTTTTCCTTTCCTCTGCCGCTGATTTCTCGTTTTTGCTCTCCACGTAACCTCTCAAATCTCTCCACCTCCTCCCCCTTTCCTCTCTCCTCTCGTCCGTCCCATCCTGCTTCTCCTCCTGTTTGTAGAGAGAAGTGTCTTCTCCACACTTGGCACTGGGTCTGGGTAGACGCATCCATTTTCCCTGTTTCGATACATATTTCCTTTTTATTTCCTTTCAAAGCTATCATTTATTCGCTTTTCATACCTTTTGTTATCGGAGTTTCCTTTTTTCTCAACAATTTATCGGGAGCGTCTCCTGTGCACGTGCCGCTTTGTTTATAGCACTCGGGGATTTAATTTTTGTTCATTATTACCGGATTCTTGTTCGGTGATTCAATTTTTGTTCACGATCACCGGATTCCCCGTTCTCTGTCTGCTGCACCGCCCTTTTCTACATGGGTGAAGTCAGCCGGCGCGGCCCTTCTTTTCGAGCGCCACGAAGTTTGCTGCTCTTTCTTGTCCAGTTTCCATTCCTCTCCTTTTTATTGTTACTCTCCCGTTTATGTTTAATTATGTTATGGTAGTTATAGGTAGTTATTTAAATTTTTATTTTATTTTCGATTTTATTGATTTTTTTTATGTTTTTCAGATTTTCCATAAAATTGTTAGGTAAGTGGTGAATTTTTTAGTTTATTTTCGATTTTATTAATTTTTTTTCTTATTTTCAGGTTTTTCATAAAATTGATGGTCCTCGTCGTGTGTGGAGTAACCATTCTGGTAAGTAAACATAAATTTTTTTATCTTTTAGTTGTTTAAATCATAATAACAATTTTTTTCTTTTTCTCTTTTCAGGTTTTCGTCAGGAATTCGTTCCCCAACGGTAAGTATTAACTCAAATTGATAGTCTTTTTTATTATTTGTTGAATTTTTATGTTTTATTTTTCAGGGTCACCGTGTGAGACATTCTTCTAGGTAAGTACGCATGATTCTTATCTCCAATTTAGAGGATAACTAAAAATATAATTTCTTTGTTTTCCTTTTTTTCAGGTTCCCTTTGGATTGTATCCCCTGCGGGTAAGTATTAAATGAAAATCATAAATTTGTTTATTGTTTATTTATCCATTTATTTATTTTTCTTTTCAGGTTAGCTGGGCGACGTATCCCTCTTGGTAAGTATGCATAATTCTTGTTTCTTTGTACACATAAAATAAAAACTTTCTTTTGTCCTTTCTTTTTACAGGTTCCTCCAGGAATTCGTCCAGCCGGTAAGTAATAAATGAAAATCAGGAATTTATTGTTTGTTTATTTAACTTTTGTATTTTTTCAGGTTGGCAGCGTGGTACATTCCCCTCTCCACATCGGTGTTCGTGTTTTCGAGAATGTAAGTAGCAGCTGCTATTTGTTTTTTGATTCTATACGGTCCTTCGTAAATAGAAAAGAACTTTGCCATCTTTTTGTTCATTGGATCACTCACGTTGCATGCTTTTGCTAACACAAGATCTCCAACTTGAAATTCTATTAATTTATGTCTTTGATCGAACTTTTCAGCTCTTTTTCTTCCTTTTCTTGCAATCCTTTCTCGCGCCAGCATTAATTTTTCTTCAATTTCATCCTCTTGTTCATTTTCTTCTTTATCGATTTGAATCCAATTTTTCCAGATTCTTTGAGGTTTTATATTTTTTTGTATCTCAATTGGCGTCATTTCCGTAGTATCGTGATGAGTTTCATTAATACAACCTTCAATTACCTTGACCCATTTCAGCCAATCAGTGTGCTTGTCAGTTAGGAACGTTCTAAAAAATCTACCTATCTCTCGGTTTACCCTTTCTACTACATTTCCTTGAGGATGTCTAATTGACGAGAAAACTGGCTGTATTCCTTCACTAGCTAATTTTTGTAGCCATAATCGCGACGTGAACTGTGTTCCGTGATCGAATTGTAATTTTCTGGGTTTTCCATTTTCCGGAATGTAATAATTAAAGATTTTATTGATTGTAGCTGGCGCTGTTGCAGCTTTCAATGGATATAGAGCGACAAATTTCGAAAAAACATCGATCGTGACGAGGATGTGTTTCATTCCGCCTTGTGAGGCTGGCAAAGGACCGAAAAAATCGATTGATACGATATCTCCGGGTCCTTCCGGAATGATGTTTTGCTGTGCCGCATATGAATGCTGATTCGGAACCTTGTTTCTTTGGCACGAATCGCATGATGCGAGAATTTGTCTAACAGCGCGATACATTCTTGGGTAAGTAAAATCCTCATTTATAATTTTCCAAACTTTCTTTGCCCCTATGTGACCGTACATTTCGTGTGTTTCAGATACTAGACGTTGGAAGATTTCGCGCGGCAGCACCACTTTACTCGAATTCGTTTTCAATAAAATATTATTTCTCAACTGAAATTTATCGTCTTGTTGATTTTCAATCCTCTCTCTGATTTCCTGAATTTTTTCTTCCCTCATTTGCCAATCTCCTATGTTTTTCATCATGTTTTCTAATTCTCTAGATGGTTTTGTTGCTAGCATCGTATTTATGACGAGTTCTCTTCCTTTTCTGCCCCCCGTATCCGGAGGATTTAAACGACTTAGGACGTCGGCTACAACATTTCTCGTACCGGGACAGTATTCAAATTGGATATCGTAATCCTGAATTGCTAGTATCCATCTAGTCAAACGTTCGCTTAACAGCTGACTATTTTTCAAAAAAGTGATTGCTTGGTGATCTGTTACGACTCTGATTTTTGATCCTAACAAATAAGTTCTCAATTTTTTTAGCGACCACACAATTGCCAGTAATTCTTTTTCAGTAGTCGTGTATGCTAATTCTGGCCCTTTTAGCGTCCTACTTGCAAACATTACGACCCCTAAATCTCCGTTATCGTCGCGTTGAGCTAAAGTGCCCCCCAATGCATAATTGCTTGCATCTGTTTGCAATATGTACTCTTTCGTTGGATCAGGATGTTTTAAAAGCACGTTTTCGACAAATAAATTTTTTATTCTCTGAAATGCTATTTGTTTTTCTTTATCCCAATCCCATTTTGTTTCTTTGCGTAATAACTTCAAAAGAGGAATCGTTTCTTTTGCATGTTCTTTTGTGAACTTAGTATAATAATTAATCAAACCAAGGAAACCTCTAAGCTGTTTTAAGTTTCGCGGCGCAGGAAAATCGTGTATTGCCTGTATCTTTTCAGGCTGGGGTTTAATACCTTCAGTTGTTAAAATATGGCCTAAGAATTCTACTTCTTTCCTGAAAAATCTGGCCTTTTTTAGTTTGATTGTCATACCGTGTTTTTCTAATCGGTCTAAAAGTTCATCTAATTGTTGCATATGCTCTTCGAAGCTTGTTGAGATGCACAATAGATCGTCTACAAAATTAATCACATGGTCGCCTAGACCATGTAAAATAATATCTAAAGCTCTTAACAATGATGCAGTACTCGTTTTTAATCCAAATGGAGTGACAGTAAATTCGTACACTTTTCCACGATATCTAAAGGCTGTGTACTTCATTGAATTTGGATGCAGAGGAATTTGCCAAAAACTATTCGTTAGATCGAGCGTTGTCATGACTTTTGCTGTATGACATTTTTGAAACACTTCTTCGATATTTGGGACGGATTCATGATCCTCCTCCATGACCAGATTTAATTTCCTCGCATCTAGGCATAATCTAACAGATCCATCCTTCTTTATGACTGGAATGATTGGATTTATCCACGGACTACTAGATCTTTGAATAATCCCATAATCTAACAATTTCTCAATTTCCTTATCTACCTTCTCTCGATGCATTAATGGAACCTCGTAAGCGTGAGCAACGATCGGTTTATCCGTCGTAATATTTAGCTCGTGTTCGTAAACCGAGATTCTACCTGTACTTTTTCGAAAAACGTTCCTTCTATTCCATAAAACCTGCCTATGGATTTCTTTTTCTTTTTCGGAGAGTTCTGTGTGATCTACGATTTCGTTTATTTCCTCTATTGTGACTTCTTCATTATTTTCTCGATTGTACATCAGATTATGTACTGGCTGAATGATAATTTTATTTAAACTTTGCACTGGCTTAATAACTTTACTTCTCAATAATTCTTTGTAATCATTTTCTTTTAATCCCCATTTTTCATTAATTTCCCCTTTTTCAATAACTTCTTCAATCTCCGACGTAACTTCTCCCCTTTCAACCATACTCTCTTTTTCTTTTTTGATTTCTTTTTCTATTATTTCTCCCTCAACAATTGTTTCATCACCTTTAACTTCCTTATTTACTTTTTCTCCATTTTTAATTTCTCCCTTAACTTCTTCTGTAATTTCTTTTTTAACGACATTCTCCTCAACTTCATCTTCATCAGTAACTTCTTCATTTTTAATTTCTTTTTTTACTCCTTCATTTTCTTCTTTAACTTCATTCTCATTTTTACCCTTTATCTCTTCTTTAACAACTACATTACTCTCTTTTTCTCCCATTTTGAATTCTACACTTTTTTCTTTTTCAATTTTCCCCACCGCGGGAATTATTTCAATGACTTCATTGTATTTGACCTGGAGAGACATCTCTCCCAGGTCTATTAAACTTTTTAAAGGTTGAAGGGCATCTACCCCCAGCAACACATCCCTTATTAAACCAGGCACTATTAAATATTTTACGAAAGTCTTTATTTTTCCGATCTCTGTTACAGCCATAATCTGATGCTTTATCTTTGTCATTTTTCCTTTGATTGCCCCTTTTACCGTAACTCCTGTCACTGGCAAAAGAGGACAATTTTTTAGAACTTCTTTATTCTCCAAATAGAACTCCTCCGAAATCGTAGTCACTTTCGAACCTGAATCTATGAGTGCAGTGACCGGAATCCCCTCGATTTTCGCGTAAATCTCTGGGCATTCTATAATCGGGACTGCTTCCCCATTTATTTCTTCCCCTAACAAGAATTCACGGGTATCCGTGAAGATTGTATTAATGGGAAACTCATTATCACGATTTAAGCGTTTTTCGCCATTGAGGTACCATTTTGTTGCCTCTTGCATCTGGTATTCATTTTTTACTTCAATTTTCGTTGTACCTCGCACGTTTTTATTTTGATTTTTATTTTGACGATTTCTTTTGAGTACGGGTACAACGCTTATGCGTTTCCCGCCCTTGAAGTGCTTGGCTGAGGTTCAACTTTTGTTTCGATTGTCGCCTCTATGGCTTGAATCGGTTGTTGTTGCCGAGCATTGTTGTTCGGAGGTCCATTATTCTGGTTTGGGTTCGGTGGACCCCAATTTTGATTCCGAACTTGCTGGTGGTTGGGATTATAAGGAGGCCGATTATTGTAATTGTTTCCCCAGTTTTGTTGGTTGTTGCGGAAGTTTCCGTCGTTCGGCCGTTGGTTGGAATACCCATTGTTCGGTCGTTGGTTATTATTTTGTTGGTGGCCCTGTTGGTTGAAATTTCTACTTTGTTGGTTGTTCCAATTGTAGTTATTATATCCTCCATTTTGACCTCTATTGTTTTGTTGCCAATTATTATTTGGTTGGCCATTGGGTTTCCAGTTTTGGTTCTGGTAACCACCGTTTTGCGGCATTTTGAAAGGCCTTGGCTCATTTTTGTCACTATTATTTTTATGACCCTGAACTTTTGGAGGTGTTTCCTCCTCAATTCCCGTGTTCACTGGACCACTCTGGTCCAGCTTTTCGAGGAATTCGATCAATTGCTCGAGGTTTAAGAAACCTCGGCTTATGATTGTGGCCCTTATTTCCTCCGTGAAATGTTGTGACAAAGAAGCCACAATGTCTTTGTCAGATGGCGGTGGAATCAAATCCCTAGCCGTTCCAAACGTTCGAGTGGCATACTCGACCTTAGTCATTTTGCTTTTCTCGGGATATTTCCCGAATTCGAGCTCCTTGCGGACCTTCCTTTGCACCTCATAGCTCCAGAATCGATTTATGAATTTGGTTTCTATGTCCTCGAAGTCATTTATTTCCTCTTCTACGAGGACCCACCATTCCTGGGCTGCTTTTTCCAGGCATTGTCCAAGCAGATATTTCATTTCGGTAAAGGTGGGGTTTATCACCTCACAGTAGCGCCTGAATTCTTTGACGAATTTGATCGGTCGTTTGTCTTTCGACCCATCGTATGTTGGCGCCTTTATTTTGAACTTGTTGTTCAGAGGCATGATGTCACGGTGAGGAGATTTCATTTCTCGATGATCTTTACCATCATCCGATTCTTCTTCCTCAACTTCGGGTTTCGGAACGATTCGCGTACTCTCGATCGTAGGACTGTGGAATTTGTCCTTCGTTTCTAAGTTTTCAACCCGTTTCCGGATTGCGTTCGCATCCAATTGCATCTGCGCTACGCTCACTTCGACAACGGCACTTTTTGCCTCGTTCTCTTGGACGATTCTTGTCAGACCCGTTACGTGGCGTTTGATCGGATCGTAGATTTGATGCACGTCACTGGCAATTTTTGCCTGCATGACCGTTAATTTCTCCGAAAATTCGGCTCTCAATTCAATTGTTGCCTGGTTGTTTTTGGCGATTTCATTCGCCATTATTTGCACTTGCGATCTTACTTCCTGCATCGCTTCCATTAGACCAACCAGCAACTGATTGTTTACCTCCCCAAACTCAATCCGGCCACGGTCTGATTTCGGAGTGCCAAATTCTTCCAAACGATTATCTTCTTTATTGATGTGTGAATCAACATTATCAGCAAAATTTGCCCTTGATTCGTTGAAAATATCACCCGCTCCGGGAGGCGGAAGCGTGGTTGTAAAATCATGCGTTTGTGCGTCAGTTTCTGGATTCTGAATTCCAGAATCTGCGACAATTTCCTCGGTTTTATTTTTGTCAGCCATTTCAAAGACTCGAATAATTTTCATTCAAAAAAAAGAGTTTTCTAATTCTTGCGTCCACTTGCAATGCCTGCCCCACGTTGGGCGCCAAGTTGTAACGGTACGCTTTTATGACGTCACCCGCTACGCGTGTGTTCGAGCTACTAAAATTTAGGAGCAGGCATGAAATGAGCGAAAGAGTGAAAATTTGTGGTCAAAATTATAATGATCGTGTTTATTCACAACGGTTTCAGTATACAAAAGAAATTGTGATGCAAATCGTTGGTGTTTTTGTGATAAATATGAATTCTTTCTCTAATTTGTCCAGTTTCGCAATTCTGTCCTTTTATTTCAATAAACTTGTCCAATTTTAAGGAATCGCTCTCTTGTCTCAATGAACTTGTCCAAATTACAGTTTCTTTCCCTAATGTCAAGAAACTTGTCCACTTTAATTATTTCTGCTCTCTTTTGCTAATTCTTATAAATTCAGATCTGTGAGATCAGAAATTAATTCCTATTCTTCTCAATTCTCAAATTTAATCAATCCGACTAATTCTCTGCCTCTATACAATTTTATATGATCTTTGTGGACTGGCTCGATATAAATCAACTGAGATTGATTAATTTTTTCAGGACAATTAAATTAAATTTCATTTTAATCGAATGTTTTAAAATAATTTATGTAATTCAGACAGTTCCCGCTTCAAAGAGGATAGTGGAGACTCACGCTCTCGAAATAAATTATCTATTGCCTCCAACAAAATAAATTAAATTGGGTTAAACGAAAAGGGGCCTATGCCAAGAATCTGCAGACCGTACGGAATCGCACCGTCCCCTCCCTCTTTAGCATAGGAATAGAAGGAACCGAATTGAGAATCTTCAGACCCCACGGAATCGCAGGGTCCCCTCCCTCTCAATAAGGAATGGATAGGTTATCACCCTCGAATCTTTGGCCTGAACGGAGTCGCTCAGTCCCCTCCCTCTCGGCGTGATCGGAAAGGAATTTCACCCTCGAATCTTTGGCCTGAACGGAATCGCTCAGTCCCCTCCCTCTTGGCGTGAAATTTGGAGTATTTGGGTTGGTTGGTTTGTTGGAGCTGATTTCCAGAGTCACTACCTCTGTACTAAAGCGAGAGCTGATTCAAGAATGAGCTGCCGTTGCTGCTCCGCACGGCCTTTTATACTCGTTTGAACAAAGAAATAATAATGATAATTCTGTCTAAAAATAACTTGGACTTTGATTCGCTTTGAAAAATAATCTCCAACCAGAATTTTGCTCTCTAAATTCATGGATTGGTCGATAATTCCCGCTCGCGCCGTAATTGGACAAGCTTGAGGCTGTTTTCCCTCGCTTTTGAGAACTTAATGATTTCTGTGTGAAATTAAATGCTTTTAACGAACAAAAATTGTATTCTGCTTTTTAAAGTTTAAATGGATCAAGTTTATCTTTTAATCAACGTTAAATTAATACATTATGATCATTTTCGATCATTATTTCCCCTGGAACCAAATGCTCGCTCGTGACTGGTCATTTCTGTTGGAGCCAGCACGCTATTGGAGTTTTCTGGACAAGTTTTCTCTGGACGCTCTCAATTGCTTTTGACACCGACTTTTTAACTTGTTTTGTTTAATTGAATCTTGCCTCGTATCAAAATGAAATTAATTGTGTCATTTAAAACATAAAATGAAAGTAATTACGAGAGAAAAGAGTTTTTCTTATTTAAGCAATAGCCTTTACGCCGAGCCACGGAGAGTCGCGTCGAGCGGCTGAGTACGAGCTCGCGTGGCGCGAAGTTCAAACGTCATATTTTCTTTATTTAAAAAGGGAGTGCCGTTTCAATATGTATTCGTTGAACATTTATTTTGCTACTGGTGTTATAAAAATGTTAGGTCACCGAAATTTTAAGAATAAAATCATAAATTCAATACAATTTATAGGCATAGGACAATCCACTTTCCGATCGATTCAAAAATTTATTAATTGGTTGTAATCCACTTTTTTATTTGACTTTGATTTGATTTGATTTGATTGATGATCGATTTGAAATTGAGAAGAGAAGAGCCTTTGTCTCTTCTGTCACTGAATTTTCTGCATTCACCTCTATTATGCTTATTTCTCGGCCTCTTTTACTTACTTACATTAGTCTTTCACCTGTGCCTCTTTTGCTTGAAGCGGGAGAGGCCTTTTCTATCTCTGTTTCCTACTTCTCGACCTCTCCTCCCAATGCCTTTTTTATCTTTGACTTCGCTGTCAATTCCTCTTCTGCCTTTGCCTTGTATACCTCCACGTCGGCAAATCCTTCTTATGCCTCTTTTGCCTCAACCTTGACATTTCTGCGGATGTCTCTTATGCCTCTAACTATTCTGCCCGTTTTTTCCTGCCTCTGCCTCCGCTTTGAGATTTGTTTTCGTTATCTTATCGTGTTCTGAGCTATGTTTCATGGATTATTTTGGGTGTCTTGATTAGGTGAAATGCTCACCTAGTTCGAGATTATTTTTGTTAAATTGTAATAATGGCGGGAAAAATAAAATAATACAAACATATCGGTTGTGACACTGTGCCGTCAAAATGATCTCAACCCCACTTTCCTCCTTTTTTCTTTCTACCCCTGTTCCTGGAACGGAACAGGGGTAGAACTGTAGTGTAGCTCACATCAACTTTTTCTCTATACAGCTTTGTATAGCACTGTAAGGAAGGTTAAGGAAAACTGTGGAAAACCCGACCTGTACATTTGGTTAAATTTTACCGAGTTTCACCTGACTGTGGCCATCAGAAATAAAAACTGCTTCCTGAGCGAGTCGGCGAATGGCAAAGTGATCATGCATCAAACGTTAGCCTCGCCCGAGGGGGCAAGATGTCAGTACGTCACCGGGCAGTTGGACCCCGCATTGTTCTCGTACATATATAGATATACGCGAACAGTGCGGGATCCAATTGCCCAGTGACGTTCTGAGATCCTGCCACCCGAGGCTGCTCAACACGGGAAATCATCGGAGTCGAGTTCCGTCTGCAGATCCATCGCTGTCGCTATCCTCTGACCTCTGACTATCTTAATCCGTTAACTAAAATTAACGATCCTTATGAAGATGAGTGTGAAATGAGTGCAAATAAAACGTCGAAAAATGATAATTTTATTGATAAATATATTTCGCGATGAATTCGTAACGTTCTTTGGAACTGTGTAAATTAACTGATATTGAAAAAACAACTTTTTAAGTGATATGAGAATCGTTCGATTCCTGAAATGAAAGGAAAAGGTTTCAACTTGTTATTTTCTCTCTATTAAGGATTCATGAAAATTAGTTTAGAAAAGAAAAAAAAAGATACTGGAGGGCCGGATTAGAAAATAACGGAAATTGGTTATGAGAAAATTCGATAAAAGCATCGACGTTTCTTAAATTGTTCAATAAATAGTTAATTCATACAACTTTTTATTGCTTCTTGAAATTCTAAAAATTTGAAAAAAAATTGAACTGAGAAAAGAAAGGGGAAAAAACTGGGCCCTACAAAGGAAAATACGTTTTATGGAATATAAGATTTTACATGTTTTTATCATCATTTAGAAAATTAGACAAAAATAATTGAAAGGCAGAGAAAAAAGGAAGTCAGAACGGGGAAGAAGTAAATGACGTGAGACGCGAATGAGTCGAGGTTTTTCTCGGAAGGGAACTGTAAAATGAAAATATATATTCGCGCTGATACTAATAATGTATTTACGGCGTGGCGTCAAGTCGTATAACGCGTACAAGGCTCTGTAATTTGGGATCATGAGAATAAAAAAAAAGCGTTCACTGGGTGCAGGTGGGTACTTCGATCCTGAGAATTTCCCATACTATTTTCAGCCACGGTATTGGGCAAGTGGAATGTGAGAAATGTAGAAACGGAGAAAAATAAATAAAATAAACAGCCAGATGAGATAAAAATCAGAGCAAAAGTACGAGAAAATAAATTGCGCGCCAGACATAAATGAAGAGAGATCTAAATTCCGTAGGATCGAACGTAATAAAGCTACTGGTAATTTAAAACGCAGGGCGAAGCAAACGTGAGAATAAAAAACTAATGGCATCATAATAAAAGTAAAACAATTCAAAATAATGATCAATTTTCGTTTTTCATTGCTGAGTGAAAATGAGAATAATTCAAATGCTAAGTCCGATCGACGATCTAGCAACCTAGACTTGCGGTAGCGACTCGAGACATGAACATAAATGTTCGCATGCCAGGTCTATACAAAAGATATTTTTTTTTTATTTCTTTTAATCGATCAAAATCGCTTCGTATTTTTCCGATCGTCTTTACTCAGGGCTTTGTGGTCTGGAGCATATTCGGAATATTAAGGAGGGTGGATCGCGACAATACAATGTTGCCATGCTAAACCATGTTAAAAATATTAAGAATTTCGTAAAATTTGATAAATGTATTCTTTAAAAATATATAAGAGGATATAAATTTTTTTATATTTTTCTACCACATAACTCTCGAGTAATTAAACACTAAAGTTCACGTGTATAAGCATGGAGTTTACAGTTATACATCTCGTGCCTAAGAACTTCGATTTAACGCTCAATTATCCGATAACCATGTGGTAAAAAAATTTGAAAAAAATTGTATTTGTACACAAGATGCCAAAGAATGTTATCACCAAATTTTATCAAATTCTGATTATTTTGATTTCGTGATTCACCCTCCTTAATACTTCATCTTTCTTTAGTATCGAAGGGAGAGAGGGGTGTTTTTGGGACGCACTCTTCATTGCTTCGTGATCGCTGTCTAGTGATATCAGCGAGAAAACGAGAACAATTTTAGTGATATGTGAGCCCGTATGTGTCGCTGATATATGACAGTTGACAACAGTTGTTACAACCTTTTGCACAATCAAAGTTTTTGACAATGTATATAAATTTTTGTTATAATTCTTATTTCGCATTTTTAATATATATCATTGTTGGAATAACAAATTATGCATATCCTGAATTCCAACTTCACATGCATCTCATCATTTTCCAAACACCAGCAGCAAATAAATTTCACAGTTCTACTGTATTTTCAATGTTTTGTTTCCGATAAGTGGATTTATATACAGATGTTATAATTTCCAATTGACAATAGAGATATTACATTACTAGTTCGATGAATTCTCAAACTTGTTTTGAATAATAAATATGTATAGTAAATTTCACACCGGTTATTGGAATTTATAATACTGTTTCAAATTTACCCCACAAGTGTATTATTAGTTTTCATTTCATATACCCAGTTTGTAAGATTCATACACCGCTGTATAGTAAAATACTTGTAAATTTCATACAATTTTTTACAGTGATATCTTCTTCCGAAATTTATATGAAATTTTAACCTATGGTCGACCAGTATGTCTAAATGAATACAGCAATTTCCAAAGATACAGTATCACATATCAGTTGTGAAATTTGAAGATCGTCAATGTGACTGTTTCGCCGAATAAAATTTCGGGGATGTAAAAATGAATTAACACTTTTTTTCGGGATTATTTTGATTTATTGCGAAATGGCCAATCGTGAATTTTGTTTAATTAGGGGTAGCTAGGGTAAAACGGGGCGCCTAAGAAAATACCCCGCTTTTTACGACTTTGAGAAGCTTCATCTATTGTTTACTCAAGCACCAAAAAATCTGCTGTAATTTTTTGCAATCTTAAAAAAAAAAAATTTCGTGACTAAATGGGATACTTCTCAAAAATTTCCGAATTTTTATTTTTCCACTGCAAATCAATCCAATGCACCTCCACATTGTTCATTTTTAATATAAGCCGAAAAAAAAATCAAAATTGTTTCAATATTTCTAATTTTCATTATTTTTTCAAAATTCCTTTTCTTTCTTCCTTATCAGAGTTTTTTTTGTAAAACTATTCAGTTTTTTTCTTTCCTAGAAAAGTGTACCAAATTGCAAGAATGAAAAAAAAATATATTATTTCCGAAATTTTTTAAGGACCCCGCTTTGCCCGAATCTTCTCTATTTGTTTGGATTTAGGCACATTGTGATAATCATTTACCTAAATTGATGGTAATTAGTCCCAACATATCAGTTTTCATATTTTTTCGGAATCATAGTCGGTAGCAAAATGTTATTTCATTGAAATATTTTTTTTTCAACTGATCGAACGATTCTCCCGATTTTAGGGTTCCTCGCAGCCATTCTTTTTAACGTAGTTCGATAGCTAAGTACCGTATAAAAAATAGGATGCAGCCCCTTTCTGTGTGAACATTATTCGTTGTGAAATATGTCCCAAAAATCCTTCAAATTATCGTTAATTATCAGTAAAAAAAATATATGCTTACGATATTTTACTAAAATTTCATAATTGCTCGTGATTTTAGAATTTTTATATTTTTTCTTTTGCGTACGCCCCTAAGCTAGATTAGATCTTCATGCCGTATGCACATATACGAGCATACAAATGAACGCTCAGAAGCGCGCCAATTGTGAAAACATTATACACAGGTAACTGTTTGAAACGAGCGCAGCGTCCTAAAGTATAGTGATAATCATTGCCCGTCTCACTCGACAGCGTTGCCCTGTCGCGAACCTTGAAATTTTCCCACTCAAATTCTCATATGATTTTTATTACAATCATTTTTTCTCAAAAACTGGACGGTAGATCATGTTTTTTTTTATATTTTTTCTTCAGAAGATACTCTAACACTGCGTTTTTTTAAATCAAAATGGTAAGAACCGTTCTCGAGTTATTTCGGTTCACATTTTTTGTTTGACGATTAGCATGTGTTCAGATGGAGAAACCACAGAATTTTAACTTGCAATGTCTGAAAAACTAAACGGAAAACTAAACGTTTTTTCGTTAGATTTTTCTGCGCGACATATATTTTTTTTCAAAATTTCCGTAAGAAATCGGGTTTTGGTATTGAACAACTTTAACTAAACAGGGATTTTTTCACATAAATTTGAGTAGAAATCGAAAAGGAATATTATAAAACAGTGGCTCATTGTAGATTCCTCACGGAAATTTTTTTTTTTCTAATTCTGGAAAAACAGCTGCCCATGTACTAAAAGTAGAGTTTTCACCTATCTGGCAATTTTTCACAACTGAATGAGGTCAGAGCTATGCACAGGAATTATAAAATGAAACGAACTTATCTGTAAGTGAAGTTCTATTATAATTGTATGAAACGTCTCTTCTGAAAAGATCGATATGTAGTATCACCTTCGGTATAACTCAAACATCGCAAATCTTCAGCAAAGATTAGATAAATGAAAGCCGGTTTAGCCTCCCGCTCTATTCTGTTTAATTATCATCCATTCAAAGTATTGCCGTAATATTTTATTAGAACGATGGGTTTATTCAGCTTAGGGTTGGATTGATTTCTTTAAAAGAGACGCTTCGTATAATTATAATAGAATTCCACTCACAGGTAAGTTCGATTAATTTTATAATTGTATTTCGCGCCTCTTCCTCGAGATCAACTGGTAGTACTCCTACTCCATACCGATGTCGCCACATATTTTAAAGTTCAATCCGAAAAAATCGACCCCACTCCCTTGCCCCCTGAATCTAGTCATTCTTCTTCTTTGTGCCGACAAGCCACAATCAAACAGAAAATAAAGTGCACAAAAAATATAAAAAATGGATCGGAACAGAAACAGAAATACAGATTCGGAAAAGGAAAACGACAGAGAACAACTGGAAAAACGAATACGACGATTGGAGCGGAAATTGACCAAGAAAAAGGCAAAAAAGCACTCTAAATCCAAGTGTGTTATTGCTAACACACATTAAGTGTGTTCTGTACTTAGCGCCATAAGGAAACTATAGATTTTTAACACACCATAAAACGTGTAAAAAGTGACCACAAGAAATCTACAATTTGCTTACGGCATTAAGTACAGAACACACTTTACGTGTGTTGGCAATAACACACTTGGATTTACAGTGAGAAACGGCGTCATAGATATGCCTCAGAGTCGTCTGACTCATCGCGAGATCATAACCTCAAACACAGAAACAACAGAAGACGTAGCTACGATTCTCCTACGAGAAACTCGGAAGCTGAAATTCTGTCATCGGAGAAAGGTTAGATCGTATTATACAGCAAGCATGATTTGTTTGCTGTAGCGAATTTGACACTCTACACAGGCTGTGAGCCGTGGAGAGGAGTTGTAACTCACGTCAACAAATTGCACAAATGTAAACGATGCCACTCGTAAGGTTTAACCTAATCGATAAAGCTGTAGCTATGGAAAAATGAACATATACAAATATATATGAACATGATCAGTGCTAAAACTGAACTGTTGAAAATGATGTATCATATGAAAAATCTTTGTCATTTGTTAATACAGCTCAGACCATAGAGTCACAAGTTGACGATGGGGCGGATCGGGGTTTAACCGTCATAGATTTGCAAGGAAGAGAGGGACGCAGCGAAGATATCGGTGCCACAGCTTTGGGAGTAGAAACAACACCGAACCCGGATATCGATGACTCAGAGGGCTTGACAGAAAATATTCTCAAGGCCATGGGAAAGCGGATCGATCCTGACAGGGTTTTAGCGTCGGAAATTCCAAAACCTATCGCGGTGAGATGGGAGGAAATATTCAAACAAGGACTACCGTCGGAAGAGAGAACGGAAATCATGAAAAAATATCCTCCGCCAAGCAATTGCGTTTTCATGGATCCGCCAAAATTAAATCCTGAACTAAAAGCAGCAGTAACGGAGGCGGCTATAAAACGAGATAATCGTATTATTTCAAAATAAGAAAGAATTGCAGCATGCCTTTCAGCCCAAGGAAAAGCTTTGGCGATAATTATAAAAGGAAACAAAGACGTCGGAAACCTCGAATTGATAGAGTCGTTAAGCGACACGGCGAGACTTCTCGCAGACCTTCAGCGCGAAGAAACGGCAGTAAGGAAAAGCCTTATCCTAGCGCCGCTGAAAATATCGGTGAAAGATGCATTACAAAATTCAATAACCGACGAATGGCTGTATGGAAAGGACCTCGAAGAACGACTGCGATCAGCCAAAAACCTGGAACGCTCACTGTTGGAGTTAAAACCTACAACAAAAAATCAAACACCAAAAAACTTCAAGACCCCGCCGCGTTATCAACCTCAAAAAACACAATCGGTAACAACAGGCGGGCAGAAATACACACCTCAACCACAGAAAAAATATTCATCACAGAGAGTGCAATCGGGCCATTCACACCACAAGCCGTATCAACGCAGGGACAGCAATTTTCAGAGCCGACGACGATAAAGCCTGTAGGTATTCAGACAGGTAGATTACAATTTTTCTTTAAAAATTGGCAAAAAATAACCACAGATCAAAAAATACTTTCGTGGATCAAAGGATATAAGATACCGTTTTTACCGACAATTAAACAAAACAAAATACCAGTCGAACCCACGTGGCCTTCCTCAGAAAAACGAGAAACATTGAAACTAATAGACGAATTACTCAGGAAAGGAGCTATATATAGTCAAATGTAACCCGATAAAAAATCAGTTCATTTCAAATATTTTTTTACGACCGAAACCCGACGGTTCAAAGAGGCTGATTATAAATTTGAAGGAGCTCAACGCTTTCATTATAACAGAACATTTCAAAATGGAAGATCGAAAAACGGCACTCAAGCTCATGAGTCCTCATTGTTTTATGGCAACTTTGGACCTCAAGGATGCGTACACGGAGAGAATATTATACGAATTTTTGAATTCGATTTCTTGTAATTTTTACTATAGTTTGTGGTAACGCGGTACCATGTCGACATTACGCTAATTTTTGTAATGTCACATAGTAATTTATAGAAAAGCCTCAGTTTTAGAGGAAAGTAATCTGTCGTTCAGGAAACATCGTTATTCGAACATAGTAAAATACTTGACGTGTCACCGTGTGGAAATTTTACTATGTTTTTATATTAATAAAATCTGGCTATTCACCAGTACCAAATTTTACTATGGTCCTTCACCAATATTCGATCCTATGGCTTAGTGCAAATTTATATAGATCTATACGACTTTCGGCTGCGATTAAATTGTTTTTAATTGGT
The DNA here is from genome assembly GCF_019457755.1 of Venturia canescens. Taxonomy (NCBI): domain Eukaryota; kingdom Metazoa; phylum Arthropoda; class Insecta; order Hymenoptera; family Ichneumonidae; genus Venturia; species Venturia canescens. The sequence goes on along the minus strand of NC_057431.1, from coordinate 12,922,461 downwards.
ACGTGGCATTTGGGTGATTCGTAAGTAGGATGTAAAGGAAACAACACTAAATAATTTTAATCATAGTATGTTTTATTTATAAAAATATGTACAAAAAAATTCTTACACTAACCAAATTGTACTGACAATTATTTTTCATTTTATCTTAGATCTACGTCTTAGGAATGTAAATGTTACCGTCGAGACCGGTCAATTTGTACGTAATCGGTACGTTGCGTAATTGTAACTATTCCATAGTTATATTGCCGACCAGCTGTCAATTTTTATTTTCGGATCGAAGTGGTGATCGATGCGACGAAAACTGCTGAAAAACTTCGGCTGCGTACATTGTTCCGGCTCCACGCACGGTCATTTTCGTTGCTCGATGAACGCTGAATGGAATGCTTGCTCATGAACGAGCAAAGTTCTATAAACGAGTGGGGAGGGGGAAGAATAGTAAAGTAATTTACTATGGGCCATCGTAATTTGTCTTACAGTATCATTGAAAATGTACAAGGAGCAAAATGATGTTGAAAATTTTACTAATATGTTCCCATGTAATTTCTTTCAACGTATAGGAGTAAATCTACAAGGTCGTGACAAGCTCTAGTATTTTTACTATGTTCCATTCTATTTTTCTCATGGAATCGTAATAACTGCTACGTGTGTGGTCACGAGCTGTTAATTCTGCGATGTTACATTCCAATGTTTCCTCCTAAATCGCAGCAATTATCAAACGCGTTGACGATTATTCAAAATTTTCTTATGTTTACTCTGATTTTTCTAGCGTTGCACATAGCATTATTCTGTGCAAATTTATATTACACATCTGGATTTGTTTGAAGCATAACAAAACGTCTAACAATACATTGTAAAATGTGACTCGTTCCGCAGTTGAATAACTTTCTGTTCGTGCTAGACATAAATTTTACCACGGTTGGGAGTAAAAATTTCTGTTTAAAAGCTGTTCATTTGGAAACCTTCAATCGCAAATTTCGCGTATTGATAACTTCTAATATAGTGCAGTGATAAAATTACAATGTATTACTGCAAAAATTGAGAAGGTTTCAGTATATTTCAATATTTTCAACATCATTTCTGCTGATAATGACGACTTGGTTCCACCCTGCAATGACTACATAGTAATTTTTCGTATAAAAATCTCTCCGTGTATTATATGATTCCACTTGCAAAGGCACACAGAAAACATGTGCGGTTTCAGTTCGATAAACAATATTTTGAATTTACATGCCTACCGTTCGGTCTTAGCGTTGCTCCTTTGATTTTTACGAAAATAATGAAACTAATAGTTTCACACTTAAGAAAACGAGGGTATTTATCCGTCTTATATCTCGACGATTTTTTACTTTTCGGAAACTCATACACTGAGTGCCAAGATAATGTTCTCGAGACATGGAAACTCTTGAAAAAATTAGGGTTCATTATAAACGAAAAGAAAAGTCAAGTCACACCGTCTAATCGATGCAAATTTTTAGGATTTTATTTTGATTCGGTACACTGGATTGTCGAATTAACAAAAGAGAAAAAAGAAAATATAAGGGAAAAAATCGCTCAGTTGAAGTCGCGAAATACCATAAAAATTCGAGAATTCGCACAATTCCTCGGAACATTAGTATCGGCATGTTTTGCGGTCAACTACGGTTGGGGTCATATGAAAACGTTCGAGAGAGAAAAATACTTAGCTCTCACAGCCAATGGAGACGAGTATGAAGGATATATGAATGTATCAAAAACTCTTTTGCCTGACCTTAGATGGTGGGAATCCAAAATTATGTTCTCGGTGAATCCAATTCGAGAATCAAATTTTGCTCTCGAGATTTTTTCGGACGCCTCACTGTCGGGATGGGGGGCATTTTGCAATGGCGAAAGAGCACATGGACATTGGAACGAGAGCAAGCGTTTGTTACATATAAATTATCTCGAGTTATTGTCAACATTTTTTGGCCTCAAATGCGTCGCAAAAAATTTAGAAAAATGTCAGATACTTCTCAGAATAGACAATACAATCGCGATTTCATACATTAATCGAGAAGGAGGAATTCAGTTTCCTCACTTAAACGAAATATCAAGAAACATCTGGGATTGGTGCGAAAGCAGAAACATATGGATATTGGCGTCATATATAAGTTCAAAAATGAACGTAGAAGCGGATGAAGAATCTCGGAAGTTGGAACCTGAAACCGAATTCGAGCTAGAGGAAACGGTCTTTCAAAAAATCATTGAAAAATTCGGAAAACCCGAGATAGATTTATTCGCAAGTCGAAAAAATGCGAAATGCAAAAACTATATTTCTTGGAGAAAAGACCCTGGATCTATAGCCGTGGACGCTTTTACAGTTCCGTGGAAGCAATACTTCTACGCTTTTCCACCCTTTTCACTAATTTTACGCACACTGCAAAAAATTGAACGCGAAAAAGCGCATGGAATTGTGGTAGTACAAGAGTGGCCAGCTCAACCCTGGTACCCCAAATTTCAAGCAATGCTCGTTGAAAAACCCATCATATTCAAACCTAATATTAACTTAATAATCTCTCCTAACAGGGAACCTCACGCAATTTGGCAGCACATTTCCCTGGTTGCCGGAAGGCTATCTAGCAGGCATTCGAGAGGAGAAAATTACCAAAAACAGCAATCGAAATTATGATATCATCACTGAGCGAATCGTCGCTTAGACAATATGACGGCGCATTAAAACGTTGGTGGATATATTGTTCTGAAAAGAATATTTCTCACGGGTTATAAAATCATTCGACACGGGAGCCTCCCACGGGTCGCTTAACACTCTTAGATCCGCGATTTCGCTTATCATCGGGCCGGAAGTGGGACAAGATCATCATGTCAAAAGGTTTTTCAGAGCAGTACATAGTTTGAGACCAACGTGACCGAAATATGACTCAATTTGGGAACCAAAGACTGTTCTTAATTATTTTAAGTCACTGCCAAAAAATGAAGATCTCTCGCTTAAAGATTTGACCATGAAACTGATCACCCTGTTAGCCTTGGTTACGGGACACAGGATGCAAACACACTCAAAAATAAAACTAGAGAATATTTAAAAAGTAGAAAACACATTCGAAATTGGAATTCCAAATCTTATTAAAACTACTGGCCCCAATCGGAAACAACCAATACTAATCATACCCTTTTATAGAGAGGATGAAAAAATTTGTGCGGCATTAACCTTACAAAACTATTTAGAAAGAACGAAAATCTCAAGAGAATCCACAAAACATCTCTTCCTTTCGTTCAAGAAACCATTTAAAGCCGTATCATCGCAAACTCTGAGTCGATGGGTTAAATTAGTATTAAAAAAGAGCGGCATAAATACAGAAAGATTTACAGCACACAGCACACGTCACGCCTCAACGTCTGCAGCCAAAAGAAACAATATCGACATAGAAACAATAAGAAAGACGGCAGGATGGACAACAGGATCCGAGACGTTTGCAAAATTTTATAATTTAAATGTCAGTAGAGATAAGGATTCTTACGCGCGAGCAATTTTAAGCTCGCAGTAACGATGTTAGTATTAAAATACAACATGTAACAAGCTTAATAAATAATATTATGGTTGCCGTTATTAGCTTTAAACATCTACCAGTTGATCTCGAGGAAGAGGCGCGAAATACAATTAAATGATTAAACGAACTTACCAAGTGAAGTTCGATCATAATTGTATGTAGCGCCTCTTCCGAGATGATCAACACCCACCCAAAAGTACCCATCTAGTATTCAATTAGATATTCCCTTAATACAACGGCAACGCTTTAAAAGAATGACTAGATTCAGGGGGCAAGGGAGTGGGGTCGATTTTTTCGGATTGAACTTTAAAATATGTGGCGACATCGGTATGGAGTAGGAGTACTACCAGTTGATCTCGAGGAAGAGGCGCGAAATACAATTATGATCGAACTTCACTTGGTAAGTTCGTTTAATCATTTAATTGTATTGCGCGCCTGCTCCGAAGAGATCAACATGTAACTGTTTAAAGTTTTCCACGGGCTAGTGTGTACTTTCGACATATTGTATTAGAGCTTGTGGCAAAAAGATCGTTATCTGGACAAGTTTTGCACTATTTAATTGAAGGCCTCACATGACAATTCATATTCGGTTTCTGGCTCGAACCACCGTGACTTCAAATCAGCTTCACCATTTTTTTCTGATTATATGCACCAGCATGCAAAAATCGATATGTTTCATTTATTCACACCAGTCCCATATGTCTTTAGCAGTTTGAGCTAGATTCGAATATCGAATTCCCCCTTTTTTGTTAATATATGCGAGCGCTGTAGTATTATTAACTCTTAACAAAATATAACAGTTACAAAAATTTCTCACGAAACACTTCAGGTCCACAAAAATGGCTTTTAACTCTAAATGATTGTAATGCTTGCTCATTTTTTGCGTAATATGACCATGAGCGCCTTTTCTTCGTAAAAAGCCCCCCAACTGGAACACAATGTATCCGTAAAAATTTCCGCACAAGGAAATTTTCTTACACTCAATCAATCCAAATCGGTTATTCATATTCGAAATCATTTTTTTGTTTTATTCCAATGCTAGATATGTACTCGGCCATATTTGAGTGTTGAACAACATGATCCTAATAATCCAATGAAAGTTGCAAATTTTCTGATTTTGCACTCTTTCGTTTTTCGAATTTCCGATAACTGATTAAAGAACTTTCTTCCACTTTTCAGTGGGAAGCTCAACAGTCATTTTCTGAGAATTATATACACAAAGCCGAGGAATTTATACTGCTGTAAGGGACTCAAGTTACTTTTCTTTGTATTAATAATAAAATCGAGCCGCTCTAATAAGCTTACTGTTTCCCGAACATTATTTTGACAAGTTCCTAACTCCTAACGACAATAAATCATTTAGATAAATTACAAACTCATATCCCAAATTCCTTAGAAGAGAAACAACCGGTTTCATAAACTTTGTGAAAAAGTAAGGTAATATCTCATCGCAAGATCCTTGTGAACTGCTAGAACCAAAATTCTCTCCGGCATAAGTCTGTCTCCAATTGCTTGTAATATCTCTGTGGTAAGATGTTCTTTCATATCGATTGAACTCTTTTCAATCTTTTTAGCAGCATTTTGTATCAATTTCTTGCACTTTATCTTTGTTGCAAGAACAGGAGTAGGACTCTCAAGTGTATTTGTCTCGTGAAATATTATTACAATCATACTTATCGATGGATGAAGATCTATCATCATCATGATATCGTCTTTTGTTTGAATCTCCACTTCGCCGTGAATGACTGCCATCACTTTTTCTATAACCATGGCAAATGTGTTCACTATCTTCACCACCGTCTTTAGAACTATCTCGATTGTGTTCACAGTACTTCGAATATTCTTCACCTTCATTAGATGATTCTGATCTTTCTTCGCTGTGGCTTCCTAGTGGATGAAAAGTCTATCGGTAATTTCTATTCATTTATTTTCCAAGCGAAAGATTGGTTGGAAAAAAAAAATTGGCGATGACGAATTTTTTGGTTTCGCGACTCGATTGAACCGTACCGCAAGTCAAGAGATAATGACCACCTAGCGTTGGTTAGATGAATCCAGTGAAATCCATGGCACTGACATATGTCGATATAAGAAAAATGATTTCCTTGCAAGGCATCGCTTTTTCCTCGCAAGTGTAATCTCTCATTTCTCCATTTGGTTGCATACCAAACCGCGAGTCTACAACATTTCCCATCACATCTACAGACGGTTTGACCGGAAGAGGTCGGGTGTACATTATTGTGTAACTTGAATTTTTGACGAAATATCATCGATGTTGACCATCCGATCGACACGCTAACAGTGTTTTGTGGTCTATTTCAAGCATCAACATAACCACTTACTTCGCTCACGTCGTTTGATTCTCCGATATTCGTTCAACTTTTTCCTCCATTGATGTATTCGGTCTCTCAAATACTTTTCCTCCTCTGCCTCCTATTCTGGAGACTTCTTTTTTCATAAATATCTAAAAAATTTTGTTTCTCATATTTTTTTCTTGCCTAGTATACGAAGTTGTTTTTCCAGTAAATTATTCACTCAATTTGAAATATTTTAGCGTATTTTTTCATTTCTGATGACATGTTCCCTTCAGTACCATATATTTTAAACTTTGATAAGAAGTTGTTTTCAATTTCGTTTTTTTCAGGATTCAGTGATCGAACTTTGTCTCGTGACAATTCATAACGAAATTTAATTTCAATCGACGAGTTCCTAGAGGATGCTCACATTGATATTTCCGTTTAGAAATTCCTTTGGAATTTTCATTGACCCTAAGTTCTCAAGAAATTCACTTATTCATTGATGATTTCTGTTCAAATAAGATGAAAATGTAGTCAGGGAATATTTATAAAATAAATGTGTTTTTTTTGGGGTGATGTTCTTTTTATTTCTGTTGATTGCGGGTGTGTTTTTTTTCTGGCTTGGTTCGTGACTCTCTGAGAATGAGAAGGAAACTTTTCTGTATTCGTTGAATCCTGTTCAGTAAAGAAATAAATTAACGATTGGTTCCTGTTCAAATGGCGGCATTACCATTGATTTAATAATACCAAGATCAGAAAATAATCATTCGGACTGATTAACATAACTCATCAACCTCCTCCTGAATAACACAGGTAACCTTGTTTACTCAATAACACGTTAATACAGCTACTGACATGAACATATTCTGGCTTGAGAATTGTCTGTCGAGCCTTGAGGAGACTTGATTTCAGATATTTTTCTTAATATTCAATTAAAAGCCAACCCAAGAGTTTTATCCAAGAACAGTCTGAGAATTTTGTTCGCTAATGGACTTATTGATTCCTTGTTCTTTCACATCTTTTCATAGTGCAATTCCGCGTTACTCAAGTGGTCTGGGTAATTTTCGCTCATAAATCTATACCGAGACTTTGTTTCATTTATGAGCCGACTACTTGAGTGACCAAAATTGAGTCAACCAAATAAGTCAACCAACTTATATGAAAATTGCTTTACACAAGCCTTTTCAGAGCGTTTATTCGCTTGTGTAAACATTTAATTGACCTACAATTTTAATGAATTTCTTAACCACTTTCTTTATTCTAATCTTATTCTATCGTATCGTTATTCTATTTAATTCTGTATTTTTACCGAACCAGGTATCTAACAATTTCCATATTTAGTTATATAACAACTGAAAAAGTTCAAATATATCAAAAATCGTTATATTATCAGATTTCTTCGAAGTGACAGAAAACCAGGAGAGTATTGCAAATTTCAATGAAAATAATCCCTGAAAATAAATACCAAAATCACTAAACACTTGAAATTAATAAGTCCTACCGTGGAAAAAGTAAAAGGAAAAAACAAGAAGGTTGAAATAATAAAAAAGTTTGGTGTGCGCGCCGTCAAAAAATTTCGTGAAGGCCTGTAGGTTAGAGGGCGGGGGGGGGAGTGCGAAACTTGGGTCTTAGCAAAGTGATGCAATAATGACTGGGGCGGTAGTAATAAAATTAATTTCTTAAAAGCCAGCACTAGATGGTAGGACAGCGCGCACGCAACCCTCGCCAACATTCTGCCCTCTAATATAAATCAAACGCAGTTTAGCTTTTAATAATTCGCGAAAAGCGGCGGTGTGGAGAAGTAGGAAGAAAGGGGGACGGAGACCGGGACGTTGAGAAGACGTTTTCATAATTTATGTCCCGCGAAACTTCATCTTTCGGAAGAAAAAGTCCTGCGCCAGTATAAAATAATACGAACAATCAAGGGGACCGTATAATTCCTGAATCTCTTCGAGCTTTAGTCGGCTACAAAAAAAACAAAGGTCCACTTTCGAACTTATAAATGGTTGTCACGGATCGAATGAATGCTAAAATGGTCGAAAGTTAAATGTACTTATATGGAAATTTGCAAAATAAAGAGGAATATTATTTGATATGGTAACGAATTTTCGAAGCAGTGGAAGATAAGAGTCTACAAAATCATAAAACAAAAAGGCGATACGACCAAAAATGCAATCGGCACTGCACTGCACTGAGAGATAAAGAGAGAAAGAACGGATAACAAAAAAAGATAAAATAAATAAGATACGCCACACGTATTCTACGGTACGTAAATGAGAAGCAAATAAAGAAAAGTGAGTGAAAGAGTCAAATAAATATGGCGAAACCAAGTAAAAGGATTGCGGAAGTTGAAAAAAAAAGAAATGTTTTGGAGGGGATGAAAAAAATGTCGAAGCGCCCAGAGAGGCTCGAATATGATGGATAAAGGAAGAAAACGTAGAGGAAGAGAAGTTGAGCACGACGAAAAGCGTTCGCAAAGAGAAAGAAAGGGGGCCGTGAAAAGGGGGATTAAAGAACGACCAGAGGGGGCTGGTGTGGGTTTCGTGGTAAAGGGTGCGAGAAAGCGAGGACTCTTTCGCGATTAATGAGCGGTGTTTGTTGTTAATTGCTACCGCCATTAGGTTGGCATCTCCGAGCTCTTCTCTTCTTCCTTTCTCTCTTGCACTCTCGTTCTTTTCAACCCCCTTTCAACCCCCATTGCACATCATCGTCCTGCTGCATTCCACCCTCAATTTCTTCCTGTCTTCCAACGTAGAGATACAAGACTCATCATTCAACGATATTGCAATGACTATAAACCCCCTGTGCCCTCCTTCTCTTCCTCTCCAGCCCTTTCGCCCTTGCCCAAGAAAAACACGTTCTTCTCCCGCTATTACGATAATACGACAACGCCATCTGCAGTACTGAATCCTCAACCTTTTCATCTTATTATCTATTTTAATCACCGTCGGATGAAAGTCTTCCAATTTTTTATTTAACAAATCTTTCACATCTTTTCTTGACGGTTAAACATTTTATCTGTTTACAAAGCTAAAATTTGGAGATTCAACGGAGTTGCGGGAACAACAAAGTGTAGGTAACTCAATAATGTCGTACCAAAATTACATTTTATAACTATAAGATTGCAAAAAAATTATGATTTCGTTTTTTTCTTGAAGAACCGTCCTCCCTTCTGAATTTTCAACATCATCTCAACTCATAAATATTGAATTCAAGTGTTGGAATCATTAGAGATCATTTTATAGATGCTCTCGATAGTAAGGAAAAATATAAAAGCACCCAAATAATGATCTTATAAAGTTAACCGTTTTGTGGTTTTTCACAATTTCAAACAACCACAGTCAATTCACTGAGAAATGCAGATAATATTAATTTGGAATATGATTGAAAATCGTAATTCAAACGATTTGAAGTTTTGAGCCACTTCCAAATTTTTTGGCAAAGCGCAGCAAGCGCCATCTTGAAAAATGGTGACTGCATAGATTCATTATATACGTATGCGATGGCAATGAAAAAAACAAGATGGCGTCCGCGAAGAGTTTTGTGTGATACAGTTTTACTAAAAGTAAAAAGGAGAAGCGGGAGGGGAGGGGGGGGGGACATTTTCTCCACGAAAAGCTCATGGACGTGCAATGTTAATGATCGCTGGGTTTCATCTCGCATTCGTTGCTTTATCTTTTCCACCTCATTTGCGCATCCACGAGTGGGCCCGGGGCTTCAACTCTTGACTATATATTCAAGCTTTTGCATCTCCGTGGTTTCCTCCTCTTACGCCCCCCCTCCCCGCCCCCACCCTCGCCGCCATGTCTCTTTCTCCTCTTACCGCCGTCCTCCGAATTCAACGGAGAAAAGTTTTTATTTTTCGAATGGCATGGAGAAACTTTGAGACCACACCGGAAGTGTCGGGATTTAAAATGTTTTAGCTTTGGTTACGCAGATTCAGGCGAATTATTTCAAGCAACGTGTGGTCTATGAAAAATAATCACAAAATATTTCTATGAAAACACCTAAATAATTCTTACAATCCAATTATCTTAATCTGAGATCGATCATTAATAGAATCGATTAAAATTTTTCTAAAAAAGTGTGAATGGAAAAAAAGTTTCAATTATTGCAAGCTTATACAGCAATTATTGCGAGTTTATTCCGGTTACAGTATGAATGCACCATGATCATGTTTTTTTTTTCTTAAGATTTTTGTATCCCAATCAATGATACATCGAATTTCAGTGAATTATTGGAGTTTATCACTAAGAACATAATGGTTTTCGATGTCACCAAATTTTTCTGTGGTTCTCATATTTTTTTCTAATATTCTTCCAATTTTCCACTAAATCCAGAGATCATTATTTTTCGGTAATTGCTCGTTGCGAACCTGCCTGTTCGTGCAAGGAAATTGATAACTGTACAGAAAAAAAAATGAAAACAGAAAACTCTCGCAAAAATTGCTCATGCTCTCGATTTCATGAAACCAGACGGGCAACATGTTGGGAAAAAATGGCAACCCCTAAGGCGCGAAAAAGACCAGGAGGGAAAAGAGTGGCGAGTGAGAACGAAAGTGCGACAGGACATGCAAGACGACGGAACTCGTGATGAACCTCGATCACGCACACACTTCTTTAACTCGTTATTCCCTCCTTCCGACGTTCTTTCTTTAAGTCGTCTCGCTTCTTTTGGAGATGGACAAGTTTTTTTTTTTTAATTCAAACTCAAACGAAATAAAACGATTTCTTCATCAATGAATCAATAATTCCATTACGCTGTAGTCATTCTCGGACACAACTTCCAATCGAGGTTTCTCCCCGCAGGCTAACCGAAGCAAGAGTCCGTGGCTGAAATGAAAACTGAGCCAACATAAAATACTATTGACATAAAAGAATAATAATAGAAACAAAAACAAATGTTTGCGTTTGCTTTTTTAACTCATCTCGGAATTTTCACAGAGCGAAGAATAAAAATATGCAAACTCCTTTAAAATCGACGTCAGTACCAATGTATACTTTTGGTTGGGAAGTTTGAAAACTATAGTTACGTATATGAGAAATAAAATTTCACAGCTCAATTTTGATTTATACTCATTGAGTTTTATACTCATTGCCGAGGAACTGAGACGATGAAATAATGAAATAAAATGTTTGTCCATTTTTAACGATATCGCACATTCAATTTTCACAATAAAATAACACAAATTTGGCTAAGAAAATTTCCTACTGAAACGGACTTGTTTTCATTTGTGAATGGAGTCCATCCGTTTAAAGATGTTCAAACATTATCAAACAAATTAATTTTCGCAAAATTTCGAGTCTCGATATCAGAGGATATCCATAAAATATAATGACGTCTTTTTCGCTTGGCATTTTTTTTTCAAGAAGGTCGTTTTCAAATCGACCATAAACGCGATGGATGAAAAAAAACTCTCGAGTTCTGAGAACTAGCAGACGAGAGCGCTTTTTTATTTTCATTATTTTTTTATCGTTACGATGACGATGACGATACAGACGAGCAGACAAATTATGCGGAAATACGGACGGCTGAAAGAAATGATAAATTATATATATATATATATGAAAAAAAATGCACCCACGAGGAAAAGGGCTGTTCCATTCAAGCAAGATGAGAGGAGAGAGACCCAGCGTTATTACATGTACGGCGGGATGAAGCCCGAGATTCAAGCACCCGCGTTACTCCTTTAATGAGTACGAACATTTGCTACTGCAATACAAATTTCTTCGTCCTCTCTTTCCCTCCTTCTCTCATTTCGTTTTTTTTTTTTTATTTGTTTATACGAAAAACAGTTTTTTTCGAATGGAAATATAATTTTCATATCCGGAAAACCAGGTTTTCTGTTGGGAATCTAAGTTTCGATTTTGAAAGAATTATGGCTTCGATTTCAATTTTTTGATTTTAATAATTATTACAACAATGTGAGCTTATTTTGTTATTGAAAATAGTCGGATAACGGTTCTCATAGAGCACAAATGCCTGTTCGAAAATATAAAAATTCCATATCTTGTTAGATGAACAATATTTTTTCTCATGTAACCTCTAAAAAATAATTGAAAAAACATTTCATCTTCTTGTTTTCTAGACATGATAAGAACCCTTTGTGAAATATTGTAGGGGAGACCGGGGCAAAACGGGATACCTAAGGAAATATTGAATTTTTCAGAAGTTTGGGAAGCTCTGTCTATTTTTTACTCCCAAAAACTAAGAAATGTACTGGAATTCTTTTCAATTTTCAAAAAAAAAAAAAAAAAAAATCCCAGGCAAAAAGGGGTACCTCTCAAAAACTCACGAAATTTTTTTTACTATAATTTTAATTCAATGCACCTTGGGTGCATTTTGCACCCGTAACCGAGTGCTTCCGATTTACCGCTGTAAGCGTTGAAAGCGATCTCAGCGCTTACAACGCTCTAACGTACGTCGAACGCACCCCCTCTGTGATTCAATTCAAAATTAATTATATGAGTAATAACGAAGATTGCCAATGTTTATTTTGTAAAAAATTGTATTCTTCATCCACTGAATCATGGATTCAGTGCCAAAATTGTGCGGAGCGGGCGCATGATTCATGTACAGGTGTAACCGCACATGATGGTCCGCAAACATATATCTGCGATTACTGTCGTAGACAGTAATCTGTGAAGCAGTAATTGCAGATATACAAATACTTTTTGTATATCTGTGCAAAAATGTTTTCACTTTGGAAGTGATGTAAAAAAAGGAGAATTTGAAAAAAAAACGAATTAAAAAAACATCAAAATCCAAAAAAAAAAAACAAGATAGTTTGGAAAAAATATGTTTCATGTTCTTTTCGGACAAGTATAAAAATTGAAAAAAAAGACAAAAAAATTTCTCTCGTTTTTCGGGTATCCCGTTTTGCCCCGGTCTCCCCTATACCAGAATTGGTAGCACGTAAAAAATAATGAAATGAGAGACATCTGTGAAAACCATGGGAAGCAAACTTTGTGTTTCGACGTTACGGTGTTCTTCGACTTTATGGGAATTAGAAAAAATCTTGGTACCGGTTATCTGAAGTTTAGAAGTTTTTTCTATCGACTGGAGCAGCAGATACGAAAATGCAGGTTCTATATCGAATACTGAAACAGAGGAATGAGAGAGGACGAGACAAAGCACGAGACAACATAATAATCAGTTTGTATGCACGTGTCAGCAGGAGGTGTTTTAATACGAGAGACAGAGAGGAGAGAGCGAGAAAGAGCTAGAGAGAGGGACCTGTCGAGCGAAAGGAAAAAGAGAAGAGCGAGGAAAGAGAAGGAAAAAAATAGGGCTCGAGGATTTGAACCAGCTGGTGAAGCGTTTGTCAGAGGGGTAACATTGTAATTTCAGATAAGCGTCTCCCGTGGGACGACACGCATTGTGCAGGACACCCTTCTTCTTCTTCACGTTTTACCGTATTTTTCTATTCTGCAGATATATAGATAGATAACCATGTGTATGGATCATTTGATTTCGATTTACTTATACTTATCGATGGCTCGATTTTTAATAGTATAAACATTTTCATGCGCAAAACGCAAACAAGGTTTGGATGATTTTTTAATCCCAATTTTTGTGAAATATTTCGGGTTATATTTTACGAAAAAACCTGATAAAGGTCTCTCATGATTTGGAACTGAATCGTCATGCGCATATTAGAGTCGCGGCAGCGACTCGGAGACAAGTACATTTAGTCGCTTCCAGAGAATCTTTACAGGAGCGACAATGTTTTTCATTTCGATCGCAACCGCTTCGAACTCTGTTGCTTAACGCATTGAAAAGATATATGAATTATTTATTTTTTAATTCCATTTAAAAAATGGTGCATTTTTGATGTTTATTCGTTTTTTATTTAGTGACATATCTGGTGCTATAATACAAATTATGTACCTATATATTTCCGTGAATGTCTGTTCTTGCTGCAAAATATCATCATAATTGTAAAGCTCACCGTTGTGTTAATTGAATGTTTTTTTTTTTTTTTTTTTTTTAATTTTCCAAACGACTGCAATATTATTAGTTACTGGTAGTGCGCGTTTACCGTGCAGTGTTTGTATTTTTATTGATGCGTTTATTTTGTATGCTAATGAAGTCATAAAGATAGCGGATGTGACAGCTTACCGATATGTCAATACCCGATTTTTTGGTTAAATAGTATATTACGCACCTAGGGAGGAAAAGTAGACTACTTTGAATCGCGGGCCATAAGCACGCAATTTGAGGTGGTCTAATTTCACTCCCGTGGAGTGTATACTATTTTCAACCACTCATGCACCGAAAATTCAACCTTCCGATTTCGCAAAGTTGAACTTTCAGCACACGTGTGGTGAAAAAAAAGTCTCACGACGATTGATTTTTATGATTTTACAGGTGACTGCTCAAAAGGCATAAATGTACTTGTTTCTAATTTTTTTTAAAGCATTCATGCTATACTTCAGGTTTTATTGTACATACTCAAAAGCTCAAATTGAGATTGTATCGTTGTATAGTATTCCGTTTTCGAAGATAATCTTTGGGATATGACAAAAATGTGAAACTGGTTTTCTAGTTTGATATTTTGTACCCATATTTATATGTTTCCATCAAGAAAATTCAATTATTTTCGGAATGGAAAAAACCATCTGAAATTTCATAAGTTAATAATATAGCATTTGAATTGGCCGTGACGATATCTCGATAAATTAACCAATAGGGGTTGAAAGTTAGTTCCCATCTTTGCTGTACTAACTTTCAGTAATGACATTATTATATTTGTGTTGAAATAGTTTTATTTTGTTTCATGACCTAGAAAGGGAAAAAACGGGGAGGATTTTTGGTACAGTGTGCCGTCGTTAGACTCAAATTTAGAACAGTTGCAAAGTTCAATCGTCTTCGTATTTTTGATGCTGAACATTCTCACTCTGTTCTAGTAAGAAACTTACTCTCTCTAGCAAGAAACTTACTAGAACTACTTAAGGTAAATATGGAAACACAATTAAAACGGCCTCGGTTAAAATATTGATAAAATTCTGAAACCAAATGAATTGGGAAGATGTAGTCTGTGGCTTTCCCATTTACCTATGAGCGGCCACCATTGCATATGCCTTGCAACTGCAAGTGTCTTCCTATGCATCAACTGATATCAGGCAACGGTGTTACCCGCGAAATTGGGTACATTGGAGCATAGCATTCATAACATTGTAAGAAGTCAAATTTTTGTTGTGAGTAAAAATTATTTGATCATAAATGGATACTTCGCATATCGCTTTGACAATTTCAGGAAATGGAATCATGGCTTTAAGAGGATGGATCAATCGGTATATCGCAACCGTGAGTGCAAGAGAGATAGCTGCAAATTTCGAAATCAACCTTTTTTGACACAGTTTGACCGATTAAAAAAAGGCTGTCAGTCGATTTTTGCCATCGCCCTGCGTAGGATGACAGAGCCTTTTTTTAATCGGTCAAACTGTGTCAAAGAATTTCGATTTCAAATATACCAAGTGAGGTCAGTCGACTGATCCATACTCTTAATATCAAAGAAATGAATAATCCAAAAACCTTTAACTTTCGCGAACATACGTTTATATTTTCAACACTAATACGATTTTTTTTCGATCATAAGTATTGAAAGTTTTGTTGTTGTGAATAAGAAAAAATGGACTAAACGATCCCACTAGCATCGGTTCAGGGGCTTCCATATTTAAATGGCCATGCAATTTGAACCTCTACTACATCATTTATAAAATTGTTCAGTGATTTTTGAAAAGATTAAAGATTCACAAAAATTTATATACTCACTTGATTAAAAATATTCAAGGTAAATTCCTTTCAGAAAATATAAAAGGAGCATGGAAACATTGTTTATTAACTCTAGTGAGATAGTGAGTAATTTATTAGGGGGTATTGTTTAATTATAAAAAGACCAGCTCGTTTCAATTTTGACACTTCGTAGAAACATTCATTCATGTGAAATGATATCTCACGAGTATTACTTAAGTAAGATAATAATGGAATAAACGTACGCGGTTTTGAAGCAGCATTCCCAGTTTTATTATTCCTCCTTATGAACATTCTTGAAAAATGACGTATCTTGGAAAAATGACTCGCACAATTAGTTCAAGTTTTCAAACTGATTCTTTCGTCACGAAATCTTACACCAAAACTTCCATCTCCAAATTAACTTTGGAAAAATAAAATACCATTTTTTAATGGAATTATCTAATAGTTGTTTCCGAATAAGAATAGACAAATGTCGGAAAGTGCAGCATGCTGCGAAAAACTTAAGGATCCAAATATATTTTGAATGAGAAGTAAAAAATTGCATTTTTCTTTTACAAAAAATTTGTCACTCTTTTTGCTCGATAATTCTTCTTGTTTACATTTTGGAA
Organism: Venturia canescens; assembly: GCF_019457755.1. Taxonomy (NCBI): domain Eukaryota; kingdom Metazoa; phylum Arthropoda; class Insecta; order Hymenoptera; family Ichneumonidae; genus Venturia; species Venturia canescens. Next base: position 12,906,279 of record NC_057431.1, on the reverse strand, counting down.
AAGTTCCGAATTTCTTTTTTCATTTTGCTTCAGGAATTTGAAATTTTAGATTGATAAATTTTAACAATTAAAACACCGTAACCTTTTTAAGTAACATTATCGTAAAAAATAATGTACAACAGGTTTTCGTTGAAAAATAATGATAACATTGATAGCATTGTTTTTGTAATGAAATTGAAGCAAGTACTCGAAATTTGATAGAACTGAATGCATAATAGAAGGATCGTTTGCGCGACTGATGGATGTGTTTCATACATGCATTTAGTGGGCGGTTACGTGGGTAAATTTCCGTAAGCTGTAACAACGAGAGTCGAGATCTCTTTACTTATGCATTCCAAGTTGGCAGCCCCGAAGAGGTTTACCCTCTCTAATGTTGCTGTTTGATACTTCACAGCAAAACACCTTACTCAATTTCCAATTATTCAAATGACTTGCAATACCTTTCGTATGTCAGATATAACTTTTCGTCTTTTGAATTCATTGATTGAAATATTGAATGATCATTTGTAAGATGCAACAACATCCCTATCTTCTATTATAATTTTTAGAATGATCCAAGTTTCTTTCGAACAACAGTGGCAACCAACCTTCGACCGATATTCATGATGCACACTAATTAAAAAAAAAAAAAAACATTGCATCGATTCTAATGATGCAAGTTTCAAAATTATCTTGTTATGATCCAAATTTTTCATCGCTCGATTAACAAATTTCATTGTACGTATTCCGTTCCACATTTTTCTTATTATAAGTGTGTTAACACTTGTCCAAAATTCGAAGAGTTGTAATTCTCTCCACTCTTCTTTTTTTTTACATATATATTATATGTGGATATTATTATGTACAAATCGTCGTGGTCGTGGTTGCTCGCGTGTCCCTCGTGAATTTGCATGTTCCAGAGGAATTTATTACCTTGGAGGCTGTTGCAGGTGTATTTTACGCTCCTCGACTTCCCATGACCATTCTCTGAGACATGAATTCATCCCCGAATTAAGTCTCGTAATTGACCTATGAATATTTTCGTATTCAACACCCGCCCCGGACATTTTCCCCAGGGGTCATTAGTAGTCTTATTATTTTTCCTGAGAAAGCAATTCTTTCCTTCCAATTAAATTATTTCGCTGCTATGAAGTGCATACGAAGTCAGTCATAGATATACGAATTGAAAATTTATCTGTTTAAAAATATTACAATTTCTCCAGTCCGGATCGCAATTCAAGCTGTTGTTTTTTTACTCAAGCACCACATTGTATGCTCAGTACATTTGAGGGAATCTATTCTGAAAAATATAGAGGTTTTATTCACACAATCGAATAACTACTTTAGTCATTTGAACTATGAATTATAAAATTGTGAGTAACTCAAAAAGTTTTATCGCCGATTTTGGTCCGGTTCAACGTACCACTGCACGAGAGCCCATTCTTCGGTTCTTCTGCGTAATGAGGCTGCAATATTGTTTACTCAGACTCACATGTACTTCAGACTATTTTTTTTATAAGTACACTAAAAAACGAGTATTCCCCAAGAAATCTTGATTTAGGCAATTTATGACAGAATACGAGGAATTTGAAAAACGTTATGATTGCCCCGATTACTGTGCACGAGCGAAATTATGATAAACGGGGGAGCAGGAGGTCGTATTGTACTATGTTCTGAAGTTCGAGAATCTTTGTCAGGTTTTAACTCATAACAAACAAAATGTGTATTTGTTGCGACGCTGTTATATCACAAATTAGTCCTTATTTGACCAATTATTCCCTAATGGTATTATAAATTACTTTCCAGGTACTAAGCACGAGGCTGTGACTTTATTGGAATATTATATAGATCTAGGAATACTTTGGTAAAAAAAACTCATTTGTTAATAAATTTTGGGAACTGACTCCGTGGACTATGTCTTGGCTCCGCTGGACCTGGAATAGATTATAAATTTATATTAATCGAATTAGCATTTATGGGGTAAAATACTTACCGAGGAACGTATTTCTTTGTGTTGCATTACACTCATGAAACCTTATTTTTATAATGAACTTCAATTTCATGTAATTTCACGTTTTATTTCGTGCACTGAAATTTTTCAAATATCACGGTAACTTCTTAACATCCAAAATATTGGGACTCGCGAAAAAGCAAAGCAAATGCCTCGCACCGTAAGCGGCGAATACGCAAACTGAAAATTCCTAGACTTGAGAAATTTTTAGTCCCTTGAATTCAACATCACTATAATGTCAGTCTAGGTCATTCTCCTATCGTTCTCTTTAACGCTTTAACTGATCATTCTGAAATAATTTAACGTAAAAAAATCACTTTTGCTTTCAAATTTCGGTCCATTATTTGACAAGGAAACGAAGCATTCGTTTAGGAAAAAATATAACCCGATAACTGCGAGTGCCGTCAAACGCGGAACGATTCCCTGATACTAACTGCATAATTTTGTGCTCGAGTTTCGTATTTCTTTTTTTTTCTGAATAAACGCCTTTTTTGGTTCTTTGCTCGTAAAACGAAAACTTATATAGACGTTCCAAGTTTTGTTTTACTTTTCAACAGCAAAAACTTGTATAAGAAAATCGAAATATCACTGTCCTTCAGTTTTAAACAAAATTCCCACAAACAAAAATCAAATACAAGGTGGAGTTGTAGGTTAATTTGTGGCAACGAATACTCCTGAGTTTTCGTTGATGTCGGTTGAATCGAAACTGATATTTAAATACGCGTGTTAAAAGTACTTGTCCGGCCAATTTTTAATAAAAATTGCTAATTTAAATCAAAATCATTCTTATATTGACAATATTGTTACTTATTTGCATCGCAACAAAAAAATCAGTTTAATGAAATTCCAAGTACCAGCGATCACGATGACGGTTATACGTTGAAGTGAAAAAATAGTGAAAACCTCAAAGATGGACGTCGAGTGCGAAGAATGAAGTTCAAGTACGCGGTCTCCAAGTGGCGAGGGTGTTTTCTAGAATTTAGGGGTGAAAAACGGTCGGGCACAGTCATAACGGTGGGCGGTGGGAGAGTAAACGACCCTCGTGCGAGACAATTCGACTGGGATGACTCTTGAATTCTTACTACGTTTCTCCTGCCCCCTCGTGTCCTCGAATATATGGGTATTGGGAGGATTCCTACGCTCAAGAGGAATTTGGCCTGAAATTAAAAGATCTCATGGTGCTCGCTCGAGAGTCCAAGGATCCCTATGTATCCGCCCCTTTTTTATGAGAACTACCTAACTGCGAGGATTCTCACTACCGAGTGTCACCACGGGACATTTTTTCCTTCTACTTTCTCTATTCCCCTTACTTCCAACCCCTTCGGAAATGTGTGTAGGGTGAACTGTAAGGGTACTCCAACCTCATCGTCGTCCTGGTGAGGTTAAATCAACCCCTCCTTTACGAAAACTAACCACAAATTTCATTACTCACGAAAAATCATTCTTTTATACGTGTTTTTTAAATCATTTCGTTCATTTAAAAAAAAATGCGAATGACCCGAGATATCCATCATTCCTCAAAACAATGAGCCCGTGTTGGTCAAAATGACCAACGCAGATAAAATATCTGCATTGGCAAAGTACCATTGATATGACGAGACACGTGTTAACAACGATTTATGAATTAACAAATTTAAGCTACTCCTCTATGGATCTATATTTGGAAACAGAAGTTGAAAAAATTTCAATATCTGCATGTATATGAATAGCAAAAATTTTCCTGAACAATAATCCTTATCCATGAGAGCTTGTTGTATGATAACAGAAAAATATAGCGGTCTTTGTGCACGTGTTTCATTACTTCATCCCGTTGCAATTATCAAATAATAGCGACAAAATAGTTCCTGTATATAGAAAAATACTGTGAAAAAGTAAAAAAAGAGCGCCAAATATTAAAAGACCGTGACCTCACTTTCGAATGATATTTATATATTATCATTGTTATAATTAAAAATTTCCTTCCCCATTATTTATTGCTACGATGACATAATAACATGATTATGATAGGGAAAAAAAAATATGAGATCATTGAATGAATTTCGGTTTTTGCTGGGAATCGTGTTATTAAACCTTCAACGGTAACGGCTAAACAGTTTTGTCTTCTCGAGCGTTCCCAGAATGGTTTTGCAATTGAGAGATGGTTATTCTGATTTTATGCATAAATTCACTGTCAACATTACACACAAATTTGGCATGCATGGTTTTCTAAATGTTATCAACACATTTGTACGATTTGGTCACTTTTAAATATCTTTATATCGTACACACTATGCACAACTCTGGTTTTTCTTCAAAAAACGGTCGCAATAATAGAGGCCGACAAGCACGTGGGCGCGATGTTCTCATTAAGTCCGATACCTTTATCTCGAAATCCTTTGACGAACGAGTGATGTCTTTGATTTTCATAACCGCGAAAGTCTGAGCCCTGTGCGCTTTGTTCCCCGGGCTAAAAGCGGTATAAGCTTTTCCGACCATGTTTGCATGCTAAATTCCTCCAATAAAGGATATAAAGATCCCCTTGAAAAAACGACTTATCACCTTATCGTTTGTAACGTCTTTGACTGAAATTAGAGAGGTCGCTATAGCCGCATCGAGTTTAAAGTGCCGCAAGACACACCTGCATCGTATCGTTTCTCAAGAAACTTTAAAATCTCGTTCGCCTCAGCGCTATAAGAATTCTTGAGGGTTTCATGACAGAATTGCGAGTCCACTCTCTCAAAGATCCGGCATACCGTTTCCATGTGCTCTCTGGAAGAGGAACGAGCAACACCTCGATTACCGATTCTGACAATTTAAATTCTTACTGCGGCACAGGCTTCTCACAGACAATCTCCCAGCAGCAATCAGTCCCAACGGTTTTCCGAATGGGTGTAGAAGAGACCTACGGGGCGATAACAATCGTGATTTTGCAGATTTGAATACCAATCAGTTCTTCCACTCATAACTCCGTAAATATGGAGAACTAGGGCTTTGACGGCCAGTTTGGCTCGCGATTACAATCCCACAAGCTTGGTCAGATATCATTTTTCTAAGAACTCTTAATACTAGAGAAACAGGGGGAAAGCATATAAATCGGGGGCTCCCCAGTCAAAGGGTAAATGCGTTAATAGCGAACGCATCCGGATCTCTGTACCACGAGCAATAAACATGGCATTTTGCATTACTCCTAATCGCAACAAGGTCAATTGCTGGACTTTTCCAAATTTTCCGTGTCTAAGCACTGCTAATTATCTTGCGTTGTTTTATCGAGCCCTGCATTTCTCAAATTTCTCAAACGACGAATAAATGTTTTATTTTTCATGAACGTTTCGCCCCTAATATTTTGTTTATCAATGCATGACCGTGACAACTAAAATAATACAAGAACTAAACTACATTGTGACCAACAGCGACGTATTCAATTCTGTACTTTTTGACTAAAAATATTTCAATCAAACAGTTGATAAGAGATCTTTAAATATCGGAGGCATGAAATTATGAAATATACAACTTGGATTCCAAAACTTAAAAATCTATGAAATGTTTAATAACCCTGAAACTATAAGTACCGAGAAAGTTTAATAATATCGTTTTCGTAATTATTTAATCAGCCTATTTCAGGAGAGTTGAATCTTCGACAACGTGAATCAGAAAGAGAATGATTCGAAAAAATGCATTTTCGTAAATTACTAGTTGAATCCTCAATGGTTGGAATGTCGAGCACGGAGTGATGGATAGTTGCAATCCAGAGTTCGGTATCTATGTATATTAAAGGACGAAATGAAATAATGAAATGTGCCTGTCGTTGGTGGTCAGGGGGGCTGAATCCTGCATGGTTACAGCAGGTCTCTCCCCATTGGGCGATGAGAGAACGGCTAAGAATTTCAATCTGCGGTCAGGAGGGTGGAACTCGCGACTAGAGGGGAACCTCTAGGGACGGATATGCGAAACACCCTACGGGAGTGTTTTTTCTTTTTTGGGGTGAGCACTGATTTTCCTTGGTTCAACCCTCATCGAATGAAATCTCGTACGAGCGCAAAAGGGAAAGGGCGATTGGGTGAAAAATTGATGCGAAAAACCACGTGGAGACACTTGTCACTTTCAACGTCGATGAAAACTTATTTATCGTTGGAGAATCCTTACTTTTCTATAATTAACCACGAAATTGGAGAAATTAAATCATATTTTTTCATTTATTCGATCGCAATCCGCGTGGTCATTTAAATTGTGGCTCAAATATATCTGGTTTTACAATTCCTCAAAGTCGTATCTGCTCGAAACATAATTTGAATCGACATTTTTTGGGCTTTCGAGCTTCATTATTTGCTAACATTTGTACATATTTCACAATGAAAAAATTGTTAAACAATCTTTGACAATAGTATAGAGAATTTTTCAGTTAGCAACAATTTCAAAGCGTCCAGGTATACTTCCGATCTTCTATTCAGTCTTATTTATATGTTTTAATTGTGGAGTTTAACCGCCATTTAATGACAAATTCAACGTACAACTCGTGACAACATTCTTTTTTAATTCTTGCATCAGTAAATCATAACGAACGGAATTTCATTCGTTAACTCAAACCAAGTCTTGAATGTTGTAACAGTTAAAATGAAATAGACATCTTTTGGTACGATGGAAATATCGTTCAATCAACAATATCAACTTATTCACTACCATTTGTTAATCGCGAACAAAAAGTTCTGTCGATTAAGAAACGAAAGAAGGAAACACCGAAGATAATTTTAATAAATTTGAAAAGTTCGAGTTATCAAAATATTTTGTTCGAAAATTATCAATAGTTAATATATCTTCAAAAAATCAAGCACTTATGGCATATCATCAGGGTGCGAAAGTGGCTCATCACTATATGACATTTCCTTTTCATCTAGAAATAATATATACGCACTGAAGGAGGAAAAGTAGACCCCTTCAAACCGCGGGCAAAATTGTCACCAGGACGAAGGCGAGGGTGATAAGTACGCGGTTTAAAGTATAGTCTAATTTCACTCTCGTAAAATGTATTTTTCATCGTCCAACTTTCCAAAATCGTAAAATTGAACGTTTGGTGCATGTATGATGGAAAACCTTTTTTCGAAAGTCAACACGAGAACTATCGTCGTGCACCAGTTACCGACCGAAAATTGTTATACCGGCTGAGATTGAACGTATTCCACTTCATCGAGAATCCGTGATGACAATAAGCGAGTTGCGATACACGAAAAATGGACTGTTTGCATTCCCTTTAGTTACCTTACGAGCCATCGCAGTCGGTTAGTCGATTGAGGCAAATTGGTTTGCCTAGCGGAGTATTCAATTTTTACTACGCATACGTGATATTTACGTTGGTCTCAATTTTTTAGTGCAGGAATCACATAATCAAGATGTATTGAGGTATTCCATGTGCAATGAAACCAGTGGACACTTTTTCTCTGACCCACGCCAATTTGATTATTTTTTTTTCATTTCATATGATTATACCGAATTTCTTGACTATGAGCTATCAACGTTGAAAAATTTTTGAAAAAAATCGAGAAACACTTATTCCGGGTTAAATATTTTGGTACGTAAAACTAATTTTTTTCACAATTTTCGAATAATCAAATCAAAATGATGGACCTTGATCAGTTAGTAGTTACGAATTCCCAATATAAAATAATTATACATACCATATTTGAAGCTATTACATTTTGTGATTGGCATATTTTAATTCACGAAATTTTTAAGTAACGCATGGCCCTTCAATTTTCACTACTTTGTGGCACTCATTTTTTTTTTGAGTATTTTGTAGAAAGACTCAAGTACATCCGGGTTTGTCGCCAAGAGTTAATCAATTAAAATACAGAACGATCGCGATTTTCTTGCCACAATTTTGTTGGTCTGCTCGTTCAAAAAAATAACTTCCATGCCCGATGTAATAGCTTCAAATATTGTACGTATAATCACATAACATTGGAAATTTGTAACTACTAGCTAATCAAAGTTCATTATTTGAAATTGATTATTAAAAAATTGTGAAAAAAATTAGTCTTAGGTACCAAAATATTTAACTATTAGCTCGGAGTGAGTGGTTCTCGATTGTTTTTAGAATTTTCCAACGTTTAATAGCTCATAAAAACACAAAAAAAATCATACTTCCAATACGGGCAACAGCTTTAAATGTTTGGCATATAATCACCGATTTTCGGGAATCAGGGAAAAAGTCCACCGGTCTTGCATGGAATACCTCATCACAGTATGCTGTTAAAAATTAGCATTTTTCACTGTCAGCATTTTTCATTCTTCCACATAATTCAATACTGATAAATTATTACATTTTTCAACCTTCGAATTGCTAATATTATAAGTTAATAAACGAAATTATATGTAGGATTCGAAAAATGATTTTTTATTTTAACTTCAGACGATTCCTGCCTTGTTCAGGAAAGCATCCTGCGTGCATTGCTATTCTTCAAAAAACAGAGTTCATTCTGTCAGTGTGTTTGTAGAATCTCAGGATCGTGGTGACTGGATGAAAACAACTGCACGTATCAGCAGCTACCAATATATACTTGTTCCAGGGCTTTACCGAGTCACTTTTATGGAATCTTTATTTCGTGCTAATGATATATGGCAAAATTCATGATGATACGCTGAAACATATGAAGAAGGGTTAAAAAATAATTTTCATTACGATTTTCAATGCCGAATATGATTTTAGTTGTTTGCATGGAGACCTGGACCGACGAACCAGTGCACATCGGAATGTTTGTTCGCGATCAATCTTCGAACGAAAGTTCATATTTTTATTGAAAAATATGTTTTTTTTTCTCAATGATCACAAATATCGAGAGATTGAGTGCTCTGTAAAAATGTACTGTATGTATAGAAAATAAATTTCAACATGTCCAAAATACATAACGAGGAACAAATATTCACAAGTCGGCTCGGAAAAGTTTCGCATAATTATTCAAAAAATGAATTTCACTTGCATCGAAATTCGAATTTACCCAATCGAAGCTTAAGACTTCTCGTTGTTTTACTTCTTCTTCAGAACCGTTCTCGAGATGCTTTTCTTTCATATTTCCTTTATCACAGCTGGAATGTTTATCTCCCAAGATGAAAAAGACGTTTCGGTTTTTTGATGAATTTTCTAACTTGGCATTCAAGCGCTCTCTAAAATTGCAACTTCTAATTGATGAAACATTGAGGCGAATCAAACAAATTTTTTACTCAACAAATTGAATGAAATTCGTAATCAGAATCGAAAACGCTCCGCAGTTAATCGATGAATAGTTAATCCATGGAGCGACGTTCGCTATGGGGTCCCATGGAGTAGAAACGTCAATCTGTTACGAGTACCGAATCCTTGGATTCAAAAAAGGGAGAAACAAAGCCAATACAAAGGAAAGAAGAAGGTTAAAAAGAACGAAAAACATAAAAAAAAGGAAGAACGAAGAGAAAAGAAGAAAAAAAAAACGAGTGTGCCGAATTTCGGGTTTGTCCACCGTTTGGCGATTGGAATTCGAGGCCTCTTCAAAGAATGAACGTTCTCGCCTCTCTCCTCTCGTTCTTTGCCCTCTGCTGTTCTCTGATGATACGAGCTATCGTTCCCGAGCCAAATACACCCTTTTCTCTTTTTCTCTCTCTCTTCAGCTCTCTTTCGCTTCTCCCCTCCTTCACATTGTGTATTTGCTAAACGTTTTTCACTCCCGTTTACCCGCTTTTTCGCCCGCCTCTTCGTCATTTCGACAATTTACGTTCCTCTCGATTCAGACTCCGGCTTTTTATTCCACCTGATGAACTGCGAAATAGCTTCTTCCACCAGGAAAATAAAGTTATGAAAAAAAGTGTATAAAAATAATAAACCGAGCTCAAGTTTTTCTCTTCATTAAAAACCCGTGACCTACATAAATCAATCACATAAAAAATATAATTTCTTACAGCTCTTTTTTATTTACCTATATAATAATTTTTTTCAATCCGAATTATTCAAAGTTAATACATCGATAGTTAGAAATACTTTTACGAAAATGAATTTTTTGTTTTTACTGCAAAATAATGATCGTAGAGAAATTGGAGTTGATAAGAGCTGTAATCGAATGTCCACGGTTGTAAACCAATACTAAATTTTGAGTTTGTTATCAAGACGCCAAGGAATAAATGATTTTCAATATTTCCAATTTTTGCAGCTGGTCCGGTTGTGTTTCGGTTTACCTATTCTTATTTATCAAAAACTTTTCTCCAATTTGACATCTCCGAATATGTCGCGATTATAATTTATTCATAAGTATAAGCATTCGATGATAACATTTTTTATGCATAGACGCAAATTGTCATGAATCTTATTCCTTTGATTGGAAAATAAGTAAATTAACTTACGATCACATTTTCCCGTCGAAGAAGTATTACCGATAAATATATTTCTCTTCCTCTATCTAGTGGAGTATAATTTAAATAATTATTATAATATTTTGAACACAATGAAACACGGAACCGCGTATAAGATGATTTCAAATGATTCAATTAGCTTGTTTATTCATAAGAGCAGTTTGAACAGCGAATTTTCATAAAAATCTCAATGCAGATAAAATATCTTTTTCTAAAATATGGTGATTTACAGTACTTGAATTATACAAAAAAAAAAAAATAAAAGCTGATTATCATAGAAATGATTGGACATCATTTTCTCATCAGTTGTAATGGCGCAAGTTAGAAATTTTGTTCTCCCACACGCTGATACTCTCTGTTTCGAAAAACCTCAATCAGCCTAAATTAATGAGTTGATCGGAAACTTCCCAGGTTGCTTTTAGTTTCAACACATATATACATGCGTACACATGAATAGGTATACAAACATGTTCGCCCTCCAACTCGGAAGTTCAGTCGAGGCACGAAAACTTGGGCACACTTGGTTCATGTCACTCCTCGCAGTTTTAATTTCTCCGAGGAAACTTTCTAATTACCAACTTTTCTGATTAATCACAGTAATTAATTAGTAGAGGACCTTCTCGGTCCCTCGTAAAGGTAGGCAAGGGTAAAAGTACGTCCCCGACTCAAAGGAGGAGCTTATTTTTATCCCCCTCTCGCACCCTCGCTCTTTCATATTTCCTTCCAGCTATTGCTATATTTTCTTCCCCGAAAATTATCTTTATTTTCTCAGAATTTTTAACGAGCTTCTTTTATGTTTTATGGGAGTCATATCGTACAAAATTTTCATTTTCAAACTCGTGTATCCCGTTTGATCGGCTCGTATTCTAATTTATTATCGCACGCGCAGGAGTGAAAAGCAATGAAGCGAACTTCTAGAGTCGTTCCATTCCAATCCTTCTTCACCTCTCTTCGATAAGAAGATCATGAACTTTTTTTGAGACCCTTTTTTCTCATTATAAGCTTTCTTTTATTTAAAAAAATGACATTCAAAACATTTTGTTATTTTATTTTATCTTTGAAAACAGTCTAGAAGAACCACAAAAAGATATACAGAATATATGAAAAAATACAGTATTCAAATTTAATTCGAAAGTTATTCAACTATTAGATAACTGCATGTTACTTGCAGCGCTGAAATTCTTTTAGTTCAACGCTTAACCCTTGCAATGGAATAACAATTAAACTGTTCCGCGAAAATATTAAATTTCTAAACCAATTTTTTCAATATTTTTTCATTTTATAGAGTTTGTCATGCCAAATATTTCCAAAATATGACCTGATTATACGCCATTCCATGCGCAATCAAAAAACAAAGACGGACGCGTTTATAATTGAGCGTTATTTCCGCATACGAAAAACATTTTATGCGCGGAAGAGGTGATTTACGTCGGAACGAATAGATCGTTGGTTTCTATGGATAAAAAAAAAAAATTTGTATGTGGTGCACCAATTCACATAAAATGTGAAAAAAAAAATAACTTTTCTTTTAACTGAAGGGTATATTTCATGAAAATGGCACATACTGACCATTTTTATGGGAAATTGAATGATTAGCATATATTGATTAATTCATGTTTATTCATGGAAATCCTTGTACTTGGATTTATATATATTTTTTTTTTTTGAGTTCCTAGTTTCCCTATTGAATAGGGATCAAAGAACTGTTTTTTTGCTAGGTTTTACTCGATTTTTCCTCATTCTTAAAAATGAATATACCGAATCTATATAACTTTTTGTTTAATTTATTAATGAAAACTTGGAATTGTAACGATTGATGTATGACCGAAAATGGTTGGGGTTTGAGAATGCTCTAGAATTTATTTATGATCCCCATATTTCTGTTCACCCTTCTTCTCACTTTCGTGTATCTTTTCGATCCATCACTTCGCATAGTTTCGAGCCTGACTCTCATACTGTAATGAGATGTTTCGATTGGCCTCACCCGCAGTGAGTTTCGCACCTCGCTCCGTCGATGGCCAGGTAGCCGATGACGATGCGGATATTTTTCCTCGTTCCTCCTCCCCCTCGCTTCTTTTAAAAATAACTCGACGATTTTTTACATACACATATATATCGACGTACCTGTAAACCTGGCAACCTGCGCTGCGTTCCGTGACCGGTTCTAATTCGGAAATTGCCGGTTCCTTAACAGACGTAATGACGTTCAACCCCCTCGAGAAGATTTTTATCTTTTCTCACTTTACTACGGCGCGAAAGAAAAACAGCTCCTTTGTCACCGCTTCAAAAATAATCGTGAGTTTATTGAAATTTATTATTCAATCATTATCTACTAATCATTATCTACGTAATCATGATACAGAACGTTAAACTTTTTAATAAAGTTCATGACGAAAAAATTTCAAATATTTTTTGTGATGGAATGTACTGAAACGTATAAGACAGATTTTTGATGGTTTTGTGTTAACCTCGAACCTGCATACCAATCATGTCAATTACATCTGGAACTTTAAAAAATTGAGATAAATAAATAATCGTTACTGCTCATTTTTGAGCAAAATCTTTTGCGTGTGAACCTCAGCAGGTGTCAAAAACTTGATAAACGAGGATCCGTCTTTATACGTGCGATTTAGCTCTTGATTAGGAATATTGTTCACAAAAATGGCCACGACGATGTGAAAAGCACTATCAATTCGATAACGATCACTCGAAGTCGCTTGATACTACCATTGATCAAGATAACATTTTGAAGCAAATCTTTTTTACAAATTTTATCAAAAGTATACCGCATTCCTAAAATATCTCAATAATGTTATTCATTTATATTACGAGGAGTCCCTAATCAATGTCCAAAGTCAATGTAAACATATAAAACTGGCTGAAATACTGCTTAGGACAATAATAAAAATTGAGACTTGACAATCAGATTCACAGAAACAATAGTTTAAAATATTTGATTTCTTGAAGCTGAGGTTTCGCATGGAAGTTGTAATTCATCTTTTATTCGCATTTGTGTGATCGAGAAAATCTAATCGCATGACAGTAATGATGCTCGAAAGATGCATTGAGGAAAAACATTAGGTAATTATGCGCTATTTGGTCACAACGATTCTGCACGCACACATCGAAAGATGTTTCGGACACAAACGCGCGATGTGTGTGCGAAATCGTCGGGTGGAGTCAGAACACTTTCGATGTGTGTACGCTTGTCATTAGGTTATTTGGTTATCAGTTTTCGGAAGTACATCCTAGACGTGCGTGTGTTCACCTCTGTCCTCGTGTGAACTCCAAAATATTCAAATATACTCTATTTCATCACATTGTCTCGACAACTTCAAAACCCGATAACTTATGGTTTTTATGGGAAATGTCGGCCTCCCCCGACGGAATATCATTTATTATAGTCCAATCAACAACTTCGAGAAGAAAAAAATTCTTGCATCGATTTTCGGAAAAGTATCCAAACTGCAAAATTACCAAAAATTATATTACTAAAGGACTTTGAATACTTTTGGAGAACGTTGTAAATTTTCAAATTAATTGCAAACATGGAGCTTTAGAAATTATTTCAAAAATCGGTGAAAGGTATTTAGAGTCGCGGCAGCGACTCTGAGACAAGTACATTTATAAGATATGACGAGTTGCTGCCAGAGACTCTTTACCGGAGCGATAGCGTTTCCAATTGTTCTCGAAAATTTTCAAAATTTGTTTCTTCAATATAATACCTTTATCATTCTTCAAATATAGAACGTGCAAATAAAAATTCATGTAGAGACGACACGAGTGAAAAAATGAATTTAATGAAAATGAAAATCTTCTTTATAAATGATTTTCTTATAAGTAAAAAAATGAATGCTTTTTTATTTTCACGATCTAATCATATCTCTTTATACATCATACGAGTTTAGGAGTTTTCAGCCAACGTATTTGTATGTGCTTCGATGCTGTACTAGGCTATGCGAGCCGTCTCATTCCCTCCAACTAACAAGCAAAAGTGAAACAAAACTTGTGAATTGAAACTAGAAAAAATTGCACGTCGGACCAGAAAATTGATTAGTGTTCAATTTGTTTCTTATTTGCAAGTTCAAACATCGAAAAAGGTTAATTTGACACAATAATTGAATAGCTGTTATAAATGGATTAAAAAAATTTCTCTTATTGATAGAATTCTCAATATATTTTTTTCCATGACAAACAAATCACACCTGTCGACTTTTTTTAGTTTAATATTTTCAAGAACCTTGAAAAAGAATTTAATGTTCAACGTGTTTTCTTTCATTTTCTCTGTCACACGAATTATAATTATCGATTAAATGACTTTTTTTTATTGGATCAAACAGACGGTATATCTACCTCGAAATTCTTCATTCCTGATCTTTCCTTCCTCCTCCTTCATCCTCCTTCTTTTTCTTCTATCTATTTTATTTTCATCTTTTTCTACGTCGCTCGGTTTAATATTTATCGGTGCTTTCTGAGTGTGAGCAGCACCGCCGTAGCAAAGTGCGATCGGTCGAGTCATCGTGTAATGACGTTCGGCCTGTCAGATGAAGCAAGACAGAGAGAAAGAAAGAGAGGGAGAGAGAAGGAAAGCCGAGAGATTCAGCGTACCGATTTCGTGGCGGCTCGTCTCTGTCTAGCGAGAGAGGATTTCTTTTTCATTTTCAAGCCTCTGAGCAACGCTCCAACTATTTTTCGTAATCCATTCTACACGATTATTGGTGTAAAAAAAATACTTCCTCAAAAATACCATAAACAACATTATCCTTAAGCTTCTGCATGTTATATGAATAACGAAGAATATTGAACAAAATGATGTAGTTGCAATATAGAATGTCTTTTAATTAACGAATCTTATATAATGATTAAACATCCTTCATGACTCCTCAAACCGTATTCGTCTATAGAAATCCTATGATTTCGGTTAAAACATAGAAAGTCGACTATTTCTGTAGAATATTATTATTGTTAGTTTACCCGGTCGATTCTCTTGGAATATAACATCTCATTGGAATGAATATTTTTCAGTTTTGCCACTTTTTTTGACTCCGTGGAAAAAAAATTTTTACCATTTTCTTATGAAAACGGTCCTTGCTAGGAATTATCCTAATTTTTGTTATTATAATTGGACTTGTCCCACGGTAAATGAAATTTTACATTTATGAATGCGGAATACAAATAATTGTTGAAAAATTTGTAGAATATTGATTAATGTCAACCATCACATTATTTTCACGAGTTTCAAATTGAATTGAAAATGACAATCTACCTACTTGTCATCACTTCTACATCGCTCAAACTTCGAGTAAATTTACGTATGTACAGTGACAAGGAACGGTTTAGTGTGAAAAAGAACTTTGAAGCGGTAAAAGGAAAGAAATATTCAAAGCAAATTTCTTTGAAATATTTGAAATGCAGCATGATGACAAAATAAAAGACGTAAACTTGCTAAACTATAGCCGAATACTTATACAATGAAAGGATCATTAAAATCCTAACAATATTGAAGTTCACGATGTAAAAAAAAGTATATCGACTTAAAACACGTATTATCTGGAGTAAGCAGATTTTTTATTTTACCCTCGAAATTAAGATGATTGATAAAGTGATTTGTTTCGAGATTATAATAATAATAATGATAGGAAGCAATGAAGGAAAAAAGCCTCAAGCAAAACATCGACAGGCTTTATTTCTCACGACGTCGTTCTGACAAGCCGCGATTGTTCGTTAATTATTCGTCGTTAGCGATACAATCATTTACTTTGTTGCTGTATATCTTTACCGTTCGATCTGAGTATTGGTTGCACGTATCGATATAGGTACATATGATAAAATAGCCAAGATTCGAAGCATGTGCCACAACACAGAGAATTTCTTCCGGCACTTCAGGAGTGTCTGCTGAGTCTAAAAATAGCTCCAAGTAGATTCTGCAGTACTGGCCAGCCATGCTTTTTCCTTATCCTGTTACTAAATTATATTCTGTCGAGCACGTGGACAAATGTGAATTTATTGGAGAACGAAACGAAAATGAGGAGGAAAGATTGTGCAACGGAGAGACTTGGAGAATGATATTTCCAGATGATCAAAGACCCAACCGACCAAGTTGTCCCGTTGTGACTGTTGGCACCGTATCTCGCATCTTTGATAAAGCAATCTCCATAATGTCTTTGGTCATCGTGAGCTCGTCTATCTTCGATCTCATCTTCAGACAATTTTCCTCCTTTTTGACTCTGCTCGATCGTCTTACCCAAGGATATGTACGGATATGTAAGAAAATGTTGTAAGGATTCATTTTTCGATGAAACGTCATTCGCAGAATAACTCTGATATGCAGTTTAATATAAAGCAGGTTCGTTACGTTTATTCATATTTACATTCACTTGAATCATTGCTGTTATGTCTATTTGATTTCACCGTATCAATGCTATTAGGCAAATCAATGCAGCGTTAATAAATATCTCGACAAAAAGCTACAATTATTATGCATTCCATTCTATATTCTTTCAGTCATAAATCTGTGTACGTTGTGCGATGCAGAACTCTAATAAAACGTAACATAATTCGATGTTTGGACAAGAAACAATAATGAACATGCATGTTTTCGTGTATTTCTATTTTTATTTTAACTTAATTATGGTATTTAAGAAAAAATTGAGCCAGAATTAATAAAGTGAGGAAAAAAAGATGATAAATAACCGTGCAAGGTGCGAATAAAGACTTGAAACACGCGCAATTTTCAGGCACTCGGTGAGAGCGAGTCGTGGGGGTCTTGACGGAGCAGAGTACCATTATAACCACCGACGACCGACACCTTTCTATACTCGATGATACAACGGTGTGCCTTGTTCAATGCCGACGAGACGGGAGAAAAGACACGTCAGCTGATACCGCTTCGCATTGTAAGCGTTCGTAATATACATGCATATACAGTGTGTGGAAGATTCTTTGGTCTTTCGCTGATTCGTTAGCCTGTTTTGCCGCAGGGCCATTCTTGATGAACACTTACCTCAATATCGATCATTATAAACGTTGCAAATTTTCCCATTGCTAAATTCTTCAGAGACAACTAGAAGCAAACGAGGAATGTTAAAAAAGGCTCTTTCCTTTATTTATCCGTTAATACAGTCGTCAATATTCTTGTTTCCATAACTATACATGTACTTAGCAACTAATATAATATCGTTACGAAGGATTTAAAAAGTTATGCCCACTCAAAAGATCAGCAGAATGACGTTTTTTTTTTATTTCTTTATTTAACTTTCAATGATCTGTCTCCAAATATATGCTGTGGCAATAATATATATGACAGTAATACTTGAGGACGATCCACGTAGACATAACCCCTTAAAAATTTTCATCTACGTAATTTTCGTAATGAAACGTTTTCTTCTTTCTCTTTTTTTTCATTTCAATTTACACGTGACTGCTGTGCACGCTTGGTCAAAAACTCGGCCCCATTCGAGTATACCTCGTATAGTTACCCCACGCGTTCACCACGCGACGCTCTAAATGGTGGCACTTTACGCAATATTTACATTTTATCGAGGTTTTTTCGGGATTTTGTCACTTTTCCAAAAATGTTTTATATATACTTAATAGAATAATAAGCATTTCGTTCAGCACAAAGCTCATGGAGCGTTAATTATTTAACTATCACGTTTTTGGGGAGAACGAAACTTTGGAATATCGTTCGTGACAAAAATATGGAAATTCGGTGAGGATAAAATGAAATCTCGCGAAGGAAAGGATGAACCGGTGGCCAAGGAGAGGGAGAAACGTTCGTTGGTCTCCGGGTGTCCACGCGTGGGTGTTCTTGAATGAGTTTCACGCTGTGGGCCCGGGCTTATCTTCTCTACGATCGGGGCATCGGATCTACTATACATATAGTATATATAAATGCATACTAAATGCATCCCGAGCGCATGCACGCACGCAACGCGTATTCCAGGAGCGTACGTTTCCCTCCCAGAATAATTAACGAGGTGGTCTGCTGGGCGCTTTTTCTGGTTATACAACATGACGGAAAAAAATAAAGTTGAATTGGGCCCGTCGCCGGTGGCGCCCCCCGGCCTCAAGTCACACGTCCGTCCACGTCTCTCGCCGGCCGTTTGATCGGCGGTGCACATTTTCCGAGATTCCCTCGACGACCAATGAATTACTGATCCGATGAATCGATCGTTCCGAAATTCATGCTCGTTCCTCGGAATCACTCGTGGAAAATGGGCCTTCCGGATGCACTCGTGACATCGCAGATCTTGGAGAATAATCCTGGGGAACGTGGCGCTCCGCACTTCCGTCCCCGTAATAATACCTGGAACAACCAAAAAAACTTTCTTTAATTTTATCTTCCAAGAGTTTTTTTTAACTTTTCGATTAATATTCTTTCTTCTACTTTGTTCATTATTGTACGTCCATCCAACTTTGTTCTCACGCCCGTCACTGGATCATGACTATTACAATTTTCAAGTTGTCGGAATGAAATGTGTTACTCGAAATATCCAACGATCAATGACAAAAATGTACTAAAAAAGAGTAAATTATTTTTTAATGTTTCCCTTTTTGATGGAATTATCATATGAATATTTATCCGTGTATACCTCTATGCTGAGTGTTTTTTGGAGGCTTGATGACGCAATTCGTCAATGTAAAATTGTTTCAATAGTTTTTCACTCGGTCAGTGCACTGTCATCTTTACGAGGCTTTCGACTTTTGATCCACACTCGCGACTTGGTCATCATTTGATTTAAAAATCTAACAAAAGAGTTTGAAAAAACCTTTACTAGATATAAAATATGGAAACCTAAGTTACTGCGGGCCTGGCGTGTAATTATTGGGTGAAAAATAATACGCCGAAAACGGCTTTTGAGATTTGATAAAACTGAAGTCCAATTTCTAGTTCTTCGGGTATTGAATATAGATACGGAACGTTGAAACGGAACCTAACTTTTTCGAATTTTGACTCTTTTTGAGCCAAAGACGCACTTCCGTTTTTTTTTCTTTTTTATAAAGTTTTGAATTCAACAGCACGCTTTGGCGAATATTATTTATACTTTGATCACGCGTAAGCGTCAATTATATTCATAAAGTCTCGCACCACGGGAAATCCTCCCGAAGCTACTTCCTCGAGATTTCAACGTCGGCAAAGATCTCTCGTCAAAAAGAAGAAAACGAAAGAGGAACTCGAAGGGTTTTCCGCTTCGGATCCGGAACCCTTTCACAAGAGGCCATTTGTTTTGGTGGATGGAACGGACACGCCACGTGTGGCATTTCTGTACCTGAACATGCACATATTAATTAACTGCGTCTATACGAAGCAGGAAGGCATAACTCCCATGCGGACTCTTCGACCGCATGGTGAATTCACGAAAAGGGAATTTGTATCCAAGTCCCATGCACTTTCAATAATTTATTTGATTTCCCTCCACAATGCCAGCAGGAGATTTAAATAAATATTGACAGAGACAAAATCAACCGATTTTTTATAGGAATTTTCTGATCCGTCGACACTGAAAAGAAAACTACAAAATGGCTGACTTTTGGTTCGTGTTACGGAGCGCCTCGCGGCGCGAGCATATCCGCGGGTGGCCCATGCGGTGCCTGTTTCCCTTCCCCGTTTCTCCAGTATATAGTACGTGTGCAGAGGAATCGAGAAGTTTCTCAGTGAGAAAGAGAGAATAAGAGAACGAGGGGAGGGGGAGGGGAGAGAGAGAGAGAGAGACGCACGCATTAATAACACTGGTAGCCGCTCATATGTTAAACGTCCACCCCGTTATACCTTCCCAGCATCTTTCGCGGCCCATTCCTCAGCCTCCCACCTCCAGTGTATCTCGTGTTAAGGTTGGACGTCGCTGGAGACCGATGAGCTTCGTACCTACAGCGTAGTGAAATCGTACCCACGCCACGCCGCGTGTCTTTTCCACCCTCGGCCCTCATTTGGTCCCCACAAAATCATTTTATTCGTAGATTCATCTCGAAAAATAACCAAATTCAAGTTTAGCTACGCAAAACATTTGTTCTACCGAGTTAAAGTCAATTAAGGAAAAAAACTTTATTATCCCTAAAAACTAAATATTTTTTGGCTTCCTCATTTTTTACATACTCCATAATTCCACCATATGCAAAATTTCATAACTGCTTAAAATAGTTTTTATTTCAAATACTAATAAAGAGCTCTTGTTAATAATTTTAGATTTTTGAGTCCAATGAATACGTCGATATAAGTGACTGACAAAAAAGTGTCTTGAGGTTGCAGCAGATGGTATCGAACTATTTTATAGAAATAGGTATATTAATGAGTACTCCTTTTAAGATACCGCAACACAACAAATATTGTTTTATTAATTATATTTTGTATTTCACCCATTAGTTCAAGGAACTACAAAGTAATTGTCTTTACGATTCTCTTTTGGTACCTTTTACCATTGAGCACCGAACTGATTCGAATACTGTTGTAAAAACCAGTCTTTTTCTTTTGGTTCCTCCAAATATATTTGCAGTTCCATAATTTTCGATTATGTTCGGGAATTTTTTCAGTATGGATGGAAATAATTCATCATAGCGAACTTTTTGATTTATAGTTTCAAGGATACTTCAAGAGTGTAAAAACATTTTTTAAAAGTGCAAAATACTAATATGTACATTGTTTATGCGCAAAATCTCATTGCCAATGTTTCTCACCTGTGTGCAATATGAAGAACGTAATTATTGTCTGAAACCAAAATTCCGAATTTTTTTCCCATTTTCATCCTTTCATGCTTACCTACAAAAATCCGAAAAAATTACGAAATCCTATATTTTTAGCAAGTTTGAAAAAAATGCTTTTGAAAAAACAGCAATTCACACTTCACGTGCTGTAAAAGTTGTTTAAACAGACATTTTAAATAATCTTTTAGGTTTACTTATAGAAGAAAATTGTATTTTAAATACAAAAGTTCTTAATACGCTTCAATCGGACGTAGAGTTTTTTGCAATCTTGTACGCAGCTGAGAGACTTCGACAATGAGACTTTGCGCATAAACCATGTAGTACATTATAAAAAAAAATTTTTGTACTCTCGAAAAATTCTTGAAACTAGTTATTTCTTTGCATACTAAAAAAATTCTCAAAAACGATCGATTTTTTGACCCCCTTAATGATGATCAAACATGACGACATTGCAATGATACGTGGGGGATAATCAATGATTTTCACCCTGAGAACTTCCGGTTCCCTCACTGCTGAAAGTCATTCACAGGATCGACGGAAAACTTAACATGGCTGCGGGTGGTTAGCGGTGTGGCCAAGCGTACACGCGTGTATCTCGGATTATAAATCCTTAATACAGATCGGCACGCGATCCTGTGCTCGTTAGGGTGATGCATAGCTCAGGCTGGTGTCCCGGGGTGTACGGTAGCGAGCGTTTGCAGCCGGAACATCGGGAGACGCGCCGATCTTTCGCATATCTTTCTTTCCCATACGCGCAAAGCTCCGCGTGGACGCAACACAAGATGGCGGCTTTGCGGAACAAAATGGCGGTAGTGTCTTTCCAGAAGCGCTTCAGTTAGGCCTTTATTGTTGGTGAAAATTGGTTGGGGCATGTGTGCGCGTTATGTACCCCGATACGTGGCTGCATAAAAGTGAGATGCCAGTGGCTCCGAGAGGAGCTGCATCGCCCTCTTGGCTAATAATGAGAGATCGGAGATACGAGGCTCGATATTAATTGTGCGGATCGGGTGAGCCCTACCACCAAGATTCTTCGTCTTCCAACGTTTCTTCCCCTCCCTTCCTCTTCCCCCTCCGATCTTTCGGTCCGGTCTGACTGGATATGCGCTCGTGTGTTCTTCATACCAAACAACCCACGTAGAGAGGTTCACCTATTCAGGAAGACTGAACGAGAGAGAAAGAAAGACCGGAATAAAAGGAGAAGAAAATCGTGTACGAACAGAGAACGAGCTGCTACCGGCTTACCCCGATCCTGCTGAGCGATACCACGCGTGTATATATCCTTTCGAAATATACAGAAACTCATATGTATACGTATATATATATATATGATGCCCATGTATATATTTTATATACACGCATATTTGCATATACATGCTTGTTGTATTTGAAAATGTGTGCATACGTAGACGTAAGCTGCAGTACATATGGGAAATTTATTTCGCCCCTTCTCTCTCATTTTGTCAATAAAAAGAGATGTTTGAGATAACCCCCGGGGGTGATGGCGGGGGAGAAGGATTAGTACATGAATTGACCAAAGTCGACACATTTCACCCTTCCGAATGGGAGTTATTGCCTTTTGAAGTTCCTCGTGCGGTCATGTTACAGTAGATCGTCGCAAAAATTCAATCTTTTTTCAAGCTTCAGCAATGGAATGCTGAAAGAATGCTTCTTCTGATTTTTACGATTAAATATTTTGAAAGCATATCAATCGCTATTCTACACTTCGATTGGAGAACACGCTCGCGGAATAAAACCATGATGGAATAGAATGAACTCGATGACCTGCACAAAACGTTGAAGATTCAACTTATTGTTCTTACAAATTCTGAAGGGAACATGAACGAAGCCATGAGATTTTCCATTTGTATATCATACAGAATTTGTGTAACAAGTGTGATTGACTTTTTTTTTAAGCTCTCTCGAGCTTAATCTTCGAGATATATTCATTATGAAGATATATTCTAACCGTAGCGTTTTTCAGTGGTGAAAAAATTAAGTTTTCGGCTGTGTAGATGACAGAAAAAATGTGCTCTGTATTAAAGAAGAAAATTCTCGATTCACTCCGTTATGAGTGGAAAAAAGTTCGTTATAAAATTATAATGAAAGTAGATAAAAACAATAAATTGTAATAAAAATCGTCTATACAGTTATATTCGTTGGAAAAAGTTCTGGGATAAGAATTTTTGGATTCCGCAATGTCCAAGGACGATGTGATATCCTCGAAGATCCGGATTACGTTAACACCTGCAGGCTCCTTTCAGCAATTTTCTCCGGGACTTTTCCCATCTCAGTGTATTCGGAGGCTGGACTAGCCATTTTAGATCCCGGGGACTTTCTCCATCCTTTATCCTTTCTCTTCCTCCTTTCTGTCTCGTCTTCTCAGGAACGAGCGCAGAATTCCAATTTTCTTCTCTTTTCCGCGCGAGAGTCTCGGTTTCCTCCGCGATATCAAGAGGTAAAGAGGGTTTGGGAGAGAGGACGGAGGTTGAGAGTGAACTCAATCTGTGTCTCGTTGAGGATTATCGGGATTTTCGAGAAACGCACGCGCAACTCCCACAAATCGATCTTCTGTTTCATCCCTTGAAGTGAGAGAAAGGTAAAAATGGTTGCACGATTCTTTCGAGTTTTCGAGGAGAAAAGATTGTCGCGAGAATATCTTTTCCTTTTTGCGGAAGACGTTTTGTTTCCCAATAATTTACCGCTTTTAGGGGAAAAAATCAGCAACCCTTAATCCATCCCTTCGTCTGTAACTCACCCCTCCTTCAAAGGTTTATTCAATCGTGAAACGTAATTCAAAGGTTTCATTCCGCTATTGACGACGGGGAAGGTTTCTTGCACTCAATGAAAATATGTTGTATGTCAAATTGTCACTTTTGAACGGCAAAGCCCTAAAAATGGCGTTGATGTAAAACAATATAGCTTATGTGTAATTCACGCGTTGCTCTCGTAAATTTTCCTCCCTGTCTAAATCTGCTTGTACGAATAAGAAACGAGTTACGAAACGGGCCCAGATTTCACTCCTAAAACTCCCTCGCATACGCCCTTCTCGTTGTAACGGCGAGAGTTTGTTTCGTGAGGCCTGAAAAAGCCCCCTACTATTCTCGACAATCCGCCAACCTCAAAGGCACCGCTAGGTCATCCCTTTAATTTTCTGTGCGCATGTATCTGTTCGCCTCGTCATCCCTGTGTGCCGCAAGGAGAGAGACCAAACAAGCCTTGGAGAAAGTGCTTTTTCCATGGTAAAATGGAAACGAGCGATGAAACGAGATAAAACGCGGAAAAGCTCAAAGTTTTCGCCACCTTTCTAGTGTCCTGAAACTCTCACAACATCTATTGTTCATGAATATTTCTCTACAGTCTTCTCTTTCAACCGTTTTCTAAACGTGACTCGTGCCGATTTCACAAAAATAAATATTTTACTCGAAATAAAACAATTATCGTGTTAAAGACTTGAAAAATAATGATTTTGCTCATGACAAAAAACCACTTGAGGAATGTGATAAATATATATATGTATATAAAAACTCGTTTCCATGAAAACATTCGCACATTGTTCTTCTACTCGATCCTCCTTAAGAGTATGGATCAGTCGTTTAACCTCACTTGGAATTTTCGAAATCGAAATTCCTCTTAAGCCTGCCCGCGTTTCATACACACGAACAAACGATCGAACGCTAATATTTATTATATTCGTTTGGATTGTTTTTTCTACAGTGTATAACGTATCAAGGAGTTCGATCTTTCTTGCTGCAGATTCGGTGTTTTATACTCACGTTCAATCGTATCACACAGAATTTTTCCACTAGCAGAGATTCACGGGCTAATCAACCTCTATGTAATAAAATGTTAGTCTCTGGATTACCTTTGATGAACACGTTTTTTATTAATGGTGGAAAAAACTTTCAAGCCCTTACAAAAATAATAATTGGATGTCGTGAAACTTTTCTCGATTAAGTCCAGCAAACAGTTACGAAGCAAAACACAGATCGCGTTGGCTTATAAAAAATATACGCTATATATAATAATAATAACGAATTAAAAAAAAATAATTTTGAATTGGTAAAAATGAAAAAAATTGAAGAATCAATTAAAATAATTGGTTATCAATGCCAGAAATGATAATTCACTGGAATAATTGGTGTAAGAAGCTTTTCTCGAAATTTTAAGGACTCCAGATGTTGATTGGAACATCAAAGGAGAAATTGGTATCTGAATAGTCGTGAGCTTCTCGTAGCTCATTGAACGTCCCGTCCAAAATATCTCATCCCCCATTCAAGTTTATGTTTCTTCCTGTATACCGACGTTCCGTAAGAACTTGAGAAATTAAGAGGGCTTCACTTTTTCTCTTTTATGACGAACACGGTTTATCGAACGAATCGAAATAAAATGGCGGCGAAAAAAGGGACGAAGAAGATGGCGGAGAAGAATAGTGGGGGCGGAATCTGGATCGCGGCTACACGAGCAGGACCTTTTTCTTTCTTCCTACGATCTGTGGCTTAACCCAATATTAAGCCCTCGAGAGGCTCTGGCCTATCTCATTCTCTAACTTTTTTCTCTTCTTCCAGATGCAGTCTGGTATCGGTAGAAGATCTGATTGCGCGGGGAATCCGCAAACCAGCCTGTGATTAGATGTGGCCAGATATATATTCTATCGTAACCGAACAACTTCCACAATGTAGCAATGAAAGTAGTAGCCAGAGGGGAAAATCGGGTGCAGAAGAGAGATGAGACATGGGAATTCGAAGAATTGACATTTTTTCATTATTTGAAGACCAAAAACAAAAAAAAAGAGAAGAAAGAAAACGGTCTTGATGAATTAGACGTACTCACTTGTTTTATAAGGATTCAAACGATTTTCCACTGTATATATACTACAAACATAACAGAGCAGGTCAGAGAAAAATAGGCAGAACTTGAGTTTGTTGTTGAAAAAAATGGTAACTGTAAAATTTTCGTGAATTAAGAAATTAATCTACTCTATTTTGTTTTCCAATACCCCAATGACTCCAATAATCGCGTTGACTCAATGGATGATCCCTGCAAATACTTCGAATATTCGGGATGAATTTCTTAGAAAGTTGTTTGGGTTTGTTTGCTGTGATATATTATATATGAAATTTTCTTCACATTACCGAAAATTTTCCAGGTTTTCAGTTTCATATACGAAGATGGTAGAAAATTTTAAACTATGTTCTACAGTAACAAAATAATATCAAGTTTTTTTTCCATGGAATAGTTAATTAAAAATTGATATATCAATCACGAAGGACTACGGTTTCAGGAATAAGACTTTCACGTGAATGGCCTCATATATAGAGCAGAGATTGAAACCAGAAGATAGCGAGCGAGAGAAAGGGAGAGAGAAAGAAAGGAACGAGCTGGGGTTCTTGGATCGGTAATAGGGACGTTAAAGAATCACATATATATTTATACATGACTATACGCCTACATATATATGAGACTTCGATGACGTATATATGCAATTGACGTTCTGTCGAGACGTAAAAAATGCAATCGGCTCTTAGAGTAATGAAAGCTCTCGTCCCAACGTCCCCACTCCATCAGGCCAAGAGGACTTTTCGCTCTTCGTCCCTTTTTGTACCAGCAATTTATATGTGTGTACGTGGTTTTCTATTTTCGCGTTCGTATACGACGAACCTACCAGTCTAGGGCAGGGTATATTTCGGGGGCTTTTTGTCGGGGGTTGGGGGTAATTCGAGCGAATGATAGAATCCTCCATCAGATCTTGCTCCCTCCGCCCATCCCTTTTTGACAAACAGTGCCCCTAATACTCTGCGCGGCTAAAAAAGTCTCTCAGGGATTTTCACGATGATCACACATGGGACTCTCGCCAGGGAACTGCTCAATCGAGGAGTGGATTATTATTTTTTTTCTCCGTAATTTGAATCGAGTGACGAAATTAATTATTACGAATTAACCTCTTTTACTGACTGAATTATGAAAAATGTGAACACGCTTCGATTAGTTTGTTTGCCTTTTCTTCACGAATTTTAAAAAACAGGAACAAAAACGTGGAATAATCAATTATTTGGTACACACAGTAACACGAAGGCCTCAGCTCCAAATTACACTGTGCGAACGACTTTATGCTCAATTTGAAAATTTGTTGTGTATAGTTATCTACTAGGGATAAAAGTTGGTTTGTTTTGGCTTTAACCGATCATAAATTTTGTTATCGAGAAAATAATAAATAGATTACACTACTCGAGGGCAACATTTTTTTTTTTCAATTATCTCCTTGAAATTCTTCGGTTTATTGATAAAAACAAATCCTCGTGCAAGGTGAATGCTATTGAAAAATATCAGAAGGCTCGCTGCTTGGCGAAAAGTGAACATGAAAAAACCGCAGCCGATTGCAAAAACTTTACGAAAAAAATTGTTGTTGAACGTGATTCGAGCAACGTCAGAAATCAAAAAGAACCTTTGGCCCAAACAAAGTAGCGAACTGGAAAAATAGTTTTAAAAGCATTCATTGAGTGACTATGTAGAAGACGAAATAAAAATTCGTTGGAAGAAAGTGAATATAAAACCTTATTTTCAAATGCTAAATGAATTCTTCATAGCCATTTACCACACTGTAAAAATGGTATAAATGAAACAAATAAGACCAGCAAGAACACACAGAGTCAATAAGTTAAATAAAAAATCTTATGAAATCGATGGAACTAATTTATTCGGTAAAAGAATTCTGTGAGTTTTTTGAGAATTGTTTTACATTTTCCAATATTTTTAGCTTGTTTTTTCTTTCAACTGGTATGACCGCACTATAAGGCGTACCACCGAACCTTGGAAACCACTGAAAGCAAATGAATTTTACAAAGAAAATCTCTTAATTCAAGTGCAGTTTTGTACGCGTATTTCATAAATTCTCCTACATCGTATGACATTTGTTTTGCGAATAACCGAAACTCTGTCTGACAAATTTTACCTTTTATCAACATTATAAAGTGAGTTTTTTTACAAAACCGTCATGTTCGCTGTCCATAATCGTAACAGCACTCACGATGATAATTCAAGTATGTATTTTTATATAAAAAAAGGGTAAGGCAACAATTACTTGCAAAAAAAGCTAACTTCGGTCAATAAAATTTTTGTAGAGGATCCATATTCCTCTGGAACAAGGTCGGAAAACTTGCAGTGAAAATTCAGGCTCGAAAAAAGCTGTGATGATGAATAAAAAATGAATTTTTAACGGTACTAAAATGAAGAAAATCCAACGTATACAAAAGCCAAAAGATTTTTCCTTGCGTATTAATGGTCTGTTGTCGCATGAGTTAAAAATTGTGAAAATAATAAATATTCAATTAATATTTTGAATAAATGGTAGTAGTTGCTCCAGTTCAGCTGAGTTCTCCCAGTATTTCATTCCCATTAAACATCGCTGAACTTGAATTATACAATATTTCTGACAGAAAAAAAAAACTAAAAATTAGTGATTTCTATGACCTTGCATATATTCATGAGCAAAGTTGGTTGCATCTAAAAATAACGAATTTAACGATTCATCGAGAAGAAAAGCTAGTTTCCATGCCAACTCATTTTTGGTTTGAAGAATGAATGAGGAGATTAGAGCATTCGTATATCGTAGATAAAATTTAATTGCACAGAAGTTGGTGAATTAGCACCTTTTTAAAACTTCAAGTATATCATTATTTTGACTAAAGTTTTTTCACTTATGCTGGACGATGGAAGAAAAAGTCAAGCAAAGATTAATCGAATTTTTGGGGTGAATTACGAAAATTAGGGGACGAACAAGGACAAAATGAGATACAAGTTGGTCACGCGTCGGAGAGATCGCGAGAGGGAGATTATGGGAGAGAAAAATAAAGATCTAAGTGGTTGTGTAAAAGGTGAATCTTATAAGAGAGACGAAATCTTTTCTCTTCGCGATGGCAAGATAATGCGCATATACATGTATACAATATAAGAGGTGAAACCCGTACTAGTGAAGAAGAGGGTCTTCTCCGTGGTTCCCAGTGATTCATGACGCTTTTTATGCCCAAAATTGTTCACCCTAATGCCCCTGCTAACTGCTCCCGGTTTCTTTTCTCTTCTCCGTAGGGGTGAACGTTACTGTCAGACGGAGAGGGAAACGTCTCCTCTTCTCAGCTTTACGATTGTTTATTGCCAAAAAGAAGTGTCTCGTCCCATACATCACCACCAGACTAGGTCAAAAAAATGCCTCTTTTGCTCGTCTGTTGGGAAAAATGGGAGGGGCTTCGTACATCAGACGTAATAAGGCCCGTTATCATTGATTTTTATTCATTTTCTTTATACAGATACGTAACCAAGATTTTGGAACGATAAATTTTCATTTCCATTTGTTCGTTGTTCGTTCCGTGATTCTGCTCTCCGTCAATAAAAACAAAGAGCTTTTTACTTTTTTCAATTCCTGTTTTTTTATGAAACTATAGCGGTGAAAAAAAAATATATATGTCAGTAATTCAGGAACGTTTTCTTATTTATCGTAATTTCGGATAAATATTCATAGAATCGAAGTCAAAAATTTGCCTAGTTCGACTTTTACAGCAGAATATAAGTTCTCGGTGAAGTTTCATCTAAAAAAAGAAGTGGAGCAGGCCGTTTTATTGAAATATATATATATATATATTATATATACAATGTATTTACTGAAATATCAAAATCTTTTTTTTTTTTTAGTGAGCTACTTCGAAACAACTTGACCCGAAACGCACAGAGGTATCTTTGACGTTTGAAAACTATACAAATTTCAATAAGAAAAATCCCTTTCTCTTAAGCTGTGCTTTCATCTGTAAGAATTCGACATTAGAAAGCTTGCTAATGGAATCTCATCATCGTGTCAGCGATCATACGAATCTCGCCTAATTAATTTCTACAAAAAGCCCTCATACAGGATCTTTGGGCCATTTCGGAAACGCAAAAAGGATGCGTTGAAACATCGATCAGTTTTGAATAGATGAAAATTTGTGGAAGATTCTTGTGGATTAACGAAAATGATGATTTCAAGATGACGAACTTAATTCAATTGATAATTCAGTGAGTGAAAGAATTAGAGTATTTTGATCGGGATACTTGAAATAAGAGTTACGAGAAGAGAATAAAGATGCGATTGATTTCGGCACTGTTCAGAGTATCTCGTTTCGTCCAACATTATTGGAGAGCTGAGGTAATGAAATAATAAATCTCGAGGATAGGTTCAATCGAAATAATTAAATATGACAGAATATCGGAAATTCTGGAATAATAACCTCGTAAAAGTGAGTTGACGTATCCAATAGCAAAGTAATTGGCTTCCGCGTAGTGTACTTTGGGCGCTTTGTAATCCGAGCTTTCAATATTTCGACGCAAGTATGAATAGCAAAAGTCGAACGCACCGGGGATGGGTAGGGAATGCGAGGGAGTATAAAGGCACAGATTTGTTGATGTCTCGTTCGACATAGCATTATTACCTGAACGACTATATAATCGTGCAATTACGGGTATCAAAAAAAAAATAATCTGACATTCCAAAGAGAAATATTGAATATTGAATATCTATGAAAAAAATATTATTACCAGATAAATCATCAATCAAATATATTTTCATAATCACGAATCGTGGCAGCGGCTTTTGATTATCAACCGCAATAATTAAGGGGCCTCGGAATAGTGCGGAGAGTTTGATATTCGAAGTTTTCCTAAATTCGAATCACTGTGGCGAACGAACTTCCCTCAAAACAGACACTCGATTGGACCTCCGGAATAAAAATCAAAAAGTTTTTTCGTTTCGATAAAATTAAATTTTAAGTCGCCGCAGATCACGACGAAGATAGATCTCCATAACACGATTTCTGGAAAATTCGTACTGACTCTAACAGAATCTAACAGCTACAATAACGTTGGATTAATCGAAGTTATTAAGTAGTTATGAAGGGTGTCAAACGCTGCATTGTTCTCTAGTGCCTGCGAAATCTACTACAGGAAAATTATCTATCACTTCGTAAGGATATTCATCAAACTATTAATTAAAGAGAATTGGGAAGCGAGAGAGAGAGAGAGAGAGAGAGAGAGAGAGTCCCTGTAATAAGCTTGTTAATCATATCATCGATCGCTAATTATGCTAAGCGTAACGAGACTTCTGCCATTATCTCCTGCCTCTGTACCATCAATACATACGGTACATGATATCTCGCAACTCCGACGTGATGTTCGACGCCCTTTCACGAGCTACTAGATTTTCCTCTGTCGCCTCATTCTCCTTCCTATTATACACGCACGTATATCGATACACGAGGAACTGTATAAATCGCAATACGCCTACGAGCAAGTCGTGCGTCACTATGTTTAACAGGTGGACGCTTACGAGCACAGCAAACATTAATACTTTAGCATGTATCTTATCTAAATGGTATTGAAGTTCGCGCGCCGTTCGAACCTAACGGAAAATATGTTTCTTCGAAATCGTGCGAATCCTATATATTCGTACGTTTATTTTCAAGATTCAAAATAAAAATTAGCCAAATTTTCATAGCGCTCCGCCGAAGCAGGAATACAAAAATACTGACTGACGTGAAATACACCGAATGTGGTATTTAATAATGTTGAACAAATTTCATTTGATCAATTCAATGAGTATCTCCGTTTAATGGAACAAAATTTGACCGATTAAACAATTTTTGAACGAATGAAATATTTCTTTCGCCGTATTCTACGAAGCCTTTGGCTAATTATATTAAACTCTTTTCTCCTCAGTGTAAAAAGTCATTTTTTCAAATTCTACAAAAGGGTTATATACAAAATTGGATAATATCTACAAAAGCAACGAAAATATTGAAAAATCTTGCACAATTCATTTTTTCTTCTTATACTGAGCGTATATACGCCAATAATGGACCGTTAAAAATGAGGGGGGACGCATAAATTTTTATGAGTTACAATAATCCAATGGGTACGGAATGCTTGAGTACCTGTTATGATTTTTCGACGACAACCGAGAAATCGAAATAATGATGAAAGAGCTGATTAGAGTTCGCATCCGAGAAAAACAACCGCGTAGGATTTTGAAGTAACTTTTCATACGGACATTACACCGATAACTCGTTTTACTAGAGCGATCGCACCTGAACGGGAAATCTTGGAGAAAACTTTCTTGCCAGATGACGCGAAAAAACTGCTACAGAGGGATAATTAAGTAGGAAGCATTGAAGGAGTCTCTGGAAAGAAAGTAAAAATATAAGTATATATAAATGATAGGAAAATACGATTG
The DNA here is from genome assembly GCF_019457755.1 of Venturia canescens. Classification (NCBI taxonomy): domain Eukaryota; kingdom Metazoa; phylum Arthropoda; class Insecta; order Hymenoptera; family Ichneumonidae; genus Venturia; species Venturia canescens. The sequence goes on along the minus strand of NC_057431.1, from coordinate 12,873,991 downwards.
AAAGGAGGTAACTTATTCGCGAAGCACACGGATGGTCAAAACGTCCCGTCGTGTAGACGAGGGTTGAGATGAAAAAAAGGGAATGATGAGGAAGAAAAATATAAGAGAAAATAAAAGAAAAATGGTGAATAAAAATTGCTCGGGAAAAGAAATTACTTTCTCTCGTGTATTTCGGTATCTCGCGCTCAAGCAACGAGCTCACGGGGGTGGGAGATAAAAAATAGGGTGAGTCGCAGGAACGAAGGAGTTTTTGAGATGCTGAAGAAATACACACACATTGTATGTGTGCGTGTATGCGTGTGTACGTGTATTTGTACGTGTAGAAAGTCTGCTCTCGTTCGTCGAGTTTATCTGCCTCATCCTCATTAAAAACCCTCCGCTGCACCCTCTTCTTCCTGGCTCACGCTTCCAGCGTGTCTATACCCTCTGCCACCCTTCCCCCACCCTCCCGTTACTTTTCCCTCCGCTTCTTTAGCTTCTTTTCCATTTTTTTCTGCCTCATCAACTCTTTAAAAAAAACTACTTAAATGCAACAAAAAAACGCACGTAACATATATTCAACACTTTTTTAACCTTTCCTGGAGATTCACAGAGTAAGGAACGATTTTGGAACCAAAGGTATAATAAGTTTTATCGTCAAAGTTATTTGAATATGACTGGAAAGTGTAACTTGTAATTGACGTCGGTTTCCTTCAGTTTTTCAGAAATTGGACTTTTTCAACGCGCGCGGCCAAAATATTTTGCTTCTCCTCCTTTGGTTACCACAATTTATTTTTAATTCACTCAAAAAGGACGAGAGTTTATACGACGCGAGGGAAACAAGAGAACATTTTTTTCTGTCGGCATTTCGTACGATAAAGCACCCTCGATTAATTGTAAAAATGGTCAAATTACGGTAGAAAGTAAGCGCCAAAGAAATAGAGTTTTGAAGAGGAAAAGTAAGAGCCGGGAAAACCGGAGGAAGTAAAGTAATGGGAGGGAGAGGGAAGAAATCGAAAAGAATGTATATCGCAACCCCTTGGCCCCTGCGGGGCTTCTCGCAATAACGAGCCCTGGGCGTCGAACCAACCCTTTTAATAAAAAATAAGTGTCTCTGACGTTTCCATGTAGAAGCTGTAAAGAAAATATATGTAATTCCTTTCCTATCGCTTCTATCACTTGATGAATTCTGCAGTCAGGATTTCATAAGAAATTACGTTACGGTTCGATACGACGTTGAAATATATGGTAGAAAATTATTTCCATCGTAAATAAATTGAGAAGAAAACCGATAACTTGAACTTATTTTCATTGGCAATTCGTGGACTATTCTTCCGACAACGCAATCCGACATAAACAAATAGATTCGTTTACTCGATCTTGTAAAATTAAGTGGTATTTTTTAAAACTTCTGCTTGAAAAGAAGTGAGCTTGTCGCTCTGATTGAGCTTCACGAGCTAGTTTGAAAAATGAATCGTTTCAGTTTCCAGCCACATAATTCTGGAAAGAAACTTTAATACTCTAAAATTACATAGTGAAAGGATAGTTAGTATTTTTCGGTAGGTTATTTTGAGGTTATGGCTTTTGAAAATATTGGAATTTCATTGAGGAACGAAAAGTTGGCAACTACATTTTGGCGTAGCAAATGATCCACGCGGTATCCTCAAAGCATCATAAGGAAAGAGCGAGGGAGGGAGAGAAAGAGAGGCTGAGGGTGGTTAAAACAAAGGGGGTTGCCTTCGCGGGTGGGGTTGGTCGATAGTCCACAGCCGCCAATCAGGCGAGAGCAACCCTCTCTTTCTCGCAAGTTCTACCGGAGGGGTTGTTGGAGGCTTTTGAGGGTTGCCAGAGGGTTCCTCAGCTCCCACCCGTTGGGACCTTCCGGAGCACTATACATGTATCGCGAGAACGGACGCCGGACCGGCAGAATTCTCGGAAAAGCGAACGAAAGCGTCTCCAAGGTGACGAGGCGAATTGAGAGAGAAGAGGGTGCAGAAAGATCCTCCCTTATGCACTTCATCCCCCGCGCACACTTCCACTCCCCCTTTATCTTCTTTCAAACTCTCCTTCTGGCGACCCCCACCAACTTTTACGCCGAAAACAAAAATGGAAGCACTCGAGAAAGTTTCATCGCGATTTTTCAATCGATTGCGGAATTCCGCGAGGGTTTATCACTCTTTAAGGGGAACCTTTTGCTTTAAGGTGTCACCAAACTCCCTAGCTTCCTTATTTTTCTCTTAAATTTCATATCCACACGGTGATTCATTATGATGCTACATATAATATGTTCTTATATATTTATCTTTCACTTTTTTAGCTCACCGCAGTTAACGGCCTGATTGAACTTTCCATCGTTCCTGACTTCCTATTCACTGCTATTCAATGGTCGTGCAGTTATGATTTCTTCACATTTTCGTTAAGTCTTTTTATACTTGTGTGTGTTTATCCACTAGTTTTAACGTTGCTTGTGAATTTACTATATACTGAATTTCATCCGTCGTCCTCATCACTCGTAAAGTTCACTCATATTACTTTCAGTAACAAGACAATATCCTACTTGTCACTTAGATTTTAATGTGAGAGCTTAAAGGGCGAGCATAGAAGATGAGGTAGTAAGCTATTGACTAATTAGAGGAGTTTGATGGCTCCCGTTAAATTAGATGGTTTCGGAAAATTTCGAAGAAACGAAACCTTCTCTCGAGTAAATTCGTAAAAGTTGTTTATATACATTTCTTTTTCATAATCATGACATCTTTTTTCAAGGGATCAGGAATAACGAAATTTTGATGTCTGCTCATATTAAGGAAGTTGAGACATTAAAATGAAAATGATGTCACCGCTGTTAAACCGATTGCATCTTATAAAGTGAAGTGTAAAAAAAAATCAGTTGAATTTTCAGACAGTTTAGGAGCGTCGTTGCTGAGAAAAATCAATAACAATTTGGGCCAAATAACATGTAATCTTATGGAAGTCAAGACATATTCAGTGATATCTCCGTTAAAAATGATGCTAAAAATATGAAATTTTTTGGGCAACATGAGCAAGGCTTGCTGAATAATGTCAATTTTTTTCAGATTTATTTGGAGATTTGCTGAGATTATATGAATAATAATCTGTTTCCCGTGCAGTTTTTTGAGGCTAGGATCGTCACTGTTCGTGTTTTCGACTGAGCTTTCACCAGTTTTTCGTCTTTTTTTCCCCAACTTTTCTTTAAAGTGTATGCAACATTGCCAAACTGTAAACTGGCCTAACTTTTGAAAGGTTACAGGTCATCACTTTTGGGTAAAAAAAATGACTGTACAGCCTCAACTTCCTTAACAAAATAGATACCCAACAAAAAATTCGATACCAAATTATCGGTGAACAATTTCGAGCCAAACTCTAAGGAACCACCACAACAGCCTCGTAAAATATAGTTTAATTACATCGCTCAATAAATCTTCTACTAAAATCTAATGATTTCAGATATGTCTTTGGATCTCCGCATCGAACGGAGTGATATCAATTCGTTAAAACCACTGCGACAAGTGCACGAAAAACGACGAGAGAGTAAATTAAAGGATTGCAAATTTTTTTTATTGCATCGTTGCATTATTCGCCAACATTGTCGTCATTTGTTGATAATTAATATAGCTCATAATGATGAAAACGATATTAATCCGCTCGAGCATTGGATAATTTGGATAGATATTATCGTACATTATTTTAATATATGAGATTCGATGATAACGAGGCAGTGATAGAATATTTGTAGTATGAAATTATTGAGTTTTTCTGTGAAGTTCTTTTTCTATTTTTTTTTTTTTTTTTTTTTTTTTTATCGGGACTCCTGATATACTTATTGTTGAATCATCGGATTATTGAAATGAGAGAACTAAATCTATACTGTAATTTAATAAGGAAAAAAAAACAGGATTCGGAATGTGTTTCCATTGAACGAAATAAATCAACAGATGAGTAATGATGAATCCTCCATTAACGAGAGGTTCGTTTATTTAACACTTATATTTTTGTTTTGTTTTATTTATAATATACACCTTACTCGTAGGACCTACATAAAAACCTTATTAAAACACGCTTAATTATACATATTTTGTTCGCTTTTTCGTATAACTGTATTTTTTTTCTTTTGTTCCGCGTGAATTTGGAAGGGGAAATATTGGGCAGTATATCACACACGCATGATGGGGGCAGCTTGCGGATTGTCATTGGCACGTGAGCACAGGTTATCTAAAAACAGAAAAATATTCGAAAAATTCAATAACAAGGTTTTTTTCATGAATCAACTGAAATAATAACATTGTACTGAAAATAATTCTAATGACGTAAATAAATTACAGTAATGAAATCATGGAAAAACCATAAAAAATGAAAGCATAACATGCCGCAGAAGTTGTTATGAATTTAAATTTTCTTGTAAATAATTTTTTCATCGTATAGAGCAAAATAATTAGACCATGAAATCCATATTAAGTCGACCGATCTTTATAATCAGTGATAACAACAATCTTTATATTTTATCACAACTTTTTATAAAATAATTTTTTCAGCGTGTTTTTGGAAAGTGTAGCGAGGACGATCGAGAATAATAGAAACATCCTTTCCAAGGTGTAAAATGATTATTCATAAAAAATTAGTAATTATTTTTTTTTCTCAAATGCTCATTCGACTCAAAAAGACGCGCGTACATTGAAAAAGTATTATTTATCCGATCAAGAAATGTTTTTGAAACGACAATTGAAATATATTTATTGGCAAAGAAACGGATATGAAAAAGATTTTTATATCCTGAATTTTATTACCGAATTTTTCATAATACTGTTGAGAAAATGAAGTTTCGTTGGGTGTTCCATCGATCCCCCCCCCCCCCCCCCCCCCGCCCCTCCATAAATTGTAGCACCCAATTTTCGATCTTATTTCGTCGAATAATATTCAAAGGATGAAGAAACATTATACAAAGGTTGACAATGATTTTTTTTTTCTACAAGACCCAAGGCCCGTTGAAATATGATCGTGCTGATAAAGTGCCTTCAAATAATTATATAATTTGTGCAAGTAGTACAAGCAATAATCGAAAGAAACGGTTACATAAAGTGCATGCAAGTTTTAATTTGGGTAACAGCGCACGGATTGCGATGAAAAAAAACTGAAAGGAGGTAAATTCGTAGTTAAAAGCTGAACGCTAAACGTCATCGCAGTTTCATAGCAGGCAAGAAAAAAGAAAATTCGAGCCTAATAGCACCCATTGTCAGAAAAGAGGGAGAAAAAAGTTAATAGTTCTGTTTTTCGTGCTCCTGGGACTCGCTCGACATTATCGAGTGGCAGAATTAATTTGGTTTTTTTTTCCTGTTTGTTTCTCCTTTTTTATTTTATTCACTCATGTGGTATTGGAAAAATGAAAAGGAGCCTCCTTTGGGAATCGATGAGGGGCCCGCAAATGCGTGACGACACGAATTGAAAGGGGAAGATTTTTTCAGCACGCATCGATGCACCGCCTTTTTCCATTGCATTTTTTTCTCCTCTCTTCAATGTTTGTGCGGAGGCGTCAGTACGAAATGATTTCACGATTTCTGCACTACTCTCGAGTCCCATGGGTTCCTTCATTGAAATTTGTCGTTACACGAGCTTTTTCATTTCAATTTCGCAACGCATTCGTATATTTATCGATTCTCGATTTACCCTCGTGGGAAGGTGACATGTTTTCATACTATCTCCCAATAAATAATGGAAATTGTTTGTGGAAACGACTCGTTAGCGAGTCGATTAATCAGCCGGATGAAAAATGATTAACTTGACGATCCAGAGGGGTTGCATTTTTCAGGCAATTACAATATCTAATTATTCTGAGGCGTCAGCGTGGAAAACGAGAGGGTTAATGACGACTGATTTAATTAGAGATCCTCCTAATGAGTCAATTGTTTGTGCCACTCTCAAATGCATTAGCAAGCAGATAAAAAATCGAGTAGTCGGAAAAAGCATTTGTGCAAAGAATCATATTATTTAAAAGATTTTCGTGTTAATTTCGAGCTTGAATTGCGACAATTTTTTTGAGATTGTTATTAAAATTTACGTGTGGTTGAAAGAAAGATCGGAAGTCACATTTAATCGGTCTGGAAAAAAAATGTAACGTATAATAAAAACAGAGTTTGGCTTTTCTTGTAGAATTAAATGAAACGTTCCGTTTCGTTTTCAAGCTTTTACTCATTGATGCAAATTGTCTAGTTCAATTAAATTTTTCAACGTACGTTCCAAATTTTTCAGATGAGATGGGTTTTATAAAATTGTTTGTTTTATAGAGAATTGAATGAAAGATTTCTCGTGTTCAGAAAAAAAAAAATAACACCCGCACGTTTTGAATACTTTTGATAAGCAAATTTTACTACTGCATCGTGAGATTTTCACCAAAACTATTTCCCTGAATTAAAAAAAAATATGCGAATGATCAGTGATAAATTGAAATTCAAACGTATATATATCAAATGGAAAAATGATAGCTTTAACAGTCCATTGAAATAATTCATTACAGATTAGTAATTTTTAATGAAAAGAAATCCTGAAAACGTTCTCAAACACGATAAAAAAGAAGCCGCAGGTCTTTATGTGTGTTCTAGGAATGGAGAAGAAAAATAAAATGGTGCTCGACTGTCTCGATAAAAAATGGAGGAAAGTGGAGCAAAAGGGAAAAAATGAATTTTTATTAGTGGCAATCGTTCGCAGCTTATCAGTTAGACAGACAATACGAGAATAGCGAAATAGAGTTGAAGGGAAGTTCGGTCAATTGGCACAATGGATATTTTCTTTCAATCTCAATCTCTCTTTTTCGATCTCACCCTTTTCTTTCAACTCTTGTCGCTCTCTCAGAAACACACGAGCTGAGAGAAACTCGCCATCGTAAAATAAAACGAAGAAAATAATAGGGAGGGGTGGTTCTTGGTAGTTTTGGTGGTTAAATCGAAGATAAGAGGGTGATAAGAGGGTGGTTTTCTCTCGGTATAGGCCAGGGGTTGCTTTCGTGTCTCCAGGCTCAACCTCACTGGCTGGTAATTATTTTTACGAGGGTGAGAACCTCCTGTCGTTGACAGGCTTCGTCTTTCTCTCTCTCTCTCTCTTTTTGCTCCCATAAACCTTCTATATACATAAATATATGTGTATTAAAAGACCTCTGACAACGTATCCCAGGTACAACGATAAACATATTTTCATTGTCGTTTGTGTGTGTGTGTGTGTGTGTTTGTTTTTCATATTTTTCATTTCTCTCGTATGAAACTATATGCCAACACAAAAAAACGACAATTTACGTAATGCGTGATATAAAACAGTACAATTTCTCGAGCTTTTGTCCCAAGAGAGACGCAGCTCCATGGTTCGTCCTTTTATTAAAATTTTGTACTCTGGAAACTTGTAAACGGAGAGTTTTGTGAGTAAAAATGCAGTTAAAAAAAAACGATATCAAAATTTATTCGGATCAGTGATTTTCTACGAATATTTTTCTCATTCCGGTGTAGATACCGGCAATAAAAAGTAGACATTTTTTTACGAACTCGCATAAAAAAATGGTTAAAAGCGCCCGCAACCGACAACTTTTGTTATCATCAATCTCAGGTCTGGTAAAGATCTAAATTTGCTATTGTAAACCGTCCGAAACGTTTCTTTCTTTCCGATCTTTTAATGATAAATAAAATCACTTGCAATCACTATTTCGCCAACTATTTCGTCACCGCAATAACGCTTTCATTCGTGCATCAATATCGTAAGACAGAAAATGATTTTTACTGTATAGTTGATAATTGTAATGGCGAAAAACCTAATAAATTTTACATCATATCGAGAAATTTTATTGACTTAACAATAATCCTGCAGACTTTCGGAGCATTTGGGGTATGCTTGATACGCATTTTTTTTTTTTTTTTTTAATGAAAGAAAAAAGCGCTTTCCGACTAGAGACACTTGAAATTTGCAAGAAAATCATATTTCTGCACGGGTCACGAGGACCCCGTGGAATTTTCCCGGGTTCAGAATGAAAATTATGAGAGACAGATAGGAAATGGTTGCTTCGCATATATTTGTGTACGGTGTATATGTATACACAGGGAGGTTAAATATATCTCGAACGCTGGAGCAGCGAAGAGAAGGGCTTTCGCCATGGAGACAAAGATCCACGTCATCGGCAGGACTCGTAGCATCTCGAGGAGAAGCGAAACGTCGCGAGAGAGCTTTCGGAGTGCGAGAGCTCGCGGAAACTGACAGCTCTCTCGACAGGCTTCTCTTGCCTCGCTCGCCTTGTCCCTGTCCCTGCGGTCTCAGTCATCCTTGCACGATGAAATCTCGAGAAACGTGGTAGAACATCACGAAGGGGGTGAGAGAGAAAGAGACAGAGATAGAGAGAAAAAAACAAAAAAAGAAAAATTGTGAACTCATTTTTCGGAATTGGTTGTGAAAAAAATTTCTATTGATTATTCATTTTCTGTTATTAACAAATAACTAAAAACAATAGCTCCCAATAATAATTAGCAAGCTTGAGTCAATGTTTCATAAATCACGAATAACGACAGTCGATGATATTATACTCGATGTAGTCGAAAAGAATGGACTTTTTGCAATTTTTACAAAATGGCGTAACAACTTTTCGTTTATTCAAGAAATTTCACTGAAAACATCTTGCATAATTCTTGTGTCTCCGGGCACATTTTCGCACAGGCAGACTGAAAATAATGGGACGACGGGACATCGGTTCGCTCTCATTGTTTTATTCCCCTCCGGGCCCCCACCGCCTCCCACGGTTCCCGGCGTAGGACTTTGGGAGACGAAGAGGGACTGAGAGAGAAGGGCTGGGGAGGTTCGTTACGGATTCGAGTAGTAATATGGTACATCGAGGACTTTTATATATGTATATATATATATATCATTCTTCTCACGTGTTCATATATGAAAACGAGACGACTCAACCGAACCAACGAGCCAGTCACTTTTAAACGCTCTCTCTCTTTTATTTTTCTCTGCAGCATGATGATGATTATTATAGCGAAACGAACATCTGGTCGTGACGCGCGGCGATGGACTATATTTATGAATTAAATAGCGATTGGAAAATAAAATCTTATATAAAAAAGTCGAGCTCGATATTTTTTTATATTTTACTGATTACGTAATCATACTTGCGTGCATTACGAATGCATTGGTACATTTTTATAAATTGAAAAAAAAACACATTTTATGCCGTTATATCCCCCAAAACACTGTGTTTTTATTTCCAACGTCACGAACATGAAACGGTGTAACTATCACAAAATAATGCATTTAGTTTGGAATCGATCCAAGAGATTCAAAAAAATTCTATTAAAAAACACTTTGCCAAGGTCTTTAAAAAATAACAAAATTGGTAGCCGCGGTTTTTATATTTTATTTTTTAAAAAATTGGCCATTTTTCCAGGAGATTAGACATTCAATAAAAATGCCCCGATATAATGTCAATCGGCCTACATAACTGCGAAAGCCATACACAATTCAGGCATCTCGAATTCGACACGAAAAGTCTCTCATTGAATAACAAAAGAAGATCGTCAAATGTAGTTGCACGTTTTGATAACCCTTTTAATAAGCTATTTTCGAGTGTAAACGTGCGAGAAGATGCTTCGAAGGGAGAAATCTGGTGCTGGCATAAAAAAAATATTATACGAAACGTATACGTATATAGATGGAATTTTTTTATTTATTAATTCGTAGAAAAAAGGGAACGAGACACGACGAAGATGACTGTGCTGAAACCTGACGACTCACTGCGACCGGAGCATTTCACTGCTGCTCGTTGAAAATGTTGCCACGTAGCGCGGTGCCCGGTTCAATTTCTGGCGTCAATTAAAAAGTGACGCGGACCGAGGAAAATCGGTAATTAAGGGAGCGGCTGTGGTGCACTCTTCAGGTTCTCTCTCTCTCTCTCTCTCCCTTTACCACTCTCCAATGAATAAAATGTGTATAAAAATATGTATATTTCAACACCCGAACCGAGTTTTAGGGCGAACTAGTATATTTCCGGCCCAATTCTTAGCAGAAACTAATCCGTCCTGAAAAGCTTTTGGGTCAAAGCAGTTTCGTCTTGCCTTATACTTCGGACTGTATAAAAAGATTTATTGGCCGGATTCGTGCGTACGCATTTTTTTCCAATGTTTTTTTTTTCTTCCTTCCAATTCGGAGTACTTGATCGACGTTGAGAAAAACAATTACTTCTCCTATCGATCCGAGGCAATATATAGGACAAAAAATGATAATTCGTTTACATAATTTTTTAAGGCCAGATGTGCCTCGTTAATGCTTTTCAAGTTTCGCTCGACATAATCTTCGCATCATCGAAACCGTTCATTACGGGAGGGGGGGTTGTTCGAAGGCATTTTTATTTTTTTCAGTCACAACGAATAACGCGGACAACTCAGGGGTAGCAAGATCCACGAGAAAACTTTCTTTCGTCCCCCCTTTCAGTACGTCTCTGTTACAAAGAAGACGAAGAAGAGTAACAGGAAGAAGAAGAAGATGATGAAGAAGAAGGCGCGAGGGGAAGCTTCGGTAGAAACGATTCGAAGCTCGTTACTGGCGGTGACTCGACACTCCCGGGCACCCCGAAAGACCTGTCGTGTCCTCTTTCGCCTCTTCGAGGCCGGCCTCCTCTTCCTGCTATTCCTTCTCCTCTTCGTCTGCCCCTTCTCCTTTTCATCTATCTTTCCCTTCACAATAATCCGCGTTCACATTTTTTACGAGACATGCTGGCGTATCACCATTCTTTTTGTTTTTCCTTCGTGAAAACTGTTGTCAACATTCACTCTTGAACATGCAGTCCAAGTCTCTGCAAAGTGTTACAAGTACTTTTGATTCTATATATCTCAGGACAAATTCGCTCCTCCATATTCTAACAAGACTATCCAAGCTTTGACCTTCTTTGACCGTCTGAGTAATTCGGCAAAAAAGAAACTCAACGACCTATTATTGAAACAATTGAATCCGAGTAGAAGTGATAATCGATATCACGTTTTTTCTCACGACTTAATAATTGTGGTAATTTATTTGACGAATTAGATGAAAATTATCGTGAAAATAAATATTTTTCATTCGAATGGATTCGAGTTTTATTTATTTCTCATAAACAACTCAACGTCCTTTCCTTGAGATGAGAAACGAATACAAAAATTCGAATAATTCAATTAATCCTCCGGACTGGTATCTCTAATTATCGGCATTAATTAATACTAGAATTTTATTTTCAACAGCTTCATCGATTACCTACGCATGTCTAAATGATGGCTCAAAAAAGAGGATTAATTGTCGACTGCATATCGAGTCCAATTTCATCAATTTGCAATCCAATTTGTTCGTACGATTTCTTCGACAGCAAAATTATGGTGGATGGTAGGCATGACGACTTTTATTCGTGATTAAATAATGATTATACTATTAATAATAATGACCGGGGAATCAGAAACTTCCAGACAGTCTCAAATATATGTGGATACGAGTACAGGCTGTCCCAGATTCGAATGATCAACGACGAGAATCCAATTTAGAAATAAACTTTAAAGCCTAATCGTTCAATGAGGTTTGTTGACTGTGGTTATGCAAAAATTATAAAAACGATTTACTTCTCAAACGAAGGATTTCGGACCATTTGTTTTTTTGTACTCGCATCGTCGACAGAGGGAGGAAAATCAAGAATCGGATCTTCAAAGATTAAGTCATTTTTAATAATTCTTCAGAACTCATCCACTCAAAATTACAAAATGCTGTTAACAAAGTTTTTTCAGGGAAATCCATATTCAGCAAAAGTACTACTGCGTATGGGAAAACGAGTTAAGCTCGAGTTTTAGTTCCAACCTCATATTCTCATGTCGATCATTTGACCTGAAACTCCCTGTAGAGACCGTTTAAAAATCACGTTATGTGCTTGAGCTGTGTGAAGACGAAGTGAAATGAAGAATGCTAAGAGAGAAAGGAGAGCGACGAGGATGAGAGAAATAGAGAGGGAGAAAATAGGAAATTGAGCTCTCGGACAACGGCCTTACACACTGATTGCTTCAAATAACCCATTAGTCCTGAATCCTCGAAGAATTACGTGCTTGCTGTGTTAACTTCTTTTCTCTCTCTCTCTCTCTCTCTCTCTTTCCCGCTCTTTCTTGCTCCGACTCTTTTCTGACAATTTAATCCCGTTTAAACAGCTTATGAAAATAAAGAGGGGAGTAAAGTTGAAAGGATGAAGAATGAAAAATTGGCGACTAATTAGAGCGCAAGCACAAATAAAGCGAAGCCAAGCGACTACACATTTTTTTATTGAAACGAAATTTGGAAGAAGATTTGAAAGGTGTGGGAGGCTGCTGCAGACTCACCGTGCTGCGCGAAACGATCAAGGTGCCCGATCCTTATGGCTGTGGAATTGTTGGATAGTGAAAGAGAGGTTTTTGAAATCTCCTACGGTGCCTACATGCGCTCACGTTGGCCAGGACTCTTGGACGCGAACGTTGCCCGTTGCGCTCCAGTCCCTGCAACACACATACCAAACGAACCGCCATTTTAATTGAGGTCACTCTTTGCACTTCTATCGATGTTTTTTTGCCATTTCCCTATTGCATGTTTCAAGTAATTTTGATTTTATTCTTATTTTCTCGCTCGATATGCGAGGAGTCCATCCAATGTCACACAATGTTGCTCTTTTCCGATACGATTATCATATTATGGTTATCGCTATTCTACCAAACGTCTTTCCAAATATGGAAATCAAATGGTCCGTCATCCAAGAATCGAGGCAAAAAGATTTAAAAGCTGGCGGAGAGAAAAATTCCCTCGGCTGTCGAGAGCTGTCGTAATAAAGAAAATAAATTATAACGAATAGCCAAAAAACGATAAATATATATATATATATATATATATACATATCAGAGAGAAAAAGTGGTGGAAAGATGCCGTGACCCGAAGAGCACACGTCCGCGCATTAACCGCGGGCTATTAATCCTCCTCCGCTTCCTAAGTCAGCAAGGGCTCGCGATCGGCACGCACGTTTTTTCATTTCATTCGCCTGCTCTCTCTTTCTCTCCCTCTTTTTTCGTCAAGTCTCGAGACCCGAACTTCCATCTTTCTCAAAATATATGCTCACATGTACTATTTACCTCTTACCAAAAAAATGAAGGCCCCCGCAGGCAACAGAAGAACCCGAAAGTTCTTGAAGCGAAGCACTTTTTCCACGATACACTATATTATGCATGGAAAAACGTATATCGCTCCTCCGGGGCAAAAGTCTTCCGAAAACCTCGCAAGCTCGCATAATCGCTTTATCGCGAGCTTCTTGACACTTTCTCTCTATCCTTGCCTGCCCCTCGGCTCTTTTCTATCTGTGCCTGCGGCCAAATGCCTCGTCATACCTTTTATTTCACGATAACTGTGCGACTTTCTCTGAAAGTGCCCTTTTTCAAAAATACTGCAAATACTGCAAATCAGAAATGATGAGCAGTCGATGATGGTGAGCCCTTTGGAATGAATAAAATGTTCAAAGAAATTTTATGCCGGAAAATGTGTCGCTGAACGATTTTCGCAGGGATTTTTGCTCAACGATTTACTTGGAAAAAAAGTAAATTAGAAAAAAAAAACTACTGCTGCGAAGAAATTCGTGAAGACAAATTTCGTTCGAGAAGTTTTGCCAAGAGCATGCAAACTTATCCAAAGGTAATTTCTTCGGAGAATCGTTTAGCGCAGAGAATTTTGTCCTGGCACTTTTCGCGGGGAAATTCTTCATTCCTCAAAAGTTTTCACGCAGACGAATTTCCGTCGGGGATTGACCACGAGGAAATTTCCGCGAAATTTAATGGGAGGAACCGCGCACTGAAATTAGCGTCGGTATAGCGCGGACGGAGAAGAAAATGAAAGAAGGCGTAACTCGCAGACTCCGGCGAGGGCGTCGGGCGACGTTATTACACGGTTCATTAAGGACGCGGAGCGGCGCGCGCGCGCACCTCCCTGAGGCATCGAAGCTTTGCCGGAGAACGGCGAAAAATATGAGCTGGAAAGGGGGAGAAGAAGCGGGACGCAAAAAAAGTGCGAAAAGTGAGATAGACTCTCGGGCATACACGTACATTTTTTTCATGTGCCTATATACGTATATATATGATAATCACTCTCCACCAAGCAGCAGAAATGATGTCGAACTCTTGGCGAACCCAGAGATCCCAGTGAGACTAAAAAATATCGTGATAAAGCATATAGATACAGATATAAAGGGCTCGGGGATGCTTTTAATGAGGGAAGGAAAGCTGCTCCGATGACGCGTTCGTACAAATGAAAAATCTGCTTCCCCTTATTACCCGAGTCTGGTGGACTTTCGGAGAGTTCCCGATAGTCCAAAAGTCCAAGGCGGAGAGCCAAAAGAGAGTCTCGTCCTCCCCCCATCCGCTCCCTCCCGCGAGTCGAGACCTTGCCAAAATCCCCCAAAACTCCGGGGGGGAGGGGGGGGGGGGATCGTAATAATGGTTTAGTAAATATCCATTGTGCGGCAAAGTAACTCTTAGACGATCCATTGAGTCTGCAACTCCTGCAAACTACCCCGGCCCTTCCGCAATCATCAAATCGTTTTCTCTCACCGGAATATCGGGATAAGATATTTTTATTTTCTTTTTATCTGCGGATTGTCACCGAATTTTATGGAGGAAGAACAAATTTTCGTCAAAGCATTGTCCTATTTATAAAAAAGATTAAATTGGTTAAATGATTTTTTTGCATGAAAAGCATCTTCGCAAACGTTTACATGACAAAAGGTAAACAATTTGCATTGATGAAACACTCGAATTGAGCACTCACCATGAAAAGCCAATAATAAAATCAACGATAAATTGACCGAGATTCATTTTAAAGTAAAATTGAAAAAATCAATTAAAGCCCAGAGATAATGCACGTCCAGCTGGAATTGCGATACGGAAAATACAAATCAAATGACATTATTAAATTGAAGGAACAGTGATGATTGGCCAATAAATACACAGATATTGAGCTTTTAAAATTAAGCTGGAGGCAAAAAAGTTTTCTTCATCATTTTCTTCTCGAGAACAGTGAGCTAAAAATAATAGTACTCAAGTGAAATAATAATACTTCAAAAAGGGCATGAAATTTGTCTTTTTTGTAATGTTGACTTTGTTGATGCTCCAGCGAAAAGGAGGAGAATGACCGGGGAACAATTTTTATGGATTTCGTTTCCGCGGTACTTCCGGCGTGCGATCTCATCTCTTCACGTCCCTTCCGGACAGTATAAATAGGAAACGAGCATATATATATTTGTATATTGCGTGACTATATAAATATAAGGTGCGTGGAGGATCGTATGGCGATGTGTGGTAAATATTCCTCTTCCTCGTTCGGTGGCTACCGCACCCAAAAAAACGCTCTCGTTCAACGTCTCGCTGTACTAGAGATGGACTTCCGTTTCCTGAACATGATTTGTATCTCGTAGGAAAGACTTGTTCGTATTAGCAAACACACCCAAAGGACCTTACAGAAAAAACAAAAAAAAACATGTTGACAACTACTTTTTTTTGGTAAAAAGGAATCCACTTTTTTTCTACGGAATAATAATTTTTAATTGTTTCAAAAATTCGTGGTAAAAATTATTCTGAAATAACGAATTGAATACAAACATTCAGCGCACTTTCCAGTCAGTTTTTCTAAACAAATATATCATATTTGTCAAATTTTTAAAAAATAAAAATTTAACCGAACTTACACCAGGTGATTTTGATAAGAATGCTCGTGTAATTTCGATCAATAAATGCTGCTTTCTAATGTATTTTCGTTATCCTTTAATAAAGTTTCGGCGACAAGGCAATTTAATTGATTGCATTCAACTGCTTCTATATCAAATAAGCTTTGGAATGGAATGTAAGATTATGATTGTAGGGAGGGAACCAATAGAAAAAATGTTATACTGAATATATACTATGGAAATTAGAATTGATATGCGGTTGTTTTAATATTGAAAAACCATTTTATTCCTCTTAGCTGTACATTTCAGGCACTTTAAAAGACGAAAAATAATTTCATTGTGATGACTAAATGTTGGATTTTTCTTACCGGCCTGTTATTTCTGAATAACCGTATGGAGTTTTACAGGTTATTAAGGATCACACATTTTCCAATACGACTATGTTTATCCAGAATTTTCGAATCACCAATTATTGAGTAAAAAATTGGGAACTGTCGGTTCGAAGTAACTCATCTATTTATAAAATAATCTTTCTTATGTACATATGTAAATGTATGAGAATCAAATAAAATGAATGTTTGCAAATCGTGTTGAATTTCAATGCCAATGAACCGTCACTTGTGACATTCAGTGTAATATTGATGTATGATTAAAATATTCTGTAGGCATCACCACAATTATCGTCTGAAAAATGAATCCCATACCGGAAAAATAATAAAAATAATTTTAATAAGAACATCATTGACGCGAGTTTGGTTTTGAGATAACCTAAAAGCTCACATCTGAAATAATATTTTCATCGTGAATAAAACAAACGACTCACAACAATGTAATGTGATATTGGCTAGCCAAATTCGATTTCGCTTAGTTAATTAGTACATGCGATCATTAAAAGTCGAAAATAAATAACGACATATTCAGACATATTGGAGACCAATCAGGGATCCCTTGAAATTAGTTGCAAAAGGTTCAACGAACCTCAAGTTTCGACGAAATAAAAATAAATAAAAAAAACAAAATCAGAAAAAATGAGACCTATCGGAAAATGAAGAACCACTTAATTTGATTAAAGATAAAATAGAATCCTTGCCGACTAAATTTCTTGTAAATTCGATGATGAAAATTCGATCGTTGAATTTGTGAACATATAGCAGAATAAAATGAAATTGAAGATTAATCTGAAGAGCTTCGTCGTCGTTCCAATGATGTTGATCGAATTTTTTCAAACATAATTATGACAGTACATATTTGTTCGGATCTCTCGCCAACGGTAGGCCATTAATATGAGATTCGACGTCAATTAAAGCCAAGTGGCCGGTGCAAACATCGATCGAAATGTACCCCGGGGTCGTTTGCGGGGTAACGTGTATCTTTGGGGTTGATTTTGGCGTCGGGGGAGTCGGCCAAAATTTCAGGAGAGACGTAAATCTCTGCGCAGCTCTGAGCGATGCATTTGAAGGTTCTTTAAGTGGGGAGTAACGATCAACTGGGAACCTCTCCATCAAATATTTACCGCTAGCACCCTTGCATCCTCCCTCCCTTTTCCTTCCTTCCCTCCATATAGTACGGCGAAACCCACAGTGCAAACTGCACAAGCTCCACCATTGTTCCACCGCGCCACTATGTGTAAATTTAATCTTCGCAAGGGGACTTCTCTCCGCGCGTGTGGTAACACTATTAATACATGCACACAGAAACTCTATGTATATAGAGAGGGGCGTATCGATATTTATTGAAGAACACACGCGCTCTCTCGAGGGTGGGCGTCGAGCCAGCATACGGTTAACGTAACCTCGCTTAGGGTCCAAGAAAAATTGAATTTATCAAAATTCAATCAGCTCATCAAGAATCACATCAACTGGTAAACACGCGATCTTATGGACCAAAACGATTGAAAAAATTCAATAAAATGACCAAGAGCTTGAGAACGTATGTGAAATAATGAAAATAGGCATAGCTTGCTGTGATGAGACGCGATCGATGAGTTTATTTATAATCTTTGCCAGCCGATTAGAGGCCTCGGAAAAAGATTAAGATTCAGAGATATGCATGCAGGGTCTGAAATTTTACAAGAATCTGATTTTTAATTTACGTTCCCGAGGAATTCGGGTGCATTTTATGGATGTAAATGTTTCGAAAATGAATAAAAAAAATTGTTGAAAGAAAAAAATAATGGATTCCTAAATGCGAGAATCCGCAAAACGATAATCAAATTCTTGATGAGTGGCAGTAAAAAAAATGCTGACCTAATAAAAGAGAGGAGCAGAGGAAGAGGCTGTAATTAGTGAATGAAGAAAATAAACAAAGAATAATTGAAAGGTGGGATTGCGCGTGTGTGCGAGAGCAGGAGCGATGATTAGAGTGAATCAAGGAGGAATTTGCTGACTCGCCGCACGCTCTTTTACACCTTCCCCCCTCGGACCTCGCGGCCATAAGATTCTTCGCGCCTCTCGCGCGGTGACATCTTTATCGTTACCCTGAGAGAAATAATATACAGGTATATCATTGACCAAGTGCATGAGCGTGGAAGGGGACGCGATAGCAATCCTTTTACACGCTCCATACGCCCTTTGAACTTGCGGACACCTTCGGTATATAAGTACGAAGCACTTTTTTCAACGTGTCTTCGGTCAACCGAAAAAGACACCCATCAAGCGTGCTGGTTCTTGAGCACGAGCCCATGAAGGAGACTAAAGTTTTTTTTCGTAAATAAACGTGGGCATGACTCGCTCTTTTCCCTTCCTTCATTTTCTATCTGCATACACCGTTTATGTACAGACGTTTGAGCCCTTTGTCGGACATTGTCGGACACCTGGAGGAACTCTCTGGACCCCGAGGGTCATCCAATGATCCTCGACATCGATTTCATTCGACTCCAATTTCACGTTACTATTCATACAAAGTAGAAGAGATTACGTGTGCTAAGGGGCTCGCTTTGTGAAGATAGACGGAAAAGCTCATGAATGTTGGCATTTGTTTCATGGAAAACTCGCGTCACGTGCCGCGGACTGTTCTTTCGAACGAGAGATGCACGTTTCGTCGAATATAATACTTGAAGAAAATTAACGGAAGCTCGTGACCGAGAAGACTCTGAATTTATTTTTATTTAATCTGGAATGATACTTTTCGCTGGAGAATTATGAATTTGGTTATCCTCCCCCCCGAAAAGGATTTCTGGAGATCGAACTCGAGGAATTCCTGATCGGTCCTCGTAATAAATGTTGCGCCGGAGGTACTCTTCATCCGGGTCGTACCCATATGGAAAATGGATGGCTCGTGTGAGAAGGGCACGCTAATGGCCCCACTTAACATCTCAACCAGGCAGCATTCTTCTCTCTCATCCGCTCCACCTCTTCGTATTTCTTTGGAGCGTAGATCGACTTTGACTCCTTCATCACCCTCGTCTTTCTACATTCTCTTCTTCTCGTATGCATATATACGCGTACATAACTAACTTCTTCATCTTCGTCCGAGTATGTCGTTCCGAAATTCTCATAGCTCGAGAGATGAGAGGAAAAAAGTTTCTCGCCGCGCGGTTAATAATTGCCGTAATATTTATTCCCGATTGGTCACATCTCGGTTTGGAGAGTGATGAGTCCGAAAAAGAAAGAGAGGAAAAGCGTCTCTTCGGACGGACAATTATGAGGGAGCTCGATGATGAGCACGTCCATTTATATTAAAATATATCGGTAAAACTCCCTCCTCAGGGCTATGGAAAAAAACTCCCATCCTTCGATCCTCCCTCTCCCTATATTTTATACATTTATTACTACGTCGTAGGGTAGTTCGCAGTAGCTTGCGCAGTTTATTCGCATCGACCGAACGATGCTCAAGGGTTGGTCAAACTCACAAAGCCCGAGATGGATCGCCTCCGGAGATTCCACTGGACAAATGGAAGACATTAAGGATGTTTTATACATACTCGCTCAGCCAAAAATTTCATTCTACAGGCTTTTCAGGGCAGTCATTTCGTGTGGATCTCCACATTTTTAGATGAAAAATCTGCATTTTTTTTCTAAAATACCAAAGTGTACGGATATGTATGGTTTTGAACGACAAAACATCTAAATTTCCTTTCGGTAAATTTCATTTTTAAATGGGCACGATTATTTCTAAATTGCAGATACTTACAAAAAATATTGTTGCGGAATATTCATTTTAAAAAGTATCTTATTGTGTTAAATCTGAAGATTTATTTAATGTAAAAACTCTACAGATACATATGAAATTTCATATTCAAAACCAGCAAGAAAAATTCATATCTGCAGGTACATAGAAAAAACATCTGTTTATTTATTTGAAATAATATTCCATTTAAAAATCTCCGGCTTCATGATAGATTATACACGTTTAATGAACTGAATTTAGTTTACCTGATTTTGTTGGCCCTTTTTTTTTTGCAAATTGTAAGTTTAATCTCTTCAATTTCAACAGGTTTTAATCATCGTTGAGTTGGTTAAATTGATGTTTAAGAATAATTCATGAATCCTGTTTAAAGAAAAGATGAATTGGCGTAAATAAAAGATTTTGATATGAAGGAAAAAGAAGATATGGCCGCGACAATTTTAAAAATAGCCGAAGTCTTAATTTGAATTGCCGATCAACAAATTTTTGTAAATTTTACTTTCGACCTTTGTGATCGTTAGTAAAAAAAAAGTCATAATAAAAAATTGAATGTATCATCGTATGAAATGAATCGTATTTTAATATTTGAGTTACAAATATACATTGATATTCGAATATAGTTAATTAGTGGATCTCATGATCAGTTTACAAAAATCAATGGAAACCGAATTTTGGTCGGTAAACGAAAAAATTCATATTTCAGATTATCAGAAAACTTCGAGTCGTTTTAATCGTATAGATTTAATTATTAATAAGATAAATAAAATATTACGTACACGAATTAACTTAACATTATTAATTTAACAAATTTATTATTTGTAAATCAATAATCTTTCGTTACGTTGTTATATAGAATACATACATATAAAAAACAACTTGAACACTGAATCAACAACTCGTTTATTTCTAATTTATAATAATAATAATGACACAATTAATTCATATCAATATTAGAAAAATGATTTCTAGATGATGACGAAACAATCATTTTCTCGTCGTATACTTTTATCAATTTTTGAAGAGAATCAATTTCAACTTTTCTGACTTGACATTTCACAAACAATATGCATGTCAGTGATATTACATAATTATTGAGTTTTTGGCGTATCTGATTCTTTTGAATTTCTACGATTTTTAACAACTACGAACTCTAATTGAATTAGTACGAATGCCGGTACGAAAATATAAAAAAATTACATTTTTTCATCCTTACTCGAAAGTCGAAAAAAGGCTGATACTGGAAAATATTGTTCAAAAATGGAGTTTTCTCAAAAAAAAATACAAAATGCAACAAAATAATCGGGAATTGAATAAAAAATAGTTGAATGATTATTTTTTTTTTAATGTATCTTCAAAATATTTCAGTGAAGATTAAATTGTTCCACATTTTTGTTCAAGTACAAAAAGCACCAAAAAAAAATCTAATAGAAAAAAGTGTTCATCTAGAAATTTATTCAGACAACGATTCCTTGTTCTAATGTGAGTGGATACATCCTGATACTGATAGAGCAAATCCTCTTAATCGACACTTGGGGAAGGCTTTTTCTATGTACAAATGTCCTATATTGGCGTTTTTATTCATCGGCTATTCGAACTGAGATTCGTTGAGTAGGATGAAATTCCACTGTAGCGAAAGGTCAAACCGTACATCGGATTTTTAAAAATGTTGCATTGCATACTGCTCTGAGCTCTCCGATCGCAATCAAAATCCGCCGGAAGTCGAGAAATCACCGCGACGAGCTCGCACTTCTTTTTCCAGTCTCGCTTCGCATGCCATTTAAAAAAAATTTTTATTACTGCCATTTAATAAAATTGATGTTTGCAGCATTTCAAGCTCAAAAATATTAATGGAATATTTTTTTCATTTTTTCGAGTAAACCGAACAAGAATCGATATTTATAGCGATTTCGGAAAATAATGGAAAAAACTGCGCGATACAATGCGATTAGAAAAAAAAAATGCGGAATCAATAAAATAATATAACAATGAAGTGCTGTCGGTTAATTTTTCAATATCGATTTTCTCGTTGATCTTTGTGAACTAGTTGTTGATAAATAATAATTTTTGTTGCATTTAAACGACGAAGGTTGTGATACCGATGCGATTAGCAAGGAATTAGACGTTTTTGAGGCCATTCGCGGGTGGTTTACGGCAAATTTTTTCCAGCCACCCGGTGAAGTTGGTTGAGCATACGAAAGTCCTTTTTACTGTCCAGGGGTCCGAAAGTAAGTAAGAGAGAGAGAGAGAGAGAGAGAAAGGGGGATCGAACGAGAAAAAGATAGAGAAGCGTGCGGCAAAAGCTGTCACATTACGGTGCGGAATTTATGCTCGATGCCCAGCGGCGTGACAAGTTGCCTCTGATGAACGGCACCAAACGCGAACTCTTGGCCCTCACTCGTCGTCGTCGTTGTCTTCGAGCCTCGGCTCAGAGCTCGCTCAAAGACACGACCCGAACCAAACAACCGACAGGCTAATCTTTTTTCCCTTTTTTAAAAATAATAAAACCAGAGAAAAACGCTCATATTATGATAGCAGTTAATTATTTATTAAATCATCGATATACACCGATGCTCATATTTTTTTTTATGCATAAATCTTTTTTTCATTTCTTATCCCGCATGTGATTGAAGAAAAAAGTCCGATTCAAAGAACGAAACGTTCTTTCTAAACTTCGCGATAGCCACAAAATATCGTGTTTATTTTTTGAAATTATCATTTTTCCTCCATAGAATTCAAATTTCATAAGGAAATATCTATATTCTTAAGTTGAATTGGCAGGAATGCGATACCGAAGCAGTGTCTTTTCCAATTTAGCGAGGATCGATGAAAAACCATATCACTGTGGGAGCGAATGAATATTGGAATTGCAGATAAGACTTTGACTTTCAGCTACGTTACAAAAATGCGAATATAAAGTTTTTTTTTTCTTGTAATAACCGACTTATTGATCATGATTCCCCATAGCAGAAGGATGATTAAAACCATCGTCACGGGGATATTTATTAGCTGTTTTGGTATTCATTTGCTGGAAAAAATTAAATGGCAGGGCTTGAAGGAACGAGAAAAATGTGCATTAAAGTGTTTTCTAAGAACCCGTACATGTCGTGTGGCTGAGAAAGAAAAAGAGAGAAAGAGAAAACGGAAGGGTTCCGCGTGGTCCATTCTTGCAGAATTTTTTTTTTTTTTTATGTTTTTTTCAAGTCTCATATGATTTTAACGCTCCTTCGCGAGAAGCCATTCCACGGGAACGGGAAAGAGCCGGGAGGACAAGGGGTGCTTGGTGATAAACACGCCAAGTTACGATTTCTCGGAGTCGTTGGTGTACATAGCCACCACGCCCGCGGTACTTTTGCATCAAAACGCTATTATGCACGTACCGTGAATATATGTATACAAAACGAAATTAGGCGTGACGCCGTTTCTTTTTTTTTCACCATTTTCACATTACTTTTTTTTTTTTTTTTTTACTTTTGCATTTTGTAACATATAAATTGTTTCAATCGGAAAACTAACCGAAAAGAATAAGCTTGATGACAATATAAAGAGAAATAAAGAGAAGAAAACGAAAATAAATTCTTCCGAGTTAAATAATGGAAAATAGAAGAAAATGTCACTCGTCGTATATTGACCGTAATAAAATAGAGAAAATTCTTTCTCCGCGAAAACGATGTTTCGCATCTGCGATCCATGCACTCGGCACGTGAAAAGCAAAAAAAAAGGAAAAAAAAAATCTGTTGAAACTTTTGCGACTTATTACGAGCGTGACGTACGACGAGAAGATTTTTTCACGTGACTGACCTTTTGTCGTTACAGGCGGGAAATAGCGGAAGTCACCGCGACCCATGGAGCCTGGAAAAAGACCTCTCTTCGGAACTAAACTCGCTCGGACTTCACGCTCCGCGTTAAATGTTACACTCGACGGTCGTCATCGACGACATTTTCACACTCGTGAAACTGAAAAAAAAACTTTCAGAAAAGTTGCGATTCACAAATTAAACTTTTTCCCACAAACTTCCATGATTCAAACGGAAATTAATTTTTTTTTATGAAAATTATTTGATCGCGAACACATTACGATTGAGTATCGATTCTTGAATTCCTTCTTCCAAATTCATTCTTCAAAAATGAACTTGGATGTCCTAACAAAAATATCGTAACAAATCGTTCGTAAAATACGGTTATTTATTAACCAAATATTTTTTCAAATATTTTTCTACATTAACGAGAAACAGAGTAAAAAATATAAGAAAAATATAAGAGCTGATTTTTAAAATTAATTCTAGCAACGATGCGATTGGAAATCTCGTGATCGAATTTCGATTATGAAATTTTTCGTTCAGATATCGACATCATCCCAATAGATAGGATTCTACGAGAAAAAAAAAAATAATAAGTAAAACAGTTGAAACTCGTTTTGCGTCAAACACCTGACTAAAAGAATTCGCTCTCTCATCAAAACAAATTTTAGTGTCAGCGACAAAAGCGATACAGGTTGAAATATCATATCCCTTGTACACAAGTCGAGGAGAACGATGTAAGAACGCCTTCTCGGCGTGTCACCAATAAATACATAAATGCATATGTGCGAATAAAATAAATACATATTGAAATATATACATTAAAATAAAAGAAATGTAATTCAACGAAAGAATTGACGGTAAGGAGAATTCGTAAGAAAGAGATTCGGTCGGCAATCTAATTGAAAAAATGTGCACCACGAGTTTTTGGACTCGAGTGAATACAAATGGGGGGCGCCCGCGTCGCGAAAACGAGCTCCTGCTTATTTTCTCCTCTCTCTCTCTCTCTCTCCTCAGAGTGTCAAATTTGTCCGCGCGTGTTATTTTTTTTGTTTTTCTTTCACGAGCTTAAGCATATCGAGGTTTTATTTATTAGTTTGCATTCTGAAAAATCGTTTGCTTACTCTCGTAACTTACCTACTCGTTTTCTTCGGTTATGAGACATTCGTATTTCCTTTTTTGATTACTCACCTCGAATTTCATTTAATTTCCATCTTTCCTATACTCCGAAATTCACTAACCAAATCACTTTCACGTCGTCGTTGAATCGTTGGAACAAAATTTTCAAAATTCCAATGAAAAATTTAAATTCATCGCGCTTCCCCTTTCCAAAATTTCGTGGCTCGTTAAATCATTTGAACGAAATTTTTTTTCTCCATTAATTACGAGACCCCCAATCATGCAGATCTCTTATATTTTATTTTATTTATCCTCATCGCAGAATAATCGCAGTAATTTTCCAAGATCATAAATATATACGCAGATATCGCGTTTGACTTTGTTCGCATCCGAAAATTCATATCATCTATAATGAGCGAGTATTTATTGAGTTTCTCATTTTTATTTCAAGTATAAGTCGAAAGTATTGGAAAAAAAATAAAATAAAATAGGGGAAGGTTTGTAATATTTATCAGTTTTCTTTCAGTTTTTCCGTTACTTTCAAGGCATGCACGCATGCGCTGCAGCCATTTGCATTGTTGTCCTCGTCGAATCAGATAAGTGCTCGTCAAAGAGAAACGTGCAAAGTACGTGAGTCGACCGGATGCTGTACTCGCGCGGCCGAGTTTCAAGCTGCCCTGTGAAAAGCCCCGATTTTATTCCCGTTCCGTACGACTCTTCCGGCCACGGCGAGTAACGGGAAAATGATATCGGGAGCGCGCGATTTGTGACGGAAAAAAGAGATGAAAGGTAATGTCCGAGAGAGATCGAGGTCACTAATAATCTTGTCATTAATTAGTGCATCATTAAAGTAGAAAAAAGTGTTGAAATTCGCCGACATGATTACACAGCAAAACTCATGCCAATTTTTTTTTTATGTCCTCATCAACCTAATAATCGGGATCGTAAAAATGATCGAGTTACACTGAAAAACGGACAAGAATTTATGATACATTACGCCAATTACGGATATTTGTTTATTTCGTTATAAAAACTTATAGGCCAAGCACTGAAGCTCGAAAATCATCAGATTTGAACAAAAATAATAACGGATATAACCGTCGGTGCCCCCCGGACTTGACTGCACAAAATTGTACTCGAGATTCCCATTTCCTTTTTTTCTATTAACAATTTTAGTGCAAAAAAATCACTTTTTTGTTTGTTTTTTGCTTATAAAAGGAAAACGAATGGTTCCAACGGACGAAGTGTAGAGAACCGATACACCAAGAGAATGAGATCTGAAAAAGCTCGATCGGTCAATTATTAAGGGAAAAAAGTTAGGTTCTGGCGGCTATTCCGCGTGCAACGGCACTGGTAGTTATCCGTTATTATTTTTGTCAAAAAAAATCTTATATTTGCTTGGCCTATTTTGTGCGAAACTGATTTGCCCAGCAGCAGGAAAATCTCATAAAAGAGTCGCGAAAAAAATAATTAACGCATTGAGAATTAAAAGAAATATGGATTTTAAAAAATGTATTCATAAAAAACAATGGAATATATGTTACGAAAGATTCGACTTGTATTTTGGTGGTTTCAAAATATTTTATTAGTCGATTCTACCTCAACGATTAACTAGAAGAAAATTGCAATTCTGGTTCGAATTCCTTGCTTCTTCCAAATGCTTACCACAATCTAGTTTTTTTTTTTTTTTTTTTTTTTACGTTTTGGAGAAATCAGGATGCTTTAATTATCGGCGTGCTCGCATTCCTCTTTTTCCTCGTCATCTTACGCTCTCCTCTTGATTGAGCAGTAAGGAGTGAAAAAGATGTTTGCTTTGACAGGTAGCGGTTGAGGAAGCGCTACCCTCGGTTTATAGATACGGTGGCGCGTATTGTTTCCCGTCACTCAAAACAATTCCCTCAGTGTTGTTTCTGTTTCTCTTTCTCGTTAACCCCGGTCTCATTATTGTCTTAGAAGCACATTGAGAGACCGTTGGTATAAAAGCGAGCGAAGAAAATGAAACGAGAATGCGAAAAAGTGGGAGCGGTTAATGGTCGTGGTTCGCGGTTGGTTAGAAGAAGCCATCCTTGAACACACAGCATCCAAAGGAAGAACTTTGAGAAATGAGAAATACGACAGAGAAAAAAAGAAAGAGAGATCCGATCGAACGATGTGTCTTGAAGACCTCGAGAATTCAACAAAGCGCCGCGTAAGCGTTTTGGATAACGAGTCAAAAGCCCATTTTCCTTTGTCTAAAGTTCGGTCCCTTGCACGACAGCAAAAATATCACTTTGTACTTCCCCTCGCGCTTTCTCTCTCTCTCGCTCTCTCGATTGTTTTGGTATTATTCATCATATACCTTTTTTCAGGGATATCAAAACAAAACACCCTTGCTACGCCTATCACTAATTTTCACTAATTAACGATAACACGCTTTTCAACTAACGAGATTGAGATCGACGATTTTGTTTTCTTCCTTTCAATCCCACCGCGCTACTCCATTTATATATAGAAGAAACAACAATGCTCGAGAAGTAACAATAGGTATGAAAATGAAGATACCGAGATTATCGATGCGTGCTTATTGTCAATGTTTCGTTCGTTCGTCAAAGCATTCTGAACTATATACCCTTTCTCAAGTGGTTACGCAAACGAACTTTTCCATTGGTTACAACAAACTTGTCTTATTGTCTTTTCGATCGAATCGATGCACCATCAACTGTATCAAGAATCATGAAAAAAATTTCTTTTCGTCGATTCCTCAGTTCATCAAAGGGTCATGGCTCTCGTATAGTATTCAGAATTATTACAATATTCGCGGTACATCGTTACACTTTATAATCAAACCAGAATGTGAATGGGGAAGCAGCAAAGAAAACAAAAGTCTTAAGGTTGATGGTCGACGGCTACGTGATTTTTGCAGCAACTATATTTTTCGAAAATTTCAAAAGACGAAACTTGCTTGAAAACAATAATTTTATTATTTTAGAAATATAATTGGTAAAGAACCAACATTTTTATACAATTTTATTATTAAAAAAACGTTTAAAGAGTTCATATTTTGACTAAGGTGGTGCAGCAACTTTGTTTACAAATTGTATAGGTTATGAAGAGAGTTTACTGTCCAAAGTAGTATTGCAGTGGAGTAAAATGAAAAAATGAACGATCAAAAAGTTTACCGGGGGATAAAAATCGTTGTTTTTTAAAAATTTACAAAAAAACGTGGCGAAGCTAACGAACGACAAAACATGACCAAAATAAGGTCGAACTGAGGTCACATGCGAACGTATATTGATTGCAGCGTTGTCAAACGTTACTGATCCATTTGTCGTGTAAACCGAATGATTTTTTATCAGATATATTATTTCACATTCCAGCCGATTTTCAATGTTAAGGTTTAAAAACTAAAATACTCACGTATATTCTTGAATTTCCATGAAATACAACGATCGATTTTTTTTTGCGAAATCTTGGATATAACTAACGAAAAAATTCAATAACTTTTGATGTGTGTACGGCTTTCCTATGCCGGAGTGACAAGTGTCAGAGAAAAGTCGATATTGAATAATTAATTTGCTGCTAAACTACACGGTAATTAGCGCCGAAATTTTGCAAATTTATCCAGTACGTATTCATTTTTGCCTACCAAAAATATCATCGCGTAATCTTGGATAGCGAATATTCACTCATCTACCTTAACCCTGCGGGTGATGCAAGAAAATTGGCGCTCGACATTGAAATCCTCTCCCATTCCGATGATTGATATAACGTACAACATTGTTTCTCCCATCCACCGGTTATACTTTTAATTAAAAAAAAACAAAATCTGCAAGGATTTGCCCAAATAATTATAAATTCAAGTACGTCCAATCTAACTTGTATATTCGACATTGAACAATATTTCAATATTTTTGAGATGATGCTCCGCCGGGACAAGTGCCTGAAATAGTACGACCAACGGCACTACGACGTCGGTACGAATTTGATGAAAATGGTTATTTTTGTAATAATTTATTAGAGTCTGAGTAAATGGAGATAATCTGAATGAAACGTAGTCATTGAGAGGTTTGAATATTATTGATCTTTCGGGTGAAACAACATTGTTCTTTATTCTTGTGAAGAGAGAGGATTAACGACAATTAGCGAAGGTTGAAAAGAACAGTAGGTGTGGTGTTGTCTCTCAAAGTTTCAACATATCTTATGAGGCCATACCCTTGGATTCGCCCGGTCAAGGCCCAGGAACAGATGAGCCCTCGAACAAGGAGAAAAACGAAGAGAGAAGCCCCCCCGCGAAGTTCGTACTTGCTGCGAGTATTATAATCGCGTTCGGGAAGAAACATATTCGTGCAGCGACGAGCCAGAGAGTACGGTCACGATCCTTCTCTGACGTCGATACCTGTGACGCGATGCGCAACAGCAGCCAGAAGGAACGAGAAATTGGGTTCCCTCCTGGCAAGGATGGTCATAAAACGGCCTTGCCCGGGTCGGATACTTTTATGGTGGCGAGCATTGTCTAGCGGCACCCTGGGTCATGTTCGATGTTATGGCACAGAATATGGCCTGCCTCTCTCTCTCTCTCTCTCTCTCTTCTTCAATTTGTCGTTCGTCCTTCATTACTTCTGCTCTTCCCACTAAATTTTTTTTCGTCAATCTCTCCAAACTCTTCTCCGCATTTTCTCCTTCAACGTCAAGATCTACCATCCGTTCCTGCTCCATCGACTGCTACACGGAATTACGTAAAACTGTATGCAAATACTTTATTTTTAGTCATTTTCCAGACATATTTCTCGAGGGTTAATGTAAAACTGGCTCTGCAGGAGAGTTTACGCCTCATCAATCGTGCATTCCAAACGAATTCGCGGGACCAATAATATATCTAAACAATAGCGACAAAAAAATAGTCTCAACAACTTTTCCTGTCCTTTTTTTAAGTTTTGTTTCGACCCTGCTAACACAGCTTTGGTATAAAAGTTGTGACAATTCTGATACACTCTACAAAAAATAACAAAGCCCCATATTTTACCATTAAAGAACAATCGTTTGAGTGAACGAGGACATTTGATGTGAATTAATTTCCAACACGGTGTACGATCAGTTTACATACGAGAAGAGGGAATCGTTTGTCTACGATTCTCGTACTGGAAAACTATTCGATACCTGAGTGCGATTGTGTCGTCAAAAATGTCTTTTTGGCTGGCTCCGGAAGGAAGGAATGGCGGGAAGAACATTTCGTTGCAACGTCACCGCAAGGATATTGCCCATTTCCCGGCTGCCCTAAAAAGCGTCGCACCCCGAAGGTCCGCGCGTTGAGTGATCGATCATCATTACACGTCGAACATAATACTCGCCACGGTTATTCTTTCGCGGCTAACATCTCGAAGGCATCGACTCTCGACCGCGATTCTTTCGAGTGTTGTATCATTAACATTTCCATCAAAGCATCGAGTGCTCCTCCATGGATTGCCACCAGGACAGTGGGCGGGGGGGGGGGGGGGGGGGGGGGCGAGGGAGGAGGGAGAATCCATGAGGTCGCTTTTAATTTCTGACAGACGTTGAGACAGACGAGGAGGATCAGGAACGCGAGAGGATACCAAACTCCCCGAGATCTTGCTCTCTCCCCCCTGGTGCGAGAGCCGGCTGGACTTCAAAGTCCTTCGGGAAGCCTCATCATCGATACCGCGCGCGGCCTCCGAGTCCCTGATCACTGCCGACAGATTAGACGCCTCGCTACACCTCGCTTCATCGTTCCGCCATCTTTCTATCTTACCCTCGCTCTCCCTCTCTCTCTCTCTCTCTCTCTCTCCCTCCCATTTCCTCCTAAGGTTTCTCCGTTGCAAATCCTTCACGTATATCCCTCTCTTGTTCTTTTTTCTTCGCTCCAAAGCGAAAAAAAAAGAAGATGCCCGAGATGATCCAGCCCTGTCACATCAAAACGCGCCGGGACTTAAGACGTTTTTCTTCTTCTTCTCTTTCTTTATTTTCACGTGCAATGAAATTCACGAGCAGAGTCGCACTCGCTCTTGCGGAACGAGTATCCGCGCTCCTTATTTATTCGTTTTTTTTTTTCACCGCGGACTTTGTTTTTCCTCGTGAAATGCCTCTTTAGGTTGATTTGTAATACACCTGTACAAGGCGTGTCTCCATCGCCGTTGAATTTATCTACCGCGGCACAATGTTGACAGATGAGCAGAATACACCCGAGAACGCAGCCCTACGAATAAAAGTGAAAAAAAAAAAAAAAAAACGTAAAGGACCCCTCTTGCGGGTGTGTCTTCTGAAAGCGAGCAAGAAAACGAGCCGTTTCGGTGGACTCAGGATTCTAGGCGTTCTGCTTTCGCACCTCCGAATTCCTCGAGATCCTCACCAAAGATCTTGTGTTCACAGCTCTCAGACACATAGATATATATTTATTTATGAATTTAGAGGACAAGCAATCTGCGCAAAAGTCCAAATTTTATGGTTACCCGTGCGAGAATTACCTGGCTGAATATTTGCCGCAATGAATCCATCGACTACCTGCAGCAGGTGCAACATCCGAGTGCGTCGGAATAACCGCGTCTCGCAGCGGATTCTTTTAGCTTTTTCTTCTATCCCGCTGGAGTTATCCTAAAATTGTCCCTCGGGTTTTACTCTTACGCCTGCGCAAGGCTTGTTTCAATGTTTTTCCTCTCTTTCTCTCTTTCTCTTGAGGAAAGATTCTAAGGGATATAAACTCGTTGATATTTCCGAGCTGGAGGATCCTCGGTAGCGCCTGCGTGCAAGGTGCAGCGCTAAATCCTTTCGGGAGAGCGGAAAGAGGTGTCCTACAGGTGGGCAAACTAAGCCGATTAGATACGGCGCTGGACGATTTGTTGACGAAACTCTTCAACCCTTCTTTCACACCGGGATACTTTTGCCCTCCTGCGAGGAATCCTCCTATAACGCGCTCCTCGCACACTCTCTTTCTACAACAACTTTTCCATATTTCCGCGTGTGCAAACAGATAGACCAAGCTTTTTTCACAATTATAAAAACATTGCTGTAAAACATATTGCGTCTGTTAATGATTTTTCAATGTCATTCAACTTCTTACCGCAACGAGAGTCAACCGAGGAACTAATTGGAAATCGGGGGCTATTTTTTGTGGTGCTTCGTGTCAGACGATTAACTGGTGAAGCGTGATCATTTATTAACGTTACAACCCATTTGAATTAATTGAATTTATGATGATACTTTTTCACTTGGTTTTATTTTTCATTTGCTACAAAAAAAAAAAAAAAAATAACGTATATTCGTTTTACATACACGTTCCTCATGACATGTGCTGGATGAGTCGGAGAATAAAAAAATCGTGCGGATTTTAGAATCCGAGCGCAGTGTGTTCGCGGGTGCTAAAAAAGCAATCTTTGCCGTAAAACGTTTTTTCCTCCTTTTTTTCGATCGACGTGACTGCAGCGTTAAATCTTTTTTAACGAGAAGCATTTAGTAACGATCCCGAAGAGGTTCGTCGTGGTTTTCAGTGTATTTTTGTGAATAATCGCGGACGCGAATCGACTTTGGATGTCGCAGCGCGATCGAGGAATATTAAGCAAAAGGTTCGTCCGGTATCGGCGCTCGGATAACGCTCTAGGATCGGTAGTTACGCTCTTTTGAGCGTGAACTTATGAGTAACACGCGAATGAGATTGACGACGACGCCGAAGAGCGTGATCTTCGTGTCGGAACGAAAGGGGAACGGTGAACCGCGTAAATCCCCCTGGAGAACTCTTGTCCAAGCAAGCAAAGCTCTCTCCCTCTCTCGCTCTTCTGTAGCTCGGATGCCTCGTGCCCGGAATAATGAAGATAGCACGGTCCGGATGAAATCCTTTCGGCTCGTGAGGCTATACAAGGCTTAAGCTACTTATTGCGCCTTCCGATCGCTGCTCGACGCTCCATCGCTTTAATCGGGTTTACCAATTAGTATCGGAAGGAATCGTTCCGGCTTCTTACCTTTTTTTCTTCCTTCTTTCCCTCGTTTTTTTTTTCATTCCGCAACCGAGAGGCTCTCTCAGGAGGAACGAGTTATCGTACTCGAGATTTTCGGTGATTCAATCGACCACCTCAACATACGACAAACGATCATTTTTTTTTTCACAACAACGTATTCGAAAGATGGCGCTCATTAATTTTTTATTAACCTTTCGATACTGGCAACCTGGTATTTCTTTTAGGGATCGATCTGATTCGAGACGCTTTTTCCATCCACAGTAATCTGTTTGTTTTTGAAGTGTATATCAACCAGTCGATTGAGCACTTCCAACGACTTCTATGTTTTGAACCCACCTCGCAGCCACGATGTTTTTCTGTATTTAACTGTGATGTTGGATATTTTTGAAGTTGAAATTCTTCGAATTGTTTTGAACGACTATATTTTTTCCCAACACGTGTAGTTATGGAGCTGGCCCTAATGCGGATTGGAGCAAAATTATTTTTCATTTTGCTTGTGTTTCCCGAGCAGAAGTTCTCTGAATAATTTTTAGCGATCTCAGTTTATCGGTATCTCACAAGGCAAAAGGAGAAAAAATTTTTTTGTTCTCTGAAATTCTGAGATGATCGTTGGAGGTTTGAAAAAAAAAGATCAATCAACTTCTCCTCATCATTTTCTTTTCGTTCCGTTCGGTTTTTACGGAAAGCTTATAGAAGTTGCCGAAAAATTGATTGAACGATTAATCCGTGAAAAATCTTCGCACTTTACACAAATTGGCGTACCGGACGATGCCGAAGCAGCAGGTTACGCCGATTTTCAACGCCTTTTCGTCGCTCGCTAAATTATATATTTTCAAACAAATAATACCAGCAACTTCTTCTTCTTCTTCTTCTTCTTCGCACATCAAATGATTTTCTTTTGTAGGACAACATAATGCGGCGTGCGTTTGCATTTTCTTTCCAATATATTTTTCCATTCGAAAACGGATACACCGAGTGGCAGCATTTTTTCTTCAATTTCTTCCAGATGGAAAAGTACGGACTCATTTTTATTTCTTTGACTCACCAATTCCATTAGCTTTTCCGGAAAAATTATGCGTGGGGCATGAAATTATTGCAGTGCCTGTTGAAAAGCACGAAAATTCGAATCACTTTACGTTGCCAATTTTTACAGAACGAAAAAATTCAATATAGATTTCAAATTACGAACGACGACTGAACGAAACGAATTCCAAAAAATTATTTTCTAATCTTTCTTCGTAATTTTCAACTATATTAATATTAACAGTAGGAAAAATTGAATTTTCACTTTAGTTCCTTGAAGCAGATTTAATTGAAATTTCAACTGGATTAGCCTGCCGCTGCAGAAAGGAAGATAAATATCTGCGGTGAAAATATTGGAATAATTGAAATTTGGTAGCGTTTTATTTATTTTTTGTCGATTTTTGGTGGGTTGCTCGCGCGCAGCTTAGGTCGCGTGCGAGTTTTTGATAAGAGGAAAAGCAACGTATATACGCAATCCCGTATATATATGGAGATGCAGTAGACATTTGCATGTATATGAGAGAGCTCATCGGCTGGCTAGGCAGCCACTCGAGTAACGGTCGAGTGCCGAGCCACACCGAAGCGGATCCGACGTTATTTTTTCGATGCCGATGCTAGAAGCGCTCTCTGCCAGTCGGTCGAGTGCCTTTTCCTTCGTGTTCCTATTTTTTTTTTTATATTTTTTGTTTTTCAACGTTTTTTTATATTTCTTTTTTAGCGTTTTCGCCTCTTTTGCCGGGGCTTCGATCCGCCAGGTATAACTCACCAGGCAAAAGCTCAACCGTAAATTCACATTGAGCATATACGAATCGGAAAAGCATGAATAGCAAGAAAGAAAAACATGAAATATTTAAAAAAAAAAAAAAACCGGAAAGAAATGCAGCAGAAAAGCTGCGTTTCGTTATTATTTTTATAAAATACAACCAAACAAATAAATATATATATATATTAGTAAAAAAGAATATTATTTGACTTTTATTGGTTCAATAATGTATTCGAATAATGATTTTTCAATACTTTGCACGCTCAAATGGGATAATCGTTGTTAAATATTTGTCAAATTATTGAGTCAAAGAATATATAAGCATTCGATTGACAGGCTCCCGCGTTCTGACGGAGAAAAAAAAATGTCATTGACACACGCCCTAACGCTAATTGTTCGCGAAATGTTAAATTCCATAAGCGCTCGACAGTTCATCGGCTCCGCGTCCTCTCGCGAGAAATGTTTTCTTCTTCTTCTTTTTTTTCGGGTCTCGTCGTTTAGCGTAACGAGAAGCGAGAGTGACTCGTGAGTCTCATCGCAAAGACGCGAGTGGCGTACTTTTCCATCCCTTCTTTTAATTCTCCTCAAATTTTCACAAATTGAGCACAAATTGGTCTAAGAACGGATACTAAAAAATGTCGGTAGCATGCACGCGTCCGAATGTTTTTTAAAATTACTGCAGAGTCACTTGAAACATTATTTCCAAAACAAGGATAAAACGAAGTGAAAAATAATGACGGGTGCTGTGAATTTTAGATAAGAGAAGAAAAAAGAGCACGTGCACCGTGACCGGTTGATAATTACGGAAAGGGGAGACTCTGCGTTGACGGGGGCGAGAGCGTCGTTAAATGCTTTTAATCAATGTCATCGGGCCAATTTCCGATCGCCGTTCCTCTCCACGCTTCTGCGCCATTCTCCGCGCGCTCTGGACCTCTACACGCTGTTATCTGTATATAGAGAAGTTGCGAGGCTAATATGTAGTACGTGGGAGCGGGTGGAGGAGAGTGTTGGGCCTCGTCGAACGTTATCGGTGAGACTCTCCTCCGGCAGGAAATTACGATCGAAACTCCATTGGCGGAAGTTGCAATTTATCAATATCCAACCGCAGTGGACCACGCGCCGCTACCGTTCCATTTCATTTTACAACTCAAACGCGTCGTCCTATTTCACTCTTCGCATTTTCATCTTTCGCGGCCACTCTAAATCCCCGGAAACGTCTGACACATGCGGTTGCAATCTCATTTTTTCTTTTTTTTTTTTTTCATATCAAAATTTCAGCATTCGTCATTCGTTGAAAAATAATGACATTTTTTAATTATTCGTCGCCGCATTGCTCCTGCTCGGTTTCACGGACAAGAAAAAATTATTGAAAATTTTGTTAATAATTTTTTTGTTTAATCATGACGAGCGAATGTTTGTTGAAAAATTGAGTGTTTTTCGAAAATTGAATGTTGATTTTTTGAATTTTGACGTCAGTTTGAAATATTTGGAAAACATTATATGTTGCCATTTTAGATAAATATATATTCCGCGTCATGCAGTTATGTATCGATGAAATATTTGGCGCAACGAACGAAAGTGCGAAACGTGTCTTGAAATATCGCGTTGAAAAAAGGATTCGTTCCTCGCGTGTTCGGTCCGGTCGGTGATTTTTTGAAAAAATGAAGGGAAATTGACGAAAATACATAAACTCCTCATCTCTGGTGGGAAGAAGAAGAAGAAGGAAGAAAAAAATATAAAGTTGGCGTGTCGAGTCGATCGTAAGAACGCGTCGATTCGCACCTCTCTCGCGAGAACGCTGACCACAGCAGCAGGCGCGAGCCTCGCGCGATTATCCTACCTGCTGCTGACGAAGTCGAGAGAGCGAGAGTGCGAGAGGGAGATAGAGGAGCGCGATTTATTGGCGAGTTTGAAAGAACCCGAGCCCTCGGCATAACTCAGCCCTCTCGTAGCTTGCGGTGATGTTGACTGAGTGGAGAAGAAAGAGAGAGGGAGAAAATGAAGAAAGAGGTCTTCCTTCGCGCGAGCAGCTCGTTTTTCGCTCGTATCTTCGACTACCGAACAACGCTCTCCGCCGCCGCCGCCGCACATCGACGCGAACATGCCAATGTTACATAGCATACGCACAAACCCCGAGTTGCTGGTACGAAGTTTCAAAAATAAATAATATAAAAAACGTATACTATATATGCATATATAAAAGCACTAAGCGCGAGCAGGCTAAAGTTTGCCAATCAAGAAGCATTCACGTATGGCTACTAAGTGACTCGAAGGGAGCCTTAATTAAAGCCTCGCGTGCGCTAAGAATTTTTTTCTCTCTCAAGTACATTGACGAAATTGCCTGAAAAAATGGATCGCTTTAATGAGAGAAGTCATTTCTTTTACAGTCGCGTCAATTTGTCCATAAATGATGTTTGCATGATGTTTGCACCTTGAGAAATAATCTCGGTTTATACAGCAGATATAAGCGTGATGCAAATTTCGCAGTTGGCTTTCGAAGAATTTTTTTTTTTTTTCCCCCAAACATGAAATGTTTATTACTCTAGTCACGTGTTTATCGGTGAACTTTTTGTCTGAAATTCCGATAAACGCGTATCAAGATTACGTCTCCGTTAAGATCTTTCAATTTCAAATTTACTATTTACCTTTGATGAGTTCCATCCAAGTATCGCGATCGAACGATTTTTCAAGCATATCGCATATACGGTCGAGCTGCTTGATATATGATGGGGACGGAGAAAGGGAAGAAAAAGTGAAAGATGAGGGGGTTGTTTGCAACGGGAAGATATTTACGAAGAACATGAGAGGGCTCGACTTTAATGGCGTTCTATATAACGCTTTACGCTGAAAGCCCCGCAACGACGAGAAGAGAATATTCCCCGAGTGTCGTTTCTCTCGCAGTGTGCATACGCGAGAAATCATAGGGATTTTTGTGGAGGGTAAACATCGTGTAACCACCAGGGACCTTTCGAACTCCTGGGGGATGAAATGGGAATGAGAAGAAGGAGAATAGAGAGAGCGGGAAACACGATTGAAGAGAGGCAGCACGCTCCGCACACGCGGCCGAGCGAAAATCCCTTCATGTACGCGCGCGCGTGTACAAAATATTGTATAAATATTTTATTGGCTCGTTTCGCTCGCTTTTATTCGTGGGTGGTCCTCGATCGTCACCAAGGGATCATTCAAACTAATATTATATCTCGAATTATGAGATCGTGAAAACAGCAACTGACTCGCGTCAGCGAGCAATAAAATTCCTGCGAATCAATTTCCTTTTTAGAGATTGTGTTTTGTACGCGTTTCGTCGCTTCAACGACCAAGAATCGGGAAGATATACTTTTATTCTTTTGTCAAAACTAATCTACTCATTTCTTCGAATTTATAACATAAATCCAAAGACTTGATAGTATTTGTCATTAAAACTGTGGAAATATTTCATTCTCGTAGTACGTGTGTAAAGAAATTATTGATTTTGTTTTATTCACATTTTGAATTGAATAAACGATTTTTCGGTAGCTCAAATCAATTGACAAACTTCATATATATATATATATATGTATGTGTGATTAATGAATGAAAATGTTCCATCGAGGCTTGATGAATTTTTCATCTAAACAATTTTGTTGATAACGAAGAGTCAATTTTTTGTTTTGCTCCAATGGTTCGTCATTTCCTCAGCACGATTATTTATACGACGTGAAAAAATAAAAATCTTTAAAACACCTCACAGCATCGAATGAATTATCAAATTTTGTAATCGAATGACACACTTTATTGTTTTAATCAGCGATAGAGTGCATCCGATTGAAGAATATTTTTTTCTTTGCGTCATGTATATAAAGATTTTCACCAGGCAGCTGCGAAAATGAAAGAGATTCGTAAAAAATGGAACAGATTGTAGTCATCTCTTCTCGATTGGATCGTGATTTTTTTCGCCTCGGACTCTCGCTCACTTCCCGCAAGGGATAATCCTTTTTCGATAGGCAATGACGATTCGTCGCGCGTCCTGCGAAAACGAACTCGCTCGTCTCGGTTCTTGCGCGAAAGGTGCGCGCGCTTGTGTATATTAAAATCTCGTTTCACACGTTGCATAATAGGAAGAACCTTTTTTTCGTTCGTATATATACGCGGTAAAGCGATTAGTGACGCGTCGAAAGGGTACGCGCACGCACGAGGGCGAAAGATTCGCTCTCTGGCCTATTTTTCCTCCTCTGGCTCATCGCATCACCGAATCCCGTATATAAATGTCAAAATGAAATAAATTCGAAAAGCCCGATCGAATCGATCGATCGAACGCGCGCGGTGTCACATCGGCATGATATTCACGCACGGAGGCCAATAAAAATCTGACCTGGAAACTCTCTGACACGCCAGGCCAGATTATCTACTGAGCTAATTGGATTTTCACGAGGACTTCATTTCCAATCACTTGGAACTTCATCTTTTCAAATATTTTACAGGAAATATGATGTGAAAACTGTAATCTTTTGATCGATCGAACGTGTTTGGTCTCCTAGCGGATTTTCTCATTTTCAAGATATCGACTGTTTAATTTTTGCTGCCGCCCTTGCCTTCCACTTGTCAGTTTATATATTTTTTTACAATCCATCAATTTTTAGCCATTTTTGGGTATATTTCTGAGACAATCAAAGCTCAAAGCTGCTTACAAACATTTCGAAATCTCATAAATTTTTTCAAGTATTGAATCCTTTATTTTTTCATACAATCTATGATTTTTCATTGATTTTCACTGTGTTTGATTAATCGAAAAATGAGAACTTTTCAAGAGACATTGATAGCTTGAAAGAATAAATTCATAAATATAAAAAAAAATCGCGTCTGCGTTTTGGGCAAACTATCGATTTTTTTCCATTGACATTATCAAACGAGCATTGTTGATGAAGGATAGGTTAAAATGTCACGCGATATCTTGAGGAAGCGATATTTGTTGAATTATTGTCGAATGAAAATAAAAGGCCGGGAATCGATGTGTGAAACAGCATTGATAAACCGTCCGTAGAGAGTCGAAGGGAAAATTGAAGATCGTGAAGGGCCTAGAATGTGAGGTCAACGAGAGAAAGAGCGAAAAGAGGTGCGCGTTCGGAAAAAAGCAGGACAAGGATGATTGTTAAATTCGATGAAGTTCGAGAATGGTGTGGACGGATCTGACGATGACCCCTGGTCACCCCCGCTGATCCAAAGATCGATAAGAATATGTGTATATATTTATGATAAAGATACACGAGACGTACGAGGGAAAGAGAAAGAGAAATTGAAGACGAATCGAGAGAAAGGGAAAAAATGACACGTTCGATATTGAAGCGTATGTCCATTAAGGGACTCGACACCTCTATTAGCGCGCTAATACCAAGACAGATTTTCACCCACGCAACATTATTTTTATTGTCCTGAAAGAGCGAGAGAGAAAGAGGATTCTTCAACGATGCGAGACCGTGGCGGGGAAACATATTATTCATAACTCCCTTCGGAAACTTTTTCTCTTTTTTTCTCTCCTCCGCCGCGTGATCGATCCTCAAAGAGAGCCGATGTCATTTACGTCATCAGTCACTGAGATTTTCAACGCCTACCACTTGCCCCATGCATCCAGGCACACACACACGCGCGTTCATTTTTTTCTAAAACCTATTTCTATCTATCCTGGATAGAAAAGCTACTGCGATTTGTCAAACTGTTTACCGAAAACGGAACCCTTCGGTTGAACCTGGAAAATCATAATTTAAGGTTGAATCGTTATACTGAAAAATCCTTCAAGCTTCAAATGTCTGATAGACGAGATCCAAGATCACATTAACGAAATAGGATAATAATAAATAAAAGTATCGTTCCTAATAATTGTAATTTTTTGTCTTTCATTCGTTACGAACATGAAAAAACTGGAAGAACTAGAAAAAAAACGTCGTAATGGATAAATATAATGGAATAAAAGAATTAATCCACAAATCGATTTGGCGTTCCCCCCTGACCATTGGCACAATAATCGTTGGAAATTATTCGTCCATTACAAGAATGTTTGGTAGGACTTATCAAAATGTTTCGATTGAAAGGAGTAATTTATTTTTTAAAGCTTTGATAATTTTAAAAGGAAGTTTCATTCTGAAATGTTGAAATTACAAATGCCTTCCGATAATTCCAAGCCAATTCGACCCAATGGTTGTTGGAATCGATCCGTTCCGAATTGGATGAATTTTTGCCAAAAGAGTTTTCTTTCGTTGTAAGACAAAATTCTGCCATGGGGAAAAAATTTTTCTGAAGGTTATGCAAATATCCGAACTTGACAATTTTATGAATTTTTCAAGATTGTTTTTTAAATATCTCGAAAACTATTTAATTGTTTAGGACTAAAAGGTGAATTGGCAAAATTTTGAAATTTGTAAAATCGAAAAAATCAAAGTTCAGTATTAAATTTTTTGCCCTTTTTTGTATACTTCCTTTTATTGATTTGAAAAGATCCTGAAATTTTCAAGAGGGTGTTCTTCTTTTTTGAAATGCATTTCCAGTCAAAAGACCAAAAAACTTTCCGCACTTTTTTTCATGCCACGTCACCGGTACTCTAAATATTTGAATGCAATGAAACCCATTTCAAAGGAGAGACATTCAGCTTCATTTTGGTTTTTTTTAAAACCTCTACGACTTTTTTTTATGGTTATAACGTCATTTTGAAAATTTTCATTCTTTGACTTTATTTTTTTCGTTTTTAACTGGACCGCATTTCACGATAAAATTGTTGCCCTGAAATCCGCGAACGAGTTTTCAACGGCGCAAGCCTTAACTTTAATTTTTTTTTTCGAAAAAATTTAATGCGACTTTTTTTCACAAAATTATCTCATTGTTCCAAAAAAAAGATAGATTTTGAAAATTGCCGTGTATCATGACAACCATTAGATTTCAGAGGATATTTTAAAAATGAAAAAATTTACGTCTGCGATTGTTCCAGTCACTGGATTTTTTTTAGATTCTTTTTCCAACATTTATTTTTCATCAATTTCCAATATCGATTTTTTTTTTTAAACCTTTTTTTGCATAACCTTCGAAAAACAATTTTTCAATTTTTTCCCTTCCGCAGAACTTTGTTTTATAATAAAATAAAACTTTTGACAAAAAGTCATGCAATTTGGAAAGGGTCGAATCCAGCCATTGGTTGATTTGACATGAAATTACCCTTCTGTATTTACTGAAAAGTTGCCGAAAACCGGAAAAATGTTGGATTTCGGTTAGTCATTCGGATGGGATTGATTAAAAAATATGATTTAACATTTCTTGATTTCACTTTAGTGCAAGTAAACTATTGGAATTTCAGTGAAGCAGTTTTTCTCTAAAGGCTATAGAGAAAGAAAAAAATTAAAACATGAAATAAATACGAATAATTATTCGAGAACGAAAGAATTTAATTTTTATTATATTCCCGCTTGATGATTCAGTGCGCGCTTTCGTACGGCGTAAAAACTATGGCCGCTATAAATACTTTGGGGTGTATCTCCACTCGCAAAAAATAAGAATGAGAATAAAAAGAGAGGAAGAATAATAAGAAGACGGACGTTCTCGGAAGGATAAAAATCTAATTTATGCTAATCCTCAACTAGAGAGAGAAAAAGAGAAAGAAAGAGAGAGAAGTTGAAAGAGTGATATTGCTCTTGCCGATCCTGCATTATTGTTCTATCCCTTTCTCTCTCTCTCTCTCTCTTCATTTATCTCCGAGTGGAGATATTACCGCAGGTTCGGAGTTTCGTGGAATCGATTCGAGGTCCTCAGGAAAATATCGAGCAAATTAGACCAGTCGATTCGTTCATATGGATCTGAATTGTACACTCAAAACATAAAATTCGGAAAAATATCGACAGAAAACGCCAACATCGAATCTGTCCCGCGATCACATTCATGCTACAGAACTAATTTCCGAAGATTTCTAAAGATGAATTTTATAGGGTCGTGAAATTTGTATTATTTTTTATTACAAATTATTAATTTGCCCTGATGCAATAATCATCTGTATGCTACTATAACTGGATTATTAAGAGTGGCATCGTCATATTTAGAGAGATTTTCAAACCTGTTCGCGTGCATATTTTGGAGACTGTGGCGATAAGTTAATAATGTATTTAGCTCTGAAGTAAACTTTATATTTTTTCAAATATAAAAATAGGTGCCACTGATTGAAAAATTTGTACGAGTTCATCGAGAGAATTCGTGCTTTACGAGTCGTTGGAAGAGATCGACTCGTAAAACAAGAAGTGGGGTATAACGAGACGCGAAGAGGGAACATGTAGAAATCGCAGGAGCTCTGTCCAGATCGGTTCGGAGCATGGGTTGAGTTTTCTTTTTCCTTTCTCTCTCTCTCTCTCTCTCTCTGCCTCCATCGTTCTTTCTTGTCCTCTCTCTCTCTCTCTCTTGCTCTCTTCTGAGCTCTCAGTTACGGTGAAGTGCTTGTTTTGCTTATCTAAGACAAATTTGCTGTCTTGTAAGCGACACCCGAAGGGTCGTTTGACAAACCGAGGGACTCGCAGGGGATGGCACCCGGTTCGTGTCTCAACGTCCACTCGCACGCTTCCACCTTTAAACAAATATATACATATATGTGTATATTCTTCTGTCTCGTGTTTCGAGTTCGTTACAGCTACTGGCCTGGAGGCACACACCTCCCTTCTTCCTTTTATTTTTATCTCCGATCTCGTTCTCTCTTTTTCGAGTAAAATATCGGAAAATTTATCAAAAATATGCTGACGCTGGTCCTTCACAATTCTGAGAGAATGCCATTCAAAAAATTCCAGTCCGCCCAAGGAATAATACCATTTTATTATTGTTCAATAAAATCCAATTGTTATGACTCAAACATAACAATTTGCAGTAATTCCTCACCAAATGACAACCAAATTTAAATCTATTCGTTTATTTATTTACATTTTGCTCGATAGCAATCTTCGTTTCACTGGAAAGTTTCACTGCAAAGTTGCAAAGCGTTGATATTCATTTTAAAAAAAAGTAACTTGAAAATTTATTAAAAAAAAAATCGGCCAACTTGAACTGTTATCACGAGAAACATTGAATCGCTTGAACAACAATTGATTATTTTAAATTTCTTCGCTAGTTATAAACTCACACTAATTTCCATGAAAAATAAAAACATAGTTCATAAAAGTTTCTCGAAATGAATATTGAAAACACACACACACACACACACACAGACACAATTGGAACAAACAAAAGTGAAAAGGAAAACAAGTTGAACGGAAATAACGTTGATTTCGTTTCAAATATGAAAATTGAAAAAAGAGAAAAAAAAACTTGAAACGAAAGTCGGAGAATAAATTGGAATTCGTCAAAAAATGAATGGAAAAGTTTGTCGCTGATTAGCATTAACGAATATATTCAATGATGGAATAAATAAAAAGGAATGAAATGAGCCAACAAATAATAAGGATCCCCCGTATATCATTATAGCCATCGGCAGCGAATTAATTCAAGAGATAGAATCTTTGGAGAGATGAAAGAGGAGGAGAAGGAGGAGGAAGCATTGCATCAAAATTTCAGAGTAAAGATTTAATTGAGCGAGAATACGAGATTAATTAATTGGCTGCGATTGCGCAGAGAAAACTCATCCCCCTGCTTGACAAGGGGGTTGTGTAACTACTTCCGGGCTTCCGGTGGAGTAAACGAACGACTCGGAGTCAATGAATTTTCCGGAGGGCTATTCTCTTAGGAGGATACGTGTATATGTATACGTTGACAAAAAGGTTTTGGCCACTTCTGAGAGCACCGGGGGGTCCAACGTCTAATCATCCCCGTATCTACGGCGGGCCACACCCCCGCCGCCCGCCAAGATTTCCTACATCGAGCTTTTCATGGTGTAAGAGAGAATTTCTCGGCTCCGCACCAACCCCCTCTACTCTCCAATGTGGCAGCTCTCTTATTCTCCCTCTTAATATATAAATAGGCGTGTGCGCGAGAGAGAAAAGCGAGGGGAAGATAGAGACGGAATAGTTGGGACGGTCCCGGTCGCGCATTAACGTCGTCGTTAACGTAAGTTAGGGCGCTTCGGGTTCTTCGGCATCCGCTTGGAAAAGGAACAGCCAACTTGAGTCGCGTGCTACACGCGAGTCTACTTGCCCGCCCTTAAACAGCCCTACAAGGGGGTGGTCATGCCTCCTGGGCAATAATGCCTCTTCAAACCATCCCTTTCTCTCAATACCATCTTTTTCCCTTATTCTCACTTTGTACCGCGATGGAATAAACTGCCCTCGCCCTCGTTTCATTACAACTATATACATATGCGCTTTCGTCGCGCATCTTCTTTTTCTCGACGGATCCTCACTGAACTTTGGGTCGG
This sequence comes from Venturia canescens, assembly GCF_019457755.1. Classification (NCBI taxonomy): domain Eukaryota; kingdom Metazoa; phylum Arthropoda; class Insecta; order Hymenoptera; family Ichneumonidae; genus Venturia; species Venturia canescens. The sequence continues at coordinate 12,829,182 of NC_057431.1, read as the reverse complement.
TATTAAATTTCTTTTTCATTTTTTTTTTCAAATCATATTCCTCGTATCGTTCGCTACCGCAGCAGCAGGTTGAATCGCGAGAGAAAATTCTTTTGGCACGCTGACTTGAACAGTTTTTGTATAAAAAATATGTTTTCGTCTCGTAAACAGGCTTTTTTCGGCAATCAAAATGTGGTATTAAAAGAGTTTTTTTTAGTGTCAGAGTTTTCTCAAGGTTCACATGTAAATTTTCCATTGCGAAATGTTTTTTTTTTCGACCTTTTTTTGGTAAAAATGTCGAATCCGATGCTTCTGAATATAACGTGGCCGTTATCAATAAGGAGTACACTTTGTCGGAATTATCGAGGAGATTGAGAAATCCCGAGCAGGTAAGGAAATTTCAATGCTCCGATACGGTATAAAACGTGTTCAATTGAAAAATCAGGAAGTCGAGAGCAACGTTATCTTCGTGCCATTTTCCGTTGATTCATTTCCACATTGAATAAAGAAAAACGAAGTTCTGCGCGCGAAAAAATCGGCCTAGACGACGGTAAAGAAATCGTGAGAGAGGGTGGCAAGGAAACAAATAAATAAAAAAAAAAAAAAAAAAAAAAGGAGCGAAACGGAAGTAAATCGTGTTCAACGGGAGAGAGCGTCACGCGATGACAAACGAGCACAGGTCTCTCCAAGTGCCAGCAAACATACAAAAAACGCTCGTAAAGGTGGAGTGGGAAGGGGACAGTCATCACGCGAGGTGGAAGTGGAAGTGACATCTGATAACGGTGGTAATCGCATTAAGGGTCTATTTTCCTCTCTCCGCTCTCTTTCTCTCTCGGTGACGTGACTTTTCGTTTCGCTCTCGCCACCCTCTCACTTCGAATTAACACTCTTTTCTCGCCTCAAGTTTTTATACGCTCTCCCTTTTTTCTCACCCTCTCACTCGATCTCGAGTCTCGGACGCCTATCTCTCTAATACTACTCTATAACCTTCGCAATGTATTCGTCTACGCTAAATATATTATACATATATTTGTATATTTATATATATGAGATATGTATAGGGGCAAAAAAAAAACAAAACAAAAACGAGAGTGGAACGAGGGATGTACCACTCCGGCGTGCCTCGTAACCTCATAAATAAATAAATCACTCAACGAATAACGCCCACCGAATAATAACCGTCCAGAATAAGAGCGAGAAATCGGTGGGGGAGGGGGGGGGGGGACAAAATTATACATGACTCGATATATTTGCCGTTCCAGCAAATAATATTAATAATGCATTTGTCTTTTTTCTTGGATTTTTTTTCATATTACTTTGAGACACACCCCCTCTCCTTCTGAAATATCATACTTACGGAATACGTTAGCTCAGCACGAAGACAGCTTTTCAATTTGCATTCGGAGCGCCGCTTATTTTTATTCTCAGTAAAGATTGTGTGAAAATTTATATTCACTTTTCCTCCGATTTTATTGGAGCTGTAGTAGAGATTTTTTTTTTTTTTATTAAAAAATGATGCTTTTGGTAGTCGATTCCGGAAGTTTGAGAACATTGAACTGAGGACTCGCGCGGTAACGTGATTTTTAAAATTTTTCTTCTGAATGTGAAACTGTGTTGTAGACGACAATAAAATTACTGATGCTTGAAATTATCGAGTTTGATTTTAAATTTCGAATACATTTGGTAAATGCTTCCTTCATATTTGCAATTGAATAGATGCTAGAATTGTTAATTACTTTGCAATAATTTATTCTATAATTCAATGTTATTTATTTAACAATTACTATACGCGATAAAAAACGTTTCCCAATCTGTACTTTTCCTGGAATTGGAAAGGTTTCCGCGCCAACCCTTGGATTATCCTTATTTTCCCTAATTAAGAAATGGCGCTAATGAGTGCACAAATGACGTAGCTCGTATGTAGCGCGAGTTATAAATACGCGTACATGTGGACCAAGTGGTACGATGAAATATGTCAAGCTGGAGCAGAGAAGTATTAAAAAACAAACGCGACTGCAAAACTAACGAGTTCCAAACGCGCGTCTTCGCGACATTCCCGCCCGGTGACCGACATTTTTCAAATTGATTTTTCGTGCCCTGACCCTCTTTTTCCCCCATTAAATTACGATTTCAGCAGAATCTACGATTTTTTCAAACAAATTTGTGTTTTGTTTTTTGTTTAACTCACCATGCGCGAACGGATTCTGAATAACAACCGGTCTCAGGATTCAACATTTTGCGATCACTTTCCGACCTGGAACAAGAAAAACACAAAAAATTAATCGAACACGTTGGAAAACAATTATCAACAACATCGATTAAATAGTCAGATTTCTCAGCTAATGTGAAAGAAGGAACTTTTTATTAATCCTCCAAAGTATTTTCCTCCTTTTCGAATATTTCATCAAGTCGCTCCACCCTAATACAACGATAACATCATAATCTACGCTATCGAATCTCTCGACCAGCGACTATTTCGTGTTGTCGTTTCATGAAGTAATAATGAATCGTAAAGGAGGACGAAAGAAAATGAATTTTCATAAGAATCGATCCAATCAGATTCGTCCTTTAGGTGCTGGGAAAAAAGGAAAGGATTATACTTGCACGCCATGAATTTTCGGTACGTATATATATATATATATACATATGGGTCATTTTGCTGAAAATTTTCTCTTATTTCGTAACTACTGAAAGAAGTCGTTTCTAATTTTTTTAGATTTTTTCCCCAACTCATCTGATTACAATAAATTTTTCAAAATTCCGTACAATTTTTTTGTGAACGCTCATGACTTCTTCAATAACAGAGATATCGAAATAGAATAGTAGGTCGTTTTTTTCGTCTTGAGCTGTAGTTTTATGAAAAAAATAACAAAATTAATTTTTATACGTTTTTTTTTCAGTTTTTAACCAAAAATATTTTTTTTTTTTTCAAACTTGGACCGTTTTGATTTTTTTCAAAAAATTCACCACGTTTTAATAAACCTTTTAACGCATGCAGAAAAATGTTTAGCTTGTGATATTCATAACTTGTTACTTTTTTTTTCTATTTTTTATCTCGTGTCAAGCAAAAAAGCGTTTTGTGAATAGATGAGTCGGGGAAAAAATCTAATAAAAAAATTAGAAGCGACTTCTTTCAGTAGGTACAAAATAATAGAAAATTTTCAGCAAAATCAAAAATGGTCGGGGTCACGGATTGGTCGGTTTGGTATGGAATGACCCATATATATATCATTGAACCTACGATCGAGTGTTCCATCTGGAGTAAAATTGTAATAAAAAAAAAATTCAGAATAAATGATTTAGAAACAGTTCGTTTTAATTTGTTTCTTTCAATTTCATGAATACCCCGTCGACGCGCATAAATTAAAAGCCTACTGAGGAATCGGGTCGCCGCGTGAAAAACCAAAACTTGACGGAAAGTCTTGTCGAAGGTAGGTGCGAGAGAGGTTTGGGTGTTTTGACATTGGCATTATCGTTGACCGATTACGCTTCGGACATTATCGCGGGGTGCAAGCCTCGAGCTACTGAAAAAAGGGGAAAAAAATTGCGGTAGGGGGCGCATCAGTGGCTAGTTGGGGCAGCGGTCGTGAGAACCCCATCTGTCGGGCTCCATCGACGAAGAGAGAAAAATGGAGGGAGAGAGAGGGGCTATGGAATCGAGGGTGCACAAGAGGGTGCGGGGGAAGGGTGAAAATCAGTGTCCGCAGGCATTATGCATTCATGCGTGTATTCCCCCCCCCCTGCTCTCTCTCTCTCTCTCTCTCTCTGACTCTCGTCGCGTGTGAGCCGCGCATTGCTTCGTGAAATACGCAACATGTCATCCAGCATTGCCACAAAATCCAGCCAGTCCATAGACACACACATATAGGATGGCGTCATCAAAACAGCCATTGGGTCTTGCTATGTGGCGCAATGTGTGTGGGAATGCCTTTTTGCTCAACGCTAATTCGAGGGGTGGTGCGCAAAAGACTTTCTATATATATAGAGCTCGGCACGTACCTACCTATATATTAATGTGGGATACGTGATTTTGGGTAAGCGGGTAGCGTAACCACCCTCGCGGTCGAGCCCTGCGCCACACGCTTCGAATATGTTCACCTTATTTCTATATATCTATGGATACGTACGAGGATTTCGATGAGAATGCATATATATAGGTGGGATAGGGTTAGCTGGTTTTGTACTCGTGGCTTTAGGGATGCGAATTTGCCTGGATCGGGATTCCACCAACGTGCCAGCGCTGGGAGGCGCGCGGCGATGATTGCATCGTAAAGGTAATGGGAATAGCTTCGCGTGAATTTTGATCAAACGTGTACACGTTGACGATCGATGTGTATATACGTCTAGGAAGCTGGGAGAGCTTCTAGGCAAATGAATAAATAAATAACGACGCGCGCGCCGGATTCGGACAAATCTGCTCCGACAGGAAAATTGTTCGTGGAGAAGAATAATTCGTCTCTCTGCATCTACAGAGAGAGAGAGAGAGAGAGAGCAATGTTACATAATTGGCAGAGCTGCCAATCGTTTTAGCGGGGGGAAAAAAATGTATCGGAGATTCGTCTGATAGGGCCCTGCTCGGGCTTATTTATTTATAATATCCTGCGTGACTGTTGCGTCGCGTCAAAACCTCGTCGAGCACGCCGGAAAAAAAATAACCGATGAATCCAACGAGTAATGGAAATGGGGACGAGACTTCTGGCTATTGCTAAGGGTACATATTTGTGGAGAAGAATAATTGGCATTCGATACGCCAACGTCACTCTAATTTCCCTCCTTATTCCTTCGCACCAAAACCATCTTTTTCTCTCTTACTTTGCCTCCCCAATTTATGTTGCTTCTTCGATCTCCCTCTCTCTTTTCCTCCTCCGCTCGGCTACCCAGTTTACCACCCAACTGTCGATCATTAATGAATAATCGTTCACGTTATCACCTGGGGGAGAGTCTGTGACGTCACATACTCTCATTCCGTTCGGCTACCTGCTTTTTTTTTCTCTTTTTTTTCTTTTCTCATCGTGGGAGTGAAACACGTGGATATGTTATATATATATACATAGTTATCCAATCATTTGTCATGTGGAAGGTGACAAAAGACGATCTCGTCGACTCACTTCTTTTGTCCGCGAGCTCCAACGAATTTAGTACCTCAACGCGTCGAAAATTTAAGCATCTTTTATACACGCACACCTTTCTCATCGGGACTTTGGTACTTGCAAAGTCAATCCCGTTTCTCTTTCCGCGGAGATTCGAATGTACTTGCAGATGTATTGAATATTCGAGAAAAAATATTTCTTGTCTATTCTTTTCTAGCTCCGACGAAACAAGAGTATATATTCACAGAGGTTGAAAATTGTGCTCAACGAGTGCCCAAGTTATTGAAAAATTCAAGAACTTTGTATATAGGTATACCTTCGATCCATCCCGAATATTTCTCACAGAAACGATGGAGACAATATTAAAAAAAAAAAAACAAAAATTTCTAATGCATTCGCAATATCATTTTAGAAACTTGAGCATTTCATTATAATTATATTGCAATCAAGCGACAAGATTGATCTCAATCAATAAATAAAACTGTCTGCTGCAGTCGTAACGAAAAAAATTTTTTTTACTCGCATCAGACGAATATTGAAGAACCGCGAGGAAAACCTTTAATCAGGGAATAAGACAACGGGAAATCAGTGTAAAAAAATGTGTCTGATCGACGTGACATCGAGTCGGTAATCGTGTGCTCTCGTCGTCGTCGTCGTCGACGACGACGACGACGACGTATATAATTCACGTGGCTTTGCGACTAAACGTGTAATTTTGAGATATATATACGCCCAAGTACCGTGTCCCTCGGCGAGGGAGGGCGTGGGAGGAGGTGGAGCAAGGGGCAAACGAAGTCTCGACTAATTACTGTGTTTAGAGAGACGACAGCAACGAGTCCAAGTTCCCATAGCCTCGCGACTTCATATACATATGAGTATTCAAATTATTCCGCTACGTGGGAGGACGCGCGTATTTACAGTTTGTGCAATTCCCCTGGACATACATTGCCCCCGGCCCGCCCTTCCGAGCGTATCTCGACTCCCGGAGCAGGTGCGTTAGCTCGGATTTCAATTTATTTATAAATAATCCGTGAACGCCTCGCGTCGATAATTATCGCGCTTTCGTTTCACCTGCTTAGGGCCGTTCGAGCTGAGATTCCCATGGAGTTAACCGGACGCGTTACCCCCGTCCGTTCTACCGCCCTCGATCGTTCCTATATATCGTCGATCGAATCCTGTCCCGCAATCGTGCCAGCGTGACATTCACTTTTTCTCACGCCGAGCGACGTGCCGACAAATTCTATTGCATCTTCCAATCAAAGACGGCTAATTTTCTAAACCTGCCGATTAACAATGATTTTACGAAATATTCAAATCGAAAATCGAAATTGTCCAGCTGAAACAAAAATTTTCTCCAAAACGGACAATTTTTTTTCCAATTCCAGAAACTCGCCCAAGTTTCCTTCAAGCTTTTCCCACGCGGAAATTCCAATGCCGGTTCATCCTGTCTCCATCAATTTCCCGCCACCTTTTTCTCGTGATTAGTGAAATATTATATACATTTCGTACTCCGTAACTCATCGTTGCAAAACTCTTGTAGCAAATATTGAAAAATAAAGTAAAAAAGTAAAAAAAAAAAAAAACAAAAGTCGCCATACAGCGGGAAGGGAACAAAAAGTACGAAAGTGAAAACGAGAGGGAAGAATAATGAGAAGGAGAAGTGGCGAGTATCCTCGAGAATTTGAGTGATAGATCTGGACCTGCCAAGCATCGTTCTCATCCCTGCTCCGTATCGCCGTTTGAGAAAATCATTCGATATATGGATATATAGCGAGATACTTACACACACTCACATACGAATAGAAATATATGGGTGTACGCGTATAACAAATCGTCCTTTTAATCACGAGTTGTTCACGCTCGAGTCATTTGGCCTAATGGCTGCCCCTTGTGCGTTACATTCGGTCTGCGCGCGTGGGGGCAACCGAAAGAAGAGACGAGCAACGTGGTAGGTTCCAAGGCAATTTCTTCCTCCTCATCTCTCAATATCTATACTCACCGAACACGCACACACTCACACACACACACACACGCACGTATGTAAGTGCTAGAGAAAAAAAGCGGCGAGCAAGAGCAGCACAAGGCATTTTGTTTAAACCGCCAATCATTAGTCACCGTTCACACAATGTCCGACTTTTACAGGTGGAACTAAATTCACTCTGATATATGTACGAATATACGTGTATAATAGTTGGAAGGCTCACATAACTCGGATGGATAATCATTCCCGTGAGACTGTCTACACACATTTACTCACCTATTAAGCACCCACACGTTCGCATGAGAAAAAACGTGTAAATGTAAATGCGCGCGCGCGCACACACGCACACACAACGAATTTTATTCTACGCGAAATTCCTTCGCGAATGATTAATTAATCGTAATGAACTGGCTAAACAGTTTTTAATTAATAGTAAATGTGCTCGGTGGTTTCTGAGTTTGTTAAAAATGATTTTAGGAACTCAACCGACGATAGTCAAATTCACCTGAATGAGGGTTTTCATGGCAAGGCGAACTCTCGTTGGGTAATCAGTGCGAGTCGGAGGTTCCGCACCCTTCCGGTTCCGGTGTTCCGGTAGGCTACAACCTCCTCCCCCTCTCCCTGGCCTCTTTTCCTCGCCGCTATATTCCACACCGGGGAAAGCCCGTTTCCGTTTCGGGTGTGTGGGATATACGCTCAGCAAAGCACTGTCATATTCCTGCCGCAGGACAGCCACCGTGTAGTATGTACTCGAGATAAATACCGATTTCGCTAATCTGCGAATTTCAACACCAAAAACGTAATCGCTCCTTCGCGGGAGCCTGAATTATCGCGCGCTGTGCATTTATATATGCGGAAAGGATAAAAATGTGGGACTTTGGGGGAAAAGTGCGCAATCTATTTGGAAATTGGAAAAAAAAGTTTTTTTTTTTATTATTAGACGCGCATAATAATCGAATATTAAGATTCCTCTCGGAAGTATATTTATTGAAATAAATGGAAAAATTATTAGCAGCACAGCAGCGTGACGAGGAGAGTGATAAAAAAATAATGATGATTCGAAAAGAACGCGCGCGGTGAGTTGGAGGGCTTGGCTCGCGGGTGTGTTTAGCCACGGTTCGTGCGGTCGAAACACACGATGGTAAAAAAGAAATGAAACGTATATCCAAGTGAGACGACGAGCGGAAGTACGAAGGTGGAAGTGGAAATGGAGGGCAATAACGACGTCACTCTCGACGCTTCGCTTATCGAGATATCGTCGTCACTATACTCGCTTCCGCAATTTCTACGTTTCTGTTGCCCCATCTGTGATTCTCTCTCCCATTCGCAACATGTACACGTATTTTTACCGTCGCCTTCATGCGCCTTTCAATATTACACACCGCGGTAAATCCTGCTACGCGTACTAAAAGAGGACGGAAATGGAGAACGAGATTGGTCGAGGAAAAAGTACAAAACCTCAATTTACCTCGAAATAATAGAGAAAAATTGGGCAGTTTTCGCAAAACTGACTCTCCAAAAAATCACGTCGCCCAAACGCATTTTTCAAACGGACATATGCAGGATTCGAGTACCTTCTTCATCGACACCCATTTTGAAGGGGATGGCAAATGAATTATCTTCACGCCCCAACAGATAAAAACGAGGAGGTTCCTGCTGCTCTGTTTCTTCAGTTTCAGAGATGGAGCGACTCGAAGCAGGGGATTTCAAAAACGGTAGCGAAATGATAACTTTGACATACCCATCGCGTGAACAAAAAATACGGAACCTCGAAACCACAGAAATTTCGCCCCAAAAAACATTGTCGAACAAAACAGCAACGAACGAATCAACGGACAATATTCTGCGAAAATTGTACTTCGAATTACACAAACTAACGCTCCTCGTGAAAATCTTAATGGAATGAACGATCGTTAATTCTCGCGTATACGATAATTGGGGCGATAATAAATTCAAGAGCGTGAGCGTAATATCGCAGCGTGAATCTCGGTTTCGTGTATGGACGATCCGAAACGAGGACGTTTTTCTCTGCGGGAATTTTTCTGTGCCCTCGGGGGATATATACGAGGCCGAAACGCCAAACGACGCTCCGGGAAGAGAGAAAGAGAGTCATAGACAAGGGAGAGGGGAGTGAGAGAGAGAAAACCAGCCCTGTGCCAGGCAATGTTGCTGAAAAACGACAAAGTGTCGTACGGTTCTCGGCGAGTACGAGAGAGGAGAGAGAGAGAGAGAAAATAGTGGCCGAGCGAGAGAACGAAGGGCACACCTGGCCGAGGGCACGCAGCTGCAACCTTCGGGCTTGTAACTCTCCCCCCGCGACACTTCTCGGTTTCTCTGTCACAGCTCAGGGGGATGAAAAGAGAAGAGGCCGCACCGAGGGGTTACCCCGCACCAACGAGTCTTTCGCTCCAGAGGGGGGTGGATGCTGAGATTTCAGTTACGAGTCTACATATATATATATAGGTGTATACAGCGGAGCTAAACGTACTCCACTTTACCTCGTTTCTCTCTCTCTCTCTATGCCTCGTCGCCACGACTACCCCCAGCGCAAAAGTGACGCCGTGGACGATTTGAACGCGCGCACAAGCGACGAGCATTATTCTCCGCGCCGTCTTTGGCCCCATATTTTTGAAATTCAATGCTACCGCGTTCAACATCGAATCCGGTGCCCCTTTTTCCCCCGTTATTACGATCCAATTGGGAAGTTAAATCCCGTAGATTTTTTAATTAATCGAACATTTCTTTCATTCATTCGCGCGGCGATGTTTGTGTATACTGGCTCGTCTCGTACACGCTTTTCTTTGGAGGCTCGTGTCTGCTGCGAGCCGTTCTTTTTACCTACTCGCCCCCGTCATGAGGAGGGTAACTAATGCGATGAGAGATCGGAGTGTGACAATTTTTTCATTGTTACCTGCTCTCGTGGAATTCGTTCTCTTTGTTCGCTCTTTATACTTTCTTGTACACAGACTGCTGGCTTCTTTGAAAGATTTTCGCCTTTCTCTATTTTGAGATTAGATGCGAGGCAAAATTAACACACTCTGCTTTCAAATTTTTTTCTTCAACGTCATCGTGTGTCTAATTTTATGTCCGCGGACTCGAGTTCCCTTCATCGAATACCCCGCGAAGGGGCATCTTCTCGTGTTGTTGGTCACCAAATGGGGGGGAAAAAAAACTGTCAAAATAATGAAATTTGCGTGATCGATTTAATAATTCGTCTCGATCCAAAGACGCGCGTCAAGGTTTCTTGCGGCAGTTCTTCGCGCATAAGCGCCACGAATATAGGGAAATTACGAAATTTTCAATGTAATATAATTTTCGATTAACAAAAAAATTCAAACTTTTCTTTGTACTATAATCAATAATTTTTTTTTTTTTTTTCTCTCTTATCGAATACCAAGTCTCTTTCGATAGTTTCATTCTCTCCCGTCGTATATATCACGAAGAGGGCTGCAATCGATGCTGAAGAGGAGAGAAGAGTCGCCCGAGGACGAGCGCGCTATCGAAATAAATCTATATAAAGGCTCGAGAACACGAGTGAGAGTCTAGCCAAGCGAGGAGGAGGAGGAGGGGAGTGGAACCCGGAGAGAAGAAGCTTGGAGCACCCTCCTGGGCTTCGGGGGGTGTGTTCCAACCCGAATGATTTCACTCTTCCCCCGCTTCTCCTTCCTTCCTTCTTACTTTTTCTTTTTTTACAACGTTTTTTCATCGTCGTCGTCGTCGTCTTCTTCGTCGGCTCTGACGCTGGCTTCCGGTAGTTCATGTTTTAGAGAGAATCACAAGGGCCACTACGTACACTACCAACCCTGCAAATCACAGTCGAACAAAGAGGTTCTCATCCCACCAAACCCTTCATACTTTTTGGCCCCTTTCTCCCCCTCGTGCATCGCTCGTCCTCTCAAACACGTGATCCAATACATATTTTTCTCTGTCCCTCTCGATGTACGCGCACGAGGAAAAATAAAACCGCGCAGTGTTTACGTAAATGGAAAAATAAAGAATCCTCTCGTCTCATAATTTAAATACGCGAATTTTTACCATCTAATCAGAATTTATTCGGCTTTATCCGTTACGTCGATAATGTTTTCTCCATTTTATTTCATTCTCTATTTTTTCGGATCTCTGAACTGTTTGATGAAAAAAATTTCTCCACATTCCCTTTGCACGCCAGATTATCACGCAGTTTTGACGAAACATTTTAACGCGTATTCAGAGAATTATTTATTTCGTTTTATGAGAGCAGTTCGTTGTAGTCACGTTAGCGCGTCAGGAACCCTTTCGCCTTGAAAATTTCATTGTTTCGTCGCCGATATTGTGATCGCCGCTGGCCCACAGTCGCAGGTGAATTTATTCAAATATGCCAATAACATTTTTTTCAGCTCGATTCCCCCTCCCCTCGAGGGAACCGCACGGCAATGGGAATGAGAAACCGAAAGCACCCCGAGCCGCGCGCTTTGGAACGCTGGAACGCTGCGTTTTGTGTTTTATCCCGTGAGTTCTGCTACCCTCGGAATTTTTTCTTTCCCTTTTTGCCCAAGTGATTCCTTTGTGAGAGCGAGGTGCGGCGTCCTTCTTCCCCACCTCGGAAAAGTTACGCGAGCTTGAATGATGATTGACGATTGTCCGATTTGTTTATAAATACTCTGCGCCTGCGGGTTCGAGCGCCGAAACACTTTTGGTCCAAGCTTTTGTGCATTCGCGCGCATGTGTTATTGCCTCCGCATTTCGAGTCAGTTAACTCGTCGAGCGAGGTGTAAAATTCTATTTAATCGAGCTCAACATATAATATATATGTATATATGCGAAAGAACAACCCCTTCGTTCCGGGACAGGTTGCTCGCAGCGGCCGTTAGTGTCGAGAGACTCTCGCAGTCTTTGAATTAACGCCCAGCTCGCACGTGCCCAAAAGACAAAAATTCAAAATATTTCGAAACGAAGAAACGCGGCGGGAAATTATCTCAAAAGTGTATTTCAGGTTATTTGAAAATTAGGCCAGCAGCGGAGGAAGTATACCTTTTTCGCAATCCTACCGCAGAATATATATATTAAATATAAATCGAATCGCTGCATACGTTTTTTTGCTCTCTTACCGGGGGGGGATCTAACTTGGCTGCAAACTCGCCAAGTTTCACGAGGATTCGTAACGAATCTTACCGATAAATATTTATGTCCCATTAGCGTTGCGCGTTAAAAAAAAAGAAAAAAAAAAAGAAGAAGAAGAGAAGAAATTCTCCCAGGCTGAGGAGACAGAAAGAGGAGAGGAAAAAAAAGAGCGTCGAGACATCGCGTCCTTCGTGCCAGACCGCGACAGTCCGGTGCGTGCACGTTCCAGAATGTGAAATTATCATAAATTAGTAATATTTTCCACGTCTCGGTCACCCTTCGTCGTTTCCTACGCGCTGGACTCTTCTCTCCTCCTTTTTTCTGCTACCTTCTCCCTTCCTTTGCTTCGCGGCCTCTTTCGCAGCAGCATCACCTTATTTTCTCGCACTCACGAAATTTCGTTCGTCGACCGGCATCCCCCGGTGTGCTGCTGAACACTCGCGCGCACGAACACTCGCGCATACGAAGGAGCATCCGGATTTGGCCCACTCGGTCCTTCCCTTCTTCTAGGCGTGATCCACTCGAGAAACTCTACGAATTTTCTCCTCTTTATCGCCCCCTCGGGATTCAATGCATTTTTCCATTTTTATTTTTCATCGCGCGCGCGACAAACATCAATTTGCATAATTCCTCCATGTTTCACCAAAACGTCAGAGCAAACTCGTTCCTGCACTCCAAAATTTGTCCTTCTGCTTCGTATTATTCCCTTTGTATCCAGAAATTATTGATCCGCGATACAAAAAGAAAAGCATGCATCAGTTTACATATATATTATATTCATTATTTTTCAACTCATCTCCAGTCGGCGTCTTCAACGATGGCCAAATGTTCGAAATATATTCGAATCGAGCTGTATACAAACTGAAGAATTTTTGAAATTTTTTGTAAAACTTTTCACCTCCCAAGATTGAAGAAGATCAATTTTAAAAATTCGCTAATATGGCAAAAACTCTTTGGATTTTGGCAGCGATCGAATTTCCTTTAATCTGATCGATTTGCGAATCTTGAAAAATCGGATGCTTTTTACGCGCGGGAACTGCGAAATCCAAAGGCGTTTCGGGGGCAGGAAAAAAGCAGCATGGACCGAAGCGAAACGGAGGAATTTGAGCAATGGAAAATTTGGACGATGGCGGGGCTAAACGAGAGAAATCCTTTTCTAGGAATAACACCCGCCGAATATAGCGTATATATATAGTTACAAACGGCTTCTTCGACATCTTTCGTCGAGGTAAATTCACGTTGCGAGGTGCGAGAGAGCGGCAAACTTCCCACGGTATGTGGGTACAAGCCGTGCAGAAGAGAGAAAAACAGTTGACGAGTGGAGTGGCGCTGCTCCCGAGTATAAAGTCCACGGACTTTTTCAACGGAAAGAGTTTCGTACGTAACTCGGATATTTTTCGCTTCGGTCACACGATTTTCGAGTCGAAACTCGATCGCCGAAATCTCTTTTCCCAATATATTACCTAACGTTTCTCGACGCACATCTGGATCACGGAAACGGACCAATTTCATTTCAGGCTCTTTCGCAATTCGGCCGGTGAACAAAATTAGCCAACTCTAAAAAAAATGCTTGATTCAGGACACCCGTTCAATCCTCGTAATCGTACCATTTTCGAAAAACTGTTCGATATATGTTTTTTCTCATATAGCATATATTTTTTGAAAAATACCATTTTCACAAAATGTTTGTTGTTCAATATTTGTTGAATTATTTTCAACATTGAACAAAGTCAATTTGTGGCTGCGTAATTTTAGGAATTTCATCAAAGTACCGCGAATGGTCAGCAGCGTTATACGATCGCGTACAATTAAGGGAGCGTTAAAAATAGTTGCGGTGAATGAAAAAATAATTTAGCTCGTGGCTAAGAAAGAGGAGAAAAAATGCGGTGACACACGTATATTTATGGTAAAAGTGCGTTCTACAGTCAGCACGCATCGTGTCCTGTGTAAATTGTTTCTCGTAATATATAGACATATAGGTACTGTATACAAGCCCCGAAATAAGAGCCACCGTATGGACGTGTAACTCGCACTCGGTTTCTCTCCTCAAATATTAACAGGGAAAACAAAACTGAAAGATTCCCAGCGCGAGCTCTCGATGGGGCTATGAGATATTCTTCGGGTGTGTAATTTCGTAATACCGGTGGCAGATTGCAAATTGCTTTGCACGTTCGACGTCGAACCGTAACTCGCTGTATATAAATAAAAAGTCAGAGCACACAACGTTTCTCGTTTCCTACGGTCAATACTATCCGTCGAGTTTCTCGAATGGTGAAAAATTTTCATTTTTATTTTCATCCCATTAAACGTTTTTAATCATCGCCCGATTGAAAGTGAACATTTAATTTTATCCCATTATTATTGGATTCTTCGATTTTTGATTAAGTAATTTAGAATTTTATCAAAATTACGAAGATTCTCATATAGTAAAATTACGATTCCTCTTTGGTTTCGGTCACACAGAGACATACGAGTCGAAAAATGATCATCTGAGTTTAATTTAAAAATAGAGGAGAACGAGAATTTTTTTTTTGGCTCGAACGTCGAGCCGTAGCGGGTCAAGGCTCAATCGGCCGGTTTCGGATCATCGAGATGTGAAACGTTCCTTCAAAAATAGAGAAACGCCCGCCAACGCACGTGAAAAATTATCTTCTCGCTGGCTCTGCTCCCTCTCCCTTTCATTCTTTCTCTCGCCGTTGAGATCGGTAGACAGTTGGGCGCCCGCGAGTTATTACCGAGAAGAGAGATCTTCTCCGGTCGATCCTTACCAGCCAGGTTGTCTCGCCTCGGGACCTTTCTTCGTTACAGCAGAAGAGCCCAGGTATATACCGAGCGACGAGAGAGGGAGACAAGAACAGGAACCTGATACAAGAGCATATACTCTTGTGAATGCTTTGAAATTCTAAAAAAACTTAAAAGTTCCATCAGCAAAAAACAACTCGTTCATTCAATTCGCCTGCAGATTCAATCACCAAATGATAAATATATGAGCGAGAGGTGAAGAAAAGTTATTGAATCCGTCGAATTAGTAACGAACGATTAGCCAAAATCTACAAATGATGCAGTCAATATTCGTATATCTTCAATAATAGTCGCGTATATTATAAAACAGTTTTTATCACAACTAATATATTCGTTTGGAGTATCTTTCTGATGTACGTATGGGACTAGAAAAATATAAAATAGAAAAATATAAAATTATTTACCTATTTCCGGTAATCTGTTGGATTCGGGTCCGCACTGAATTAAAAAACGTGGTTCATGACTCCGGAGTAAATATCTTGCGGTAGTTGACCAACAAATCGAATGGCCATTAAAATAAGTAAAATAGTTGGTGTACACTGTGAGATGCGAGATGGAAAATGGTGCTTTGCCGCGTGTGCTCTGTCCTATCGGTCCGGAACCCTCTCGAGAGCCCTGCTTCGTCATCGAAACCAACAAAGATGGAGAACGTATTGCAAGATGGATGGAGAAATGGTGGAGGAGAAGGGTCGGTCGGTCGGTCGAGAGAGAGAGAGAGAGAGAGAGGGGGGGTCAAAATGACGTTCCTTCTGTGCCCACCCCTGAATATATGCGCGAGTATCCGTGCCCCCAGGTAGCTCTGTTTTTCTCGGCGAGCGCGCGTGCACCTGGGCCATAACCCAGGCGAGGCTAAAACCCAACCTGGATCCTATACACATATATACACATATTTACGAGCGGAGAGCAATGTCAGTCACTTCATCCAACTCTCACTCTCTTTTTCTCGCAGCCGCACCCTGATCCACCCCGTATCCGAAAGAGCTTCTGGGATTATGCGTTTTCTCCAGGGGTTCTCATTTTATTGATGGAAAAAGCAATTCATCGGGTTTAATCCGAGCGGTAAAGAGGTGATTTTATTGAATTATTCCGCGGATTTTTGGGTCAAGTGAATATACGGACTACCCCGGGAGGTGGGCCGTATTCGTTATGAGTTTGTTAACTAAGATCATACGGCCGGCTGCTTGTCCACCCAAACCGTTATTGTAGTTACACACTCGAGGAGCATTTTCACCGCCCTCTTTTATGACGCCCATCTTAAGGGGTCTGCGAGAAATTTCTTTTCCCGCATCCCCTCGCGAGGAAGGGAGGCGAAATATCTTTATTTGTTTTTTTTTTTTTTTTTTTTTTTTTTTTTATTCGAGCATATTCGAGCATGCATATTTGCATGCTCGAATATGCTCCAAATATACTGCTCGAAAGGCTGATGCGGTATCCGCTCGGAAATGAAAAAAAATAATCTGAAGAAATGCGTGTTTCATTAAGAATTTGATAAATCAAAGTTTTAACGACTCGAAAATGCTTTGTTTCGGGCCCTTTGCTCGGGGATGATTTCATTGGGGAAAATGGGCTGAGCACCCCTAAAAGAGCTCTTGGGTATGTACGAGCCGACGGAGCCTGCGGAGAACTAGGGGGCAAGGGGGGTGAACGGCGAGAGAAAAACTGCGAGAGAAGGCTGCAACTTTGGGGATGACAATAATCGTCGTGGCAAACGAGTACACGTGCGATTCTCTGTACATATACATGTGCATGTATATTACATATACATGTGTTCGTATCAGGACGATTACCTACTTCAACCTCTCAGACGTATCAAACGTTGGTACATATATAAAAGAAGATTTTCGTCCGAAGGAATTGCGTACCTGATGCTGGAGTGGCCCGGTAATCGTACACGAGGGATAATAAGCCCGGAACGGGCGCTCACATTCACCGACAAAGTTTACAATGAATTTCTTCCATGTACAAGCGTT
This sequence comes from Venturia canescens, assembly GCF_019457755.1. Lineage (NCBI taxonomy): Eukaryota > Metazoa > Arthropoda > Insecta > Hymenoptera > Ichneumonidae > Venturia > Venturia canescens. The sequence continues at coordinate 12,812,260 of NC_057431.1, read as the reverse complement.
TTTGTGTGTTCCAAACGTGTATATAAAGATTTTATGTACGTATATATACACGCGTATGTAGATCGATCGAGGGAAGAGGGAAGGCCACTGGTTTCTCGTTACAAGGCTTCCTGTATGGAAATCAAGCGAGAATGACAGATTTCGGATCAGGATACCCACCTCGGAGAAAAAAAAAAAAAAAAATATAGTGCAGCCTCTCTGATCCATGGGCAGGAGAAACGAGCAGGGGAGGGCTGGGGTCGACCCAATATTAATCTCGAATTGAGATCAAATGTGTATTATAGATGCGTGAGCTTGGGTTACTCTCCTAGCCCCCGCCACAATCGTGTGAAATAAAAATGTCGGCAACGACTACTTCCGGCCGAGATATCTAGATCCGTTATCTTTGAACGTTAAGAAAAAGAAAAAAGAAATCATTACGAAAAACTGGTTGAAAATCGAGCTGGCGTTGTTTCCGTTTTATTTTTTATTCGATTATTATGAAAACTGTTTGCATCGAAGAGGACAAACTTTTTTAACCGCAAACTGAATTAAAATTGGAACTCGTTGCAAAGAAAATAATTTGTTTTTTAACGGGTTTGCTATTATGAATAATCTTTTCGGTTGCTCGATACAAGTTTCTTAAAATAATAGAGATAAAAAATATGATTTGGATTACGAGATAAGGTCGTACAACAGATGCGATGAAAAATTAGGTTCTCTTCATTGGAATGTTGAAAATGTCAATGTTGTGATCCCCGAAGAAGAGGGTAATTCGAGTGATTCGTTTATATATTTGTCGTAACAAGTGTGGGAAATCCCCCCTGGAGCCTGCGACCACAATCTCATGAATGAAAATAGCGCTCACTCTTGCTTTTATTTTCACTTTCATTCTTTTCTTCCTCTCGTTTTTTGGCTTCTCTATTATTTCACCAGTTTCGTCTATTCTCTGACGTTACCGACCTCGACAATGGGTAACTATAGGTGGCGCTATGCCCCGCTCCATTGCGAGAGACGAGCGTCATAGTAGCCTCTCTTTCAAACGCGAAAGAATTTGTGTATTGTTCGCCGTTATATTTACGACACCGGACAGTACATCGCCGGCACGAGACCAACAACCAGACGAATATTCCTCGCCTTTTTCAACTCTCTTACCACCGCTCGGTGTCCCTAGTTTTTTTTTTCTTCTTTTTTTTTTCTTCATTTCGCCACCGTAGGCGTGACTCTACGTTTTTCTATATCACTCCATCTTGAATCTCAATGAGAACGAGGCTTTTTCAGAGATTTATTAAGATATCTCCACGGAAATAACCAATTTCGGGGCGTTAAGGGGATCCCCACGTGCATGCTCCAGAGACCTTATTCAGATTCGGGGAGCAGGCCAGTTTACGGTTCACTATCATCATTGTCAACGAGTTCTGCTATTTTCAAATTGAAATTATTGTAAAATGAATTCTTCGTCGGAATATAAGCCATAATACGAATCGTCATTTCTTCCAACATCGAAATTTCATAAATCTGCTTAACGGCTGTACATTGGAATTGAGTTTCTATGGAACGAGAAAATCTAGCGTGCGTCAGCATAAAGTTTTCGAGTTAAAATTTCGTGAATATTAATTGTATGTAAATGAATTTGGATTCCGAATATTCGCTCGTATTTTTTTTTTTTTTTTTTCAATGTTTTATGGAAGTATTGTAGACGATTAAAAATTTTCCGAGTAGCACGCGATTGGCACGAATAGCAGATAAACTCACGAGCAGATGCTTGCAGACCGAGGGAACGATAAATAATCATTATAAAAACATAATGTTGTGATAATTTAAGGCTAAATTGAATTTAAGTTTAAAAATGATTTTGAAATATTCAAAACTTCATTTCGATGATTTTGTACGAAATTTAGTTGGTCTTCAACTACACGAAAGAGAAATGATTTTTCGCAGTACAGCCCATGATGACGCGATGAATAGAAAAAATTCACTCGCAATGGATCGAAGCCCACGAAAGAAGATTTTGTGAATCTTCGGAGCTGGACCGAGCCTCAAATACTGGCAAAAGCGTTTCTGGCTCCAGTATTTTTTTTCTTTACGTTTTTTTTTCTCTGCCTCGAATCTCTCCGTTGCACAGTCCAGAGGTTGGAGATATTCCGGCTGAGTTGCGTTTCCCTGAGGGCTATCGTGGACCAGATCAAATAGTCATGGGCCCCCTAAGCGACTGAGAAGAAACTCCGGTAGCTCGCCACCGAGTAAACGACACCCAGACGACTCGCTGCGTGGACCCTTGACAATAAATATTTTTCAATTATTACAACGAAACGAATAAATGCCGCTTGGAAAAGTCGAGAAAATAACGAACGAATTGTTTAACCGGCGCCGCTCTTTCGTGGACAACGACTGTAGCAAATTTTCATCTCAAATCTTTCGCCGCTGCTCTCAGGATTTGTCTCGGACTCTATCTCTACACGGCTACCACGGCTACGGTAAAGAGAGAGAGAGAGAGATGGGGGAGCTTCGGAACTCTCGCACGAGGTGGTGTTTAGCCAGGGATGAAATCCGGTAGCCGCGACCACGTCAACCCGCGTTTGTGTCCAACGTAGCGCGAATAACCGGCCGCGGCTTTCTCCATCTTTTTTTTCTCTCTCTCGTCCTCTTTCTTTTACTATCTCTATACACAAACCCTTATGGTCTACGAAGTTTTTAGTCTGCGCCTCGATTCCTATATAGGCCTCGTGCTTTCATTTCATACGAACATGGAAATATTACGAAATAATATAACCAAAGTTTCTATATTATTGTTGATGTGAAATGGAAATATATCGAGATTATTTCGAGCTCAAGAAAGAAAATAATCATTTTTACATGTCAGTGCAACGTCGTTAGATAATTCGCTCGTTAAAGCGACTAAAAATAATTTTTCGAATTAAAAAAACAACATTGATAAGTCGATCATTCCTCCGCTTACATATTATTCATCGTTCAATTAATTATCCAGTTGAAAGATTAAATTAGTGAGCTGTGTGAAGACACATCGCCCATTTTTAAGGTTTTTATTACTAAATATTTCTGCATTGCTTATTTTACAGTCGGACATAATAAAATTCCAAGAGCTCGAATACAAGTATCGCCGATCTGCCAAAATGTTTGAAAATTTTACAACCGTACATATATAGCAGAACTTACTTCATTCGAGCTTGAAAAAAAATTGTAAAAATTACTGTGACATCATAGTGTTAGGGGTTCCTATATAGATCTTTTTACCAAAAACATTGTAATTTTCAAGTCAATTCTGAATAAAAACTTTTACATTGTGTATATTTTGCTCTGACAAAGTTGTTTGAGCTGTGCAATTTTTTCCTAACGTAGTTAACCGAGGGAAAATAGTAAAATTCACGTTGACTCGATGATGAACTGTAAAGTAGAATTACAGTTAGTACTGCTTTCACAATCGAAATTTACAGTTGATAAAATTTGAGGATCTCATCCACAAGCATCGATGATATCCGCCAAAGTGTTAAATCGCGCACATCAATTTTCAACGAGTTCTCGCTTCACGAAAAATTACTAGGCATGTTCGTAAGAATTTGTAGTTTTTATTGGAATTTTCTTTTCGTGTATACATATGCGAATGAGATTAATGAAAATAGAGGCGAGAGATTGTGCAGAGTGCAACAAAATATGGAAAACAAAATGGACGATGAAGATACGGTTAACAGTCGTGAGATTCATGTAATAAGAGAAACTGTAGAAAGAGGAGAAAACGGTACCGAGAAGAACTGGGGGGATAAAGGTACGAGGCATCCGGAACACGAGCGACTCATCGGGGTCTCTCTGTGTATCGCTCTTTCTCTTTCTTCAGGAGAAGGATATGCTTGGGGAAACGGTATAAAGTGAAAATGGAGAGAAGAGAAATACGTTATATCTCTGTAGCATATGCGACGTCGTCAAGTAGTAATTTCCATGCTGTCACAGACGCCTCGCTTGCGGGAGAGACGAGCAGAATCTCTTCGCTCGAGTCTCTCCTCTGTTTCGTACATTCTCCTTTGTAAATTACAAGCCCTGGATTCTCTTCTCGTTACACAAAACCTTTCTGTGCGAGATAGCTTGAAATACTTGCAAATATCACACCGCGACGTTCCTTCACAAAATGGAAGTGAGCTGGGTCCGAAATTCAACAAAAATTATCGCTTCCAACGCGCGAAAGAAATTTTTATTCAATTATATCTGTTTACTGGTGCAATCACTGAACAACGAATGTCCGGTCAATGCAACGCGTATATATGAAGTGCCGCGCGTGAATAAAATGACACAAAAGTCATCGTCTTGGTGAATATAAAAACGATAGCTCTGTGTTGAGATGAAAATAAATTTGGGAATATATCGAGTTGAACGATTTGAGTGAATAAAAAATTGTCGAATGAAATGACTCATGGGAAGAAACGCGTGAAACGACGGTGGCGCGCGCGCGCGACAGTCGCGTGCGAGTCGCGCGAGGTCCAAGACGTTCTCGCGTTTATATACGTGACCGATAGCCGATAATTACTAGCGGCATAATCTTTTAATCGGCTTCGATGTTCACGTGGCCACACGTAGACTTGGATTAAGAGGATTCCATCGAGCTCTCAACTCACGTTTCTTCTCTCGCTTTCTCTCTCTTACGCTCACACTTTTTCTTCTTTCAACTGCAGTTTCCTCCGATCGCTCTTTCTCTCTCTCGCTCTCGCGACGACGTTATCTGGCAAACACAAGCTTCTTGTCGATGGGCCGCATAATACGTGTGGCCATGAATACAAAAATGATTGGTCCCCAAACTTCAATATACGTGCTTTACTTAGCATCGCATGAATTATGAAGTATAAAGAGAAGAAAAAAAAACACCAATGCAGATCTTTTCCTATCGTCGATGTGTCGTATCTTTGAAGTTTGAGCAAACTTGACGTTTTTTTAATAATTCCTTTGTTCATATTCAGCCGATATACTCAATAAGCTCAACTCTTGGAAACAATTATTGTCGAAAGCCTTGAATGTTTTGTGATATTTCTGCTCTCACACTTTCAGAGTTTGTTGTTTTTATACGGACGATTTCGTACGGGCTATTTCTGAAAAATTATTACGAAAAATGATTCGACGGTGATATTGTTTTTTCACAATTATTTTGTCAGACTGAATTCGACAGGAAATCGGAAACACCGAAGTGCTGCTCTAGAATTTTTCAGGATCTTCAAACTTGCCCTCGAGAATTCCTTTGTTATTTTTTTTATTGACAACCAAGGCATTATCCACAAAAAACCGGAATATCTTCTAACCCAAAAGTTGATATTAACCGATTGGCTGAGAAGCTTTGCAGTGTTTGTAGTAATATCTCATTACCGCAGCTCATAATTTACCGAAATTTGAAATAATTTGGTTCTAAGGATCTTCGGACCATTGTCGAAAATCAATCTTCACTTTGCAACCGAAAAAGTACCAATTCCATTAAAGTTTTCCAAAACCATCGCACGTATGCCGCACCATTGTTTCGCTGTTTGCCTAAATTCAACCGGTTCCCAATGTTTGTTGCTTTATAAAATGCGTCATAAAATTGCTTCAATGCTATCAAACCACAAACAATTAACCGAACTTATTCCGTTTTGATATGAGATATTGCTTTGCATATCCTTGGATATGGCATATGAAAAAAAATGCATTTCGCTTGAAGATAGTTGTATTTAAAAATCAAAACTTGTTTTATTGACCGATTCGAAGGACGCGCTCGGCGTTGGCAAATGCGACGTCGATTTTTAAAATCGCAGTTGCCTTTCCAGGGCCCAGCAGCGATACACGCGCGAGAATAAAAGCTGACAAAGGCAAACTGTCGCAAAGTTGGAGAAAAAGATGGCTAATAAATATATAAAGATCTTGTATTATAGAAACGAAGCGAGGTTTATTCCTCGTGAATATATGAGGTGGGACACGATTCAAGGGGGTTGAAGTTATAAACGCTGAAAGTTTGTTCCCGACGAGGTGGCGAAGACCGCGTCAGAGGGTGGTTCGTAACGGAAGAGAGACGAGGAGAGTTAGGGGGCTGGGTCAGAAGGGAATCAAGGTGCATTTGCGGGAGAAAGAGCGAGAGAGAAAGAGAGAGTTCCAAAGTTGTGGGTTTATGAATTTATAGCGGCAGAAAACAGCTCACCACGCGCCGAGGATCCTTTGGAATCCATTCGCGAAGGCAACTTCGAGGAAAACGACGTTTATTCCGCACATTCATTTGTATACACATATCGTGATAGTAAAACCCAACGATGGCTTGTGTCACTATAGTAGTTACAATTCGAGGATGAAACTGAGCGAGACTTTTCTCATTGAGAATTCCAAGTCTTGAAGCAGGAGAAGTTAAACCTGATCTAACAGACTGTTCTGCTCGCAAGACTATTCCATGCCGTTCCTCTTACCCTCTTTCGCCGGGTCTTCTCCTACAATTTGCAGAAGCAAATTATTATCTCGTGGCGATTGTTCATCTCATTAATTGACACGCGTTTTGTATTCTATTATTCGTCAAATCATTTGCTCTCGCAATAAATCGAGCAACTTTTTCATTAATTTTCTCATCTTTTTATTGAAATTCATTGATAAGGAGAAATACTAGAAAAAGGAAATCGAGCTTTGACCGTGCGAAGAAGATTAAGGTAGGAGTCGCGCGACAATCGATATTAGACGAACTCGTGATTTTTAAATTATACCATTTTTACGTGATAAACTTTCATATGGCTAAAGGATTTAATAGGTTACCGAAAATTATATCAAGAAATTTACGATCAAAAATAGAAATATAACACGGCATCGTATGAGAAACCCATCCCGCCAACACTATGATTGCAGAATTCATTTCCTTATCGATTAGATATAGTTTATGATAAAATTGCTCCTCATAGATTATATTATAAAGATTATAATGTGACCATAAAAATATAGGGCCATCGACTAATTCGAAGAGAATTTTTAAAATAATCTCGATGAAAACTCAGAAAATGGAAGGAGATCGACTGCCATGAAGTGGCTCGATATACTTGGCAACGTTAAGAATGTATACATATATATATACTTTTCGTGATAGCCGGCGAGTTTGGAGGCTAGGATATCTTTCGACTGTCAGGTGAGAAGAGAACCGATATATATATGTATATATTGAAAAACCGGGTCAAATAAGCAATCATAAGATATTTTTAATCATAAATTATTAAATATGATCTTGTATAAATTTAGACGAATCCAGTTTAAATTGCCCCAAGATTTATTCAATACAGAAAACCTTTCTTATAACCTATTTTATTTCGACGATTAATAAATAGTCATTTGACCATAGAGTCGCGCGACTCTTACCTTAAAACTCGATTATGAGGATTTTCATTAATAATTTAATCATTTATATTTGATGATGAAAAAAATATTGGAAAAAATGGTTTTTGTTTAATTTGTCAAATTTAAAACTTGCACACGTGCAAAATTTATTGTAATCGCGAATAATTGCATCCAATAAACAAACGCATCGTTATCGAAGATGTTTTCGTTATTTAAGTTGTTTTGTTCGTTGCTCGAGTGAATTTAGCGTATGAGTAAACAAGTTGCTCGTACCGCGGGGAAGCTTATTACGAGAGAGGGCACACCATACACCGAAGCAATTCGAACCCGAGAACGTCCACCGGCGATTCGCCGTCTTTCGTTTCTCTTCCTCGGCGAATATGACACAGAGCCAAGGAGTTTGGGTTACACAGAGAGAGCGGCGACGCGACGCGACGCGACGACGTATACCGCAAGCGGTGCAAAAAGAAGGAAAGAAAACGCAACACGAATAAAAAATACGATGCACCAGGAGGTTTTAGTGTGTTGAATTTATGTCGAACCTCGCGTATTCACAAGCCTCCGCGGTGCACTCGGGATACGTTGCACTCGTGGAAACAAGGGAGACCGCAGAGGCTGATTGTCAGCCCTTTCAAACGAGTGGAAAAAACTTTGAACCTGTCCTATGCATTTTATACTCTTCTTTTTCATTCAATCGAGACTCAGTTAAAATCATTCTTTCTATGATTTTTTTATTTTATCTTATATTATTGGATATTATATTGGTGACTGATAAAACCCTGTGCGCGATCGTAAATCAAATAATGGAGGAGGAGAATTTGGGATTCTGTTCGTACTCATTTAACCGCTCGATATTTAAAAAAAAACTCTAGTTGAAATATTTCAGTGTCCGTTTTGCCAGATCTGAATTTCGTCGCGTTCGTTTAGAGCTCTGTAACTCGCAGGATTTATTTTTCCAATGGATCGCACACAAATCGTCTGTCATTGGAGGAGATTCGATTGATTTTTAGATCGAAATTATTAATATAGTCGCATTTTCCATCCGCGCGCTCGAACAGTATGTGAGGATTTTAAAAAATAGGTCTGCTGTACGACAACTCGGTAATCGCGTATGCACGTATGTGAGAATTTTAAGTCCTTATGACGACAGGGGGATTTTCCTCTCCTGTCTCCAAGCTCGTTTATGCTCCGCGCAGAGATGTTATACTTTTAATAAGTACGAACAAGCAAGAGAGGAGAGAACACCCCCGCGTGACCTCTCTGCTCCCTCCCCATTTCTCTCTTGCGGTGTCGGTGTTCACCGGCAGATTCAATTCGGTCACGGTAGCCGACGACGCCCTCGAGCAGCCTAGCTCTCCTATACACCGCTTTTTCCTTTAACCTCCTGCCCTCTCCTCGTTCTCTCTCTCTCTCTCTCTCCCTCACACAAGCGCACTCCTGCTCGCGCACTTGAGCCACCGATTCACCCACCGTATCTCCGCTCTTGGACAAACATTACACATACGTTTCCTATATGCGCTGCTCTCACTTATCTTTTAATATCGTATTTTATATATGTCATCTGGCCTTTAATCGCATTATTTCTAGCTCTATAAATTATGGAGGGCCAATTCCTTTTATTGAATAATTCCAATAAAAGTTTCTCCCTTTCCTCTCAATTTTTTTATAAGCAGACTGGAATTTTCCATCCTTTTTGTAAGTATAGTTTTTTCGATTCGTACAAAAGTTGTTTTTTCGTGGCTCGTAAATGAGTATCGAATAGGAATCAGAGCTATTGCTCTGTTGGCTCCAACTCCCGCACTAAAAAACACAATCCACGGGAAAACGGTATTCACCGATGAGACATCGAGGCTGACTGAAAGAAATGAATTTTCATTCGTTTTTTCCTGCATAACACCCGAATGGAATGATCGCAGGTTGTGAAAGAACGCAACAGCGAAGAAATTCATTCTGATTTCATTCAAATTTACAGAATTTTCCAGTCCTTTTGTGCGTTCGCGGTGCGAGTGAGCAATTGTTTATACAATTTATAACTGGATTAATGCGATGCGAAATCATTTGATTTCGAGTGCATCGAAGAGTTAGCAGATCGTTGAATTTAATCAATTAGAATATAATGATTAGATTGATTCACTGATATATATATTAGGAATAAATCATTCGAAAAAAATTTTTCTCCGACCAAAGAACTCGATTAAATCGCAATTTCAATTGCAATTAGTTTGCTACAAAGTAATTTTAAAAAAACGTGGTTCATTGACCCTCGTAGAGATGGGTAATCAGTCGTACGATCATTAAAATTCGAAAAGACAGACGCATATGTGGATGCACATTTGCATGTATAAAGCCGATGACAGAAAGACGCGTGCCCACTCGAAATCTATAAATAAATTCTCCCAATGATGTTAGCTATAAAAGATAGCGAAGGCTCGGTAACAAGCGCCATATAAATAAATATATATATCTATACAGATGACACATCCGATTGGACGTGTACGTCGATGCGTCAAGACGAGAAATCTTAGGCGTATACTTGTCAGCGAGAAAAGAATAAAGGAAAAAACATGCCACCGCGACTACCCAGAAGTCAGCACGTGACGTTTCGGAGAGTCTGACTGCGAGGCGCGTGCGACACCGCGGAGTTACCTGGTAGCGCCACACCGAGACACCAACTGCATCGGCGAGTGCATCGACTTGCGCGCGTTAAACTTCCACACGTACTCTAAGCCCGAGAATAGTACGTGACTCCTCAAATGCGGATAGAGAGAGAGAGAGAGAGAGAGACAACAAAAACGCGATTAATTGATAAACAAAATGATAAAAATACAAATACAAATTATTTGACATTTATTTATTAAAGTCTTTTATTTCTTCAGTAATGGACGGGAGAAATATTCATTTATTTCGAATCAGTTTATACGGTTTTTCGGTAATTCCCAATACGACCAAAGTGGTCCAATTTTTTTTGCAGTTCAGTCTCATATATAGCGTCTCGCTGCATTTGAACCCATTTGAAGAATATCCTTTATTGAATTGCGATTAGGGAAAAAAGAGATCGACAAATTTGCGAGAGACGCGGAAGCACAACAATATAGCATAGTAAAAGCTTCGCATTGAAATCAATGAAACCAAACTGCTCTTTATTTAATGATAAAATTGTGCGTTTTCTTCATAATCAACTTATACAGTTTCGAACATTTACGACAAGATAAAAATTGAATAAAAATATTTCGATGGGAAAAAGTGTATCTTGCAAGTTTCCTAACTGCTCTCGTATAGCCAAGCATCCTCAAGGGACACGGAACAGTAAAAGTGTGCAACTCGATATCCTCGTGTGACATCCTGGTGTGTGGCGACACACACGTATCACTTCAGCTCGCTTTCCGTTGGCACTCTATACTCTTCTTTTCCGCGACGAATTCTAACACTCTCCCCTCATTCACTCTCTCTCTCTCTCTTTCTGTCTTGATATTATACCGGACGTGTCAGTATCTTGGGCCCTCTCATATCATCCCTGCTGCCCTGCGGTGTTACTTATCGTACTGGTTTACCTCTGAGCCACTCGCATGAAATTTATATGACCTGTAATTACGAAAAGTAGGATCGAATATGTTTGTTAAATCCTGTTTTTTTTTTTTGAATTTCGTTCATATAACATTTTTTCATATTGCATTCGCAAGATTTGTATGATGCTAATCATTTTATAGATGATCGACAGATTATTTTTTTCATTAAGTAAATTCAATAAATGGAATAATAAATTCGAATATTATTGACTGAAAATAAATTTTTCTTTGAATATTTGTCAACAAATATGTTACGAATAATTTTATTTTTAGACTCATTCCATTAGTATGAGCCGTTGAGGAAACCTTTGCAAGCAATCAATCAACGGAATCTCGATTGAAAAATATATCCAAGTATCCAAAAAAGGCTCGATGGACCAAGAACCATTAGGTCTCGTCACATTACTCATGTTCCACCAAAGAGACGTATCATGTTCCATAAAACGTGTGTCACCCAATACTTGTGTCATTTTTGTCCGAACGAAGGATATTTTCGGAAGCTCTCGAAAATCAGAGGGTCCGCAGTGATAATGGTCCCTCGAGGATAACTGCCGCAAGTATCCAAATCACTAGTTCCAGATAAACGGAAATATATTCTTTCGGAATAATAATAAATCTATTATTTTCTGAAGTTTCGTACGATTATCAGCTGTGTGTAACCGGAATACCGTTTGAAAGAATAATGTCAAATATTTGGATAAATCATTGAGTTACGAACAAACTGAATTTTCAGATGTGAAAAAGACAATCGCCACAACCAGAAACTCGAGGTTCTCTGGGAAGTCATTACGAGCTCATACATATTATCTAAGAACAAGCACCGCGAGGGTTGGTTAATTAGGTCCACGGTCCAAAGTTACCGTTCTAATGATCGAGACCCGAGTCAAGACAATGCTGCAACCATAAATTTCTCATCCCTCGTTTCGTCGTTCTTGCACGAGTGTACTCGTTTCCCCCCCACTAATTCTCGTGGTCAAGGAACTTGTTCTCGCGGTCTTTATTTGTTCTTGGCACAAATTTTTCATGTCACAAACGAGGGCGGAAAGTCTCATACTTGTGTATTGATATAGAGGTCAGCAATTAATTCCAGTCGCACGGATGATGAGTCTGCATTAAGGATTTTCCGTTTTATTATTACTCATCAGGGAGAAAGAATTACAAAAAATCCACTTTTTCGCGTGAATTTTTTTTTTCCTTCGAGTTCGAATTTGTTTTAAATATTGCCATTCAATAAAACAAATCGTCATTGGAAGTTATTTATTCGATAATTTTTTCAAGACACTCCAAACGAGTTTCTTGGACTTTGTTACTATGATGAGCATTTTTTCAGAATTTTTTACTTTTTATGGTCGTTTATTTTGGTCAATTTTTCTAAAACTACTTTTCTGAGAACCGATGCAAAAACCGTGGTTTTTGAATTCTTCTTATAGGGGGGAAACGTTCCAAAGAGTTTGAAAAAAAGCAAACAAATAATTTACGCAACCATCCTAAAATTTTTCTACGACGTTCTGCGACAGCCCTTTGACTGGCTACACATTTGCTGTTGACGGAAATGAGGGGAAAAATTGCGGTTTTACCATACGTTGAAAAATGTATAGTTTCGTGAAAGTTTTTCGAATGAAACTCGGCGAGCTTAGTAAAATCGACCAATAATTTTCCAGTCTTTATAAAACAGACAAGAAGTTGAATGTTAATTGGGAAAATAAATAAGCCCGCGATTAAATTGTGTGGAAGATCCTTAAAAAATTGTTGACCGTAAAACAGATATTTACGTACGATATGAGAAAAAGAAAAGAAGAATAAAAACATCGTCAACGAGCTGGAAAACGGCGCGTGCTCAGGATTCATTCGCGAACGTCAATCGTCATTGAAACACACTCGTGTTACTTCAGGGAGTTCTTCAGGATTGCCTCGCTTCGCACCCTTGTGCACCAAGTATAAGCGGTGCAGCCCTCTCGAAGAGGAAAAAAATCAGAATTGAAAAAAAAGAAAATGGAAAAAAGGACTTTGGAAAAAGGCACGGGGGGGGGGGGGGGGGCAACGAGTGCCTCACTAATTAATCATCGACTTGCAGGGCAAACTCTCGCTATAGAGAAAGAGCCTCCCTCCTTCCTCTGTTTACTCGTCATCAAGGTGGAAACTTGACACGCAAATACTTGTTACGAAGAGGGAAAAAGCGAATAAGTATAGCGAAACGCGCCGAGTGCTCCAGCTCGAGGAGAGCTTTTTCTCATTCGTTTCGATTTGTATAATTTTTTTTCTCATCTAAACCGACGTTTTTAAAAGTTTTATCGACTCGGGACGAACGTTCGATCCCTGCGATTATTTTCATTTAAAAAAACCATTATTATGTACTTTTATAATTTTTATAAAATAACGGAAACCCTCGTTCGTCGCTGGCACGTACAGGGACACACACATTTTTTTGGCTGCAACAGCGTTCAAAGTTTATGCTCTATGTGCGCGCCGTGCGTTACCGGGAGGAAGATAAAGTGAGAGAAAAAAACGCGTGGCTGCCATTGTCATTGTAATGATCCGACGTTTTTGATTTATTTTATGGGACCGCATAAACGCAACGCTAAACGGTTCGTGTTGCTCTCTCCCCCTCTCGGGAGCCGTAGCTCGTATATATATAGCTACGGTATGGTCAACTTATAGGCACAACCGACGAGCTTTGAACAAGTTCTCTCGTATATATATCGAGAGACATTTGCAATTGCATTTATATCCCGGCGTGTGTACACTATATTTTTCGGTGCACGGTGTGTACACTGGGTACTTTAGGGAACAGTCGAGTTTACAAGATTTTGTAGGCTTCCAAAAAATCTGAAAAAATTCTGGGTTACTTATTGAAGTGTCTACTACATGGCCCAGCAGCTACCTAACTCAAAAGTTCAAAACCGTTATTAATAAAAATAAAACAATCGTCTAAAAAGTGGGAAAAACGGAATTTTATTAACAAATTCGTAACTCTACAATAAACAAATATAAAAAAAAACGGTTCTAGGGTATTGTAGCTTAGACTATGAGCTTTCAAAAGAATATAGTGTTTTTTGTGTGGGTTCCAAAAAGTTGAATTATTTGAGCACCTGAAAGTGGGGAATATTTTATGGATTCATGCATGTCATTAAATAAACGAAAAGGTAATTTTATGATACAAAAATGATTTTTTATTATTCAACACAAAGGAATGATAAATTAAAGATAATCATCTGAAAAACCGAAATTACTGTGCGCAATTGTTACAGAAATGGAGTCGATGGTCCTCGCAAACCGGCGTTTCGCACAAGACGCAACAGTAAAGTGTTTTCTTATTCTCTTTCCAATCACAGATAGAACACCTTTTCCGTTTTTCTAGTTTCCCTGTCGTTAAGGGTCCGCGTTCATTAACTCCGAGAATATCGGTAATGAGGTTTCTAATATTTCTCCGTAAGGTGGATTTTTGTAAACGAGCCTCTAAATGTGGCTTCAACATACTTTGAACCAATTGTTGAGTAAAAGTGCGACGAATCAAGGTGGGGTTGGCTTCTCGCAAATTATATAATATTGCGCTATTTACTCCTGCCTGATCCAGCATCCCGTAAAAGAAGCGCATAGGCCATCGTCTGGTGGTTCGGCTTGTCGTATAATTTTTACACAGCTCATCAAACGTGTCCGTTCCACCTTTTGTAACGTTGTAAAAACCTACGATTTCTGGCTTGCCGATTTTTTCATCGATTCGGCCGACTTTATGCAAGCTGGATAATAGCAAAACTACCTTGTTTTTTTTCGGGCAGTAGGAAAGTAGCGTCATTCCATCAGCGTAAGCGCACCGCACCGTGCCGGCAGCAGCTGATTGTGTAAACGTCGTTGGTATTTCGGGCTTGTTTTTTCGCAACGTGCCAACCATTGTCAAGGAGTAATCCCGCTCCATCTCTTGAACAATCTTCACGGACATGAACCAGTTGTCGCAGGTTACGTTGCGTTGAGAATGGTGGATCTGTTCAGTCAATTTCTTGATATAATAACTCGGTACGGTGTCACCTGCAGCTGTTGTTACCCTTCCAACATAAGGTTCAGCGTTTAGCAGGTACGATGTTTGTGCGTCGTTGCAGGTGACAATTTTTATTCCGTATTTATCCGGCTTATTAGCAATGTATACTCTCGCACCAAAACGGCCATGAAATCCAAGGAGTTGTTCATCGATCGTACAGTTAGACGATGGCGAATAGTATTTTTTGCAATTCGCAATGAATACATCCCACAGATCTTTTATAGGGGCTAAAGCGTGTTCTTTTCTTCTCGCATTTCGCGTATTCTTGTCGTCGAACCGAAGATTTTCCAGAAGGTACTGAAATCGACGTTCTGACATAACAGCTCGGTATAAATTATACCCAAACTCAGGATTCCACAGATCTTCCAAATTGCTGTGATTGTTCTTCTCCATACCGGCAAAATACAACAACCCGATGAAAGCTTTTAGTTCGACTATATCGGTGTTTCTAGCAAACGTAGGATTATTTGCGTTTGCTTCTCGTTTTCGATCGATTTCTTCATTGGTGTGCTGAACAATCATTTCGAGCATTTCTTGAGTAAATAATAAGGCCCAAGCTTCCAAAGGTGTTGTGATATTCCTCGCTTCCCCTTTTGCTGACGGCAAGTACTCTCGAAGTGAATGGCGTCCTCTCGTTTCAGGTGCGTTCAGCGACCACCGGAAATTGTTTTTGCCTTTGATAATTGATCTTCGACGACCTGCCTGTCCTGGTTCTTCCTCAGGTTCGTTACTTTCCGCTCTTTTGTTGACGCGTTGTCTTTTTGGTGGGTCGAAATCGTGGTCCTCGTCGCAATCTTGTTCGCTGGTTATGTCGTCGTGAATCTCTTCTCCGTCGGGTTCATTTTCACTTTCCTGATCATAAAATACTTGGGGACGACAGTCGCGTAAGTTGTATATAATCTGCGATGAGCTCCTTTCACCCATTTTGAAAAACTGCTAGAAAGAATGGAATAACAACCGATTGATAAGCCAAAAATACAAAAAAAGTTTTTTTTATCGAGGTTAAAGTTCGTAAAAAAAAGCCGCAACAGCATCAAATACATGCAACATTCATTTCAGTATAAAAAAAAACTGAAAAATTACGAAAACGAAAAATACAGCACCATCCACTTACCTTCGAAAATACTGACGCGGTGTGTACACTGACCCTTTCACGGAACGGCGGCGATTTACACTCACTGACGTTTCTAGGTTAATTGCCGGAACGGGCGGTCCCTTAGGCATTTAGTCCCTACTACTACCTAGATTTTTTAGGGGGGGTAACCGGAGCCTGCCCTCTATCGGCAAGAAAGAATTTTGAGTTCGAAATTTCGACTGTTCCTTTAAAGTCCCAGTGTACACACGCCGGGATATATATAGACATACGTAGACATTTAATGCGAGGGAAACTTTTCACGCTGAACGGTGCTGGGATATGCGGTGTGACGAATTATCGAGAGAAACCAAATTTGTAAATATACAAAGATAATGGCACACGTCGATGAATATTCATACGAGAGCTCCCGCGTTGTCTCGTCTCGTTGCTGCTGGGCGACGGTGACGCGAGATGCACAAATTTCGTTTCGAAACGAATGTCGTTTTTCCTTTCACTAAATTACGGGGGAAAAGGAGGAACGCGAGAGCAGAGAATGAAGAGACTAACGAGCTCCGAATACCAAGTGGGATGGATTTTTTTTCTTTCACATTTTTCGGTCGCCGAGCATATATTAATGATTTTTCTCAAATTATGCAATCTTTCGCTGCCTCCGAACACAAATTCAGTTCCAAATTTTGCACTGAATTTTTCACCTCTCGTACGAAAGCGAGCCTCAATTGCATTTTTCACAATTTGGTCAAAAGAGAAAGTAAACTTTTCGATGCTTTTCATATTTTTTTAAGATAAATCACCGGAATAAGATACTCAAAATGGACTGTAAAACGGTGGTTGTAACGTAATAGAATTCGAGGGAATTTAATAATTCACGGGCCAACAAGTGGCACAATAGAATATTCAAGATCGAGGGAAGGTTAAATTGGGGTAAAAAAATAAATTGGGAGAATTACGAAGGAGAGAGCGGTGTGTATGTAATACCGGTTCCGGTAGCTCTCCGCATGGCTTCCGGTCGAACTTTCGTCTCTCGCCCTCTCTCTTCGTTCTCGCATATAATTTCTGGTTTCACATAAATCTCATCTCATTGTGCGTTACACTCACTCGCTACTCTTTCCACGTCGCTCCTTGCTCTCCTGGCACATACACAGATATATATACTTAACGGGACGATCCATCACAAGAATTAGAATTGCCGCGGTGGCTACCTTGGGTGGGCCGGTCTTGACGCTCTCGCGCTGCTTACTCCTGGTTATTCCGATCTTTTTACACGCGTATATCCGCGACGAGTGTTCGTGCACGCGTGCCTGTATACTCACTTTTTTATATTTCATATTTCGCTCGGTCGGCCCCCGAAAATCATTATCACCGGCGAGTCTTCTGTATGAGCTCGAACAGGGCACATACAGACACGATGACAATGTCCAAATGGGTCGCCTCTCGGCAAAAGGAATTTATTAGCGTGGAAGCACCGCTCACATTTACGATTAACCGTATACCGAAAAGAGAGAAGCGAGCGCAGAGGAAGAGAGAAGCAAAGTGTATATAACACTCGCAATAAAAGCTCTCTCTCTCTCTCTCTCTCGTCTGTGTATCCAACTATACTTGGAGTTATGGTGTGTTGGATCGCGCGTTTCGCTCCCGATCGTGAGTGCAAAAATCTCTGGCAGCCTTGTTTACACATTGAGAAAACTGAGAAGAGAAAAGGCTCCAAAGTATATGCTTTTCCGTCCTACGAATCCGAACAGTTGCGCCGTTTTTAATGTCCCCGGTCAGATACGTGTGTTGAGGGAGGAGGTTGCCTGTCTGGTTTTCTGCAACCAGCCAGACACCCACCTCTATTCCGCGCGCGAGGTTCGCTGTGTGATTTACTGCCGAGCAGCAGGACTCTCCTCTCTCTCTCTCTCTCTGCGCCCCACCCAGGAATGCCAGGATTCGCGCAGTATTTTTTCAGCGAGAAAAAAAAACAGGAGCACCAACGTGTGGGTAATAATCCAACCGCCCCGGGGGATCCTGGACTCCTCGGTAGTTAAAAAAAATAACATAACATAACGTATAATAATAATACTAAATAAATTTTGGGCACGAGGAAAAAATGGACGGTCGCCACTCCGCGAATACGGGATTTCGATGTGTCGATTCGATCCTGTTGCAAAAAAGGTCTTGATCCACCTGATTTTGTGCTTTTATTTTGCTCCTTATACGCCTTTTTTCCTTCCCAACAAATGACATCCCTTTCGGGCATGCAGGCGGGAAAGAGCTAGTTCCCCGCTGGCAAACGCTCCATTCTCCACTCATTTCCGCTCAAAGATTCGCCACTTTTTCGCAAGATTCAGGTGTCGTTGAATTCCATACAAACTTGGAATAATATCGAGAGGATTTTTCAAATTTTCGCTTTGTTTATTTACCGCCAATTTTCGTCGTTATATTGAATCGCTCTTTGTCGATCATTGAAAACGTACCAAAAGCTGCGTACGCACATTTTGAAATGCCAATTTTAACGACAATTCAGCGCGCAATTAACATCCTGTTTTACGCTCGACACTTTCTTCGTGTATATATTTCTTTTTTTATTTTCCCTATCGCAAATATTAATAAATATGATGTTGCTCGTCCGGTATCCGAAGCGAGGCAGAAAATTTGCGTATGCCGTTGCTCCCCGAGGACAACCAGCCAGGTAAACGTGAGAAAAAGTCTCTCTTTCCTGGCGCGGGATCTTCAAAGATCCTCCGAACATATAGTACGATTTCCAACTGAACAAAAATTTTGACTAGAATCCTGGTTTTTTATTTTTTCGTTACGAAAGCAACAGAAGCGAATGGGGTTTTGAAAAGACGATAATAGTGCCAAAAACTCGCCTTAACGGCTGATTTTTGAATGAAAAAAAATTGAACCGCTCAAATTCAAAGGGATTTTTATTTATTTTTTGAAAAGTGTACCGTTAATTCATTGAACGATTCAAGGATAAAATGTCTTTGTGTTTGACAACCATTTGCCACGCGATGGCTATTGGAAATGGACGTTAAAAATTATTTTTTGCTTGGGTCCCTATTTTGAGAAGTGAAATTCTGTTGGAATAAATTTTTTGGCTAGAAACGTATGTGTAAAAGATGTTTAAAATATGGAAGACGCAACGGGAGACCGGATTGCGGTCACGTTCGACCAAAACTACGTGTCATATTAGGATAACCAGGAGTTTGAGATTCCAGAAGCCTCCGGGGGGGCGTCCTTCGTCATAATCTTCGCCTTTTATTTTTACTTTCCTCTCATATTCGACTCTTTTTTTTCCTTCGCCTTTCTCTCCCGTAAAAGTTTCGTGCTCGATTTTGGCATGACGAATTTGCTCGAATTAGAGTTTCTCACTTCTCGTCATTATCATTTTTATTTTCATCCTGGACGCAGCTAGTTTTTTCTAAAAGTCGTTGTAAACCTGAGGAAACCTTCTGTTTCAACCTCTTTGTCTTTATCAGAAAGATACTCATTTTTGGAATATTCTATTGATACGCTCTTTAAACACTTGCCTCCATATTTTGACTCATTTGATCAACTAATGAACTTGATAAATTTATTTGTTTTCACTCGAAATTATTCCTAATTTTCAATTAGAATTCGCAGTAAAAAATATTGAAAAATAAAACTTGGCAGTTTTTGTATAGTAATTGTGCAAACAAGATCTTGAAACATACGATTGAAAATTGCATGATCTCGAAAATTTCAAATTCTATTGAATTAGAATTTCTAGTCGTGGAAACCTAATATATAATTTATGCGAAGCAAAGAAGATATTCTAAACACATTGAACACTTTTATAGATTCGTCAAAATATATCAAGAAATGGACCAACGGATATTATCTTAACATTTTATTGCTAGATTCGATCCCAAGGTCGGACGAGTGCGGTTCCCCAGAAAACCAACGTTTTTTCTCAAGCCCAGCAGCAGGAAGTATTAGTATAATAAACAAAAGAATATTAATTTGTTTACATTCATTTGAATGCGTTCGAGCGACGATCCGAAAAAGGTTGCATTGTGTTTGTCCCTGCGATTACCATGAAAATGATTTGAAAAGTTTAAGCATGGTTCGCGTGAAAGTGCTGTGTGTGAAATTATAGGATTACTTTGTTTCACGAAAGGAGCGTGAAGACGAGAGTAAAAGAAAAAAGCGTCACAGTTATTTTTCTGTTCAAAGAATATCTAATGATCACATATTTCTCCCGGCTCATCCTCGTGCATAGCATTAACATTGAAGCGTTTATTATTATTATTATTATTATTATTATTATTATTATTATTAAATATTTCAGGGGACGAAGAATTATCTCACCTTCGCTCTTTTCCTCCTTCTTTTATTTTTTTTTCTACCGTTGGCTAGCTAAGCCGGGTCGCTCGTGGGCTCGTAAATTAGATTTTTGTTGATGATTTGTGGCGCCAC
This sequence comes from Venturia canescens, assembly GCF_019457755.1. Lineage (NCBI taxonomy): Eukaryota > Metazoa > Arthropoda > Insecta > Hymenoptera > Ichneumonidae > Venturia > Venturia canescens. Next base: position 12,791,832 of record NC_057431.1, on the reverse strand, counting down.
AAGGCACCCATGTGTTTTTGTCATGCTTTTAACCCGCGATTAAAACGATTGGAAAATAAAATATCGTCAAAGCGCGAATCGACGCCGCATTTTCACAACGCTACAATTTTCAAACACGAATTCCACGAAATGAGCAAAACGAAAAATCATCAATTATTTATCATCGATAATATCTATTTATTAATTATAATTGTTACACTCGCGTCTTCGGCTTCCGAAAACTTCAGCGACCCACATATTATGAGAAAAATTCAATATTTATATACGCATCCACACGAGGCGTATTAATATATAGATATTGCGGTATTGAATATTCGATTTAAAATATTCCGCCCGCTGCGGCTTTGCCGGGGGGGCCTTCGCGTCATCGTGTCAGGCTCACAGGTAGTAGAGCTGGTTATTAAATACAAATACCTGTGGGCCCGGTGCGTATAGCTCGCGCGCCACACCGTGCGCGTACCTGGGCCCAAAACGAAGCAAAAGAATCGAAAAGAGAATATGTATATATACATATTCTTATGAATCATTACCGGTCCCATCTATATTTAGACCGAAGCCGAAAAAGCCTCCGCAACATAAACTTGTCTACCGAATTCTATATATCGGCGAAACACCGTCGCGGCGAGACGTTTTTCATTTGGGAAATCGTTATAAGACATAAGGAAATTCTTATGAGAGCCTGTTAATCCACTCGTCAAAAAATAACTTTATCGTTATTGCCTAATAATAGGGTATCGAGGTAACGAGCGACTGTATGCATGATGTTTTCGCATGGTCCCCGCGAAGCAGATCCCCGAAGAATTCGACCAACTTTTGATCAACCTCATTAGCGAACGAGAATCGCGAACTCTTTTTGCATATATGATACTCGCAACGGACGAAATCATTTTCTCTAAGCGAGTTGACAAAAACGTAGAAAACGCTGTTTGAAACGAATATTTGTTTGAAGGTTCGATACGAATTCAGATTTTTCATCCCGTGTATACGAGGCGGAGTCAATAACTTCAAATTTTCCAAGTTTTTTCAACGAGTCTTCAGAATTTTTGTACTTTACGCAGTCGCATTATATATAAATCCGATTGAAACAATAGTTTGATAACTTTTGTTGATAACGCGGCTTCGGTTGATCGATATGTTCATCAAAGCAGAGATACCTCGACTGGAGAGTTTAAGGCTCCGAAATTCGTAATGATAAATAAATAAATATTGATGCACGATGACGAGCAGAGTCTCGCCGCGCGGTGTGTTATAATAAAGAAATTACCAAGAATGAGATCAAGATTTTCTGTATACTATGAGAATTTCTCAAAAAAATCACATCCATACAGATTGTGATGACGCGGTTGCGACGATGATGATGATTATTATTATTGTGCGTGTCTCTGTTCTGTATGTACTACAGAGACTCGGATGAAGAAACTGTAAATTCTGAGATGCATGAACGCGAGGGAAATGTGAGTGTTCAACCAAGTGTGTAAGTGAGCCGAGACACTCGCAAGCAACGAGACGTGCAGCAGCAGCAGCAGCAGCAGCACACCGTACAACCGAAATTCATGTGTACGTATACTATATATTATTATGTATATGGATATGCTGGTATATCTGTGTATAGAGAGTCGCGAAGAGCGAACGAGAGTAAGAAGAAGCTCCAAGTCGTCGTGCGACACTATGAGGCAAGGGTGCGGGTGGATACGCCTCAATTAATTTGCGAGGAGTGATGCGCGCACGGCGTCTCGCCTTGAAGAACGATCTACAGCGAGAAATTTTGTCACCAGAATGAGCGAGAAAGAAAAATAGGTATATATAAGAGGGACGAAGAAACAGAGAGGGAAGTGCGAAATGCGCTTCCGGAAAGTTGCTCTCGCCCTTATTACAGCGGATTTTACTCTACTTCGTTTTTTACTCTTTTTTTTTCATCATCTTTTTTATCCCTCGAGGGGTGTGTACTTAATTGCGAGTTTTAAGTAATTAGTACGCGGGACGACTTTCCCTCAAGGCAGACTTGTATTTTTTTTTCTTCTTTTCTTTTTCATCTCTCGTCATCGCGCGTATATATACCGACGCTGCTGCAGCTCTTCCGGACTCGGAACTCCTTACGCGAGATTATACCTTTTTTTTCTCTCCTTTTTTTTCGCTGTCTCCAGCCTCTCTTACAACGAAATTCGCGCATGCATGTATTTCGTAAATAGTCCACGATGAGAAGGTAGGACATTATTCTGAGCCACGGTTTTCTACAAATAAAAGCAGATATATATGCTACGAAAAAGAGAAAGAGAGACACACACACACACCCACGCACCAGCGGCTCTCGCGATGGACAATTATAAAAATAATTGTCCAACGCTCTGCTCTCTTTTCGAGTCTCGAAGCTAAATTATTTTCTATCCATATATGCGGTAGAGAATCTTCTATATGCGTATACAATATATGGGGACAATCGCATCGTCGAAAATTGAATGAAGGATGATCGATTATATTATATAACTTCGAAGTCAAAATATAGAGCCCAAAATTATTTTACCCATAACACTGTTCTGATTTACGTTTACCGGTGTTGAATATTCGTGTAAACGGCTTTAACCCTTAGTGTGCATCTGGGATCAGATTGACCCCAAAATTTTTTTCTCACATGAATAGCATTTACAGATGAGCATCGCATAAGTCAAACTCCCAATATTAAGGTCGATCCCCTACGACAACCCCAATCAAAAGTTATGTACCGTTTGCATATTAAAAGGGTTGATAATTCGTTCGGATCGTAATCAATAACTTTGTAATGACCCTATATATACGTACTCGGTGCCAGCAGATATAGTACAAATATCATTTGCTTTCGTAAAATTTATTCTAAAGGTATTTTTGATCTGACGTCGCGAATAAATTTTTTGACGGAACTATCCGGGCTACGCTTCAACACACAGAAAAGATTGCCCATACAGACGACATTTGCTTGTTCGCTTGCAAAATATATCCTATGCAGCCTAAACCTTCGTACTTCTCGAGACTATATATCTGTCAAACTAGATGGTCGATCACCTTGATTTTTTTTCACAATATCTGTGATATCCTGCTCTGGCTCCTCCTCGTTTTTTATAAACTTCCTAATTTTAGTACTAGCAGTAGAATTAATAATGTGCTGTTTGCCTATGCATGGTCCATATGTTACGTGTTAATTGAGTCAACTTCAATTACATATATCTCGGGTTCGGGATGGTGAAACTTGTTAAAATTTTGTAGAGGTGTTGTTCATATGTTAAACAATACGTATGCCAAATTTAAATGATTTCCTAATTTAACTGTCTCGTGGAGGAACCTCCTTAAGAAATTGTTATCCCCTCTCCAAAATAAATACACTTTTTGGAACGGTTCAAAGTGGACTATTTTTCCCTTAAAGCATGGATTCTTGCTCTGTAAAACTCTGTAAGGATTTTTTTCGAAACTCAAAATTTAATTTTTCACGATTGATTTAACCGAAAAAGTGTTTTTTACGCGCGCACTATCAACTTTGAGCACGTTTTCGAACAATGAAAAAAGATTTTTTTAGAAATCCGACTTTGCAGCCTTAAAGTTGGATCAATTCACTGCAAAAAGTGACTAAACCCTTTATTCCGAAAAGCGCATAGTTACCGAGATATTCGATGTCAAAAATGACCTGAGCTCAAAGTGACCCCATGTGCACGAAATGTCTCGCTGTGAAGGTGTGCACACTAATAAGGGCTAAGAAGCATAATTACCGGTACATAAGTATTTCATAGCACAGTAATTCGTGCAAACTGAAAAAAATTATATCGCCAACGACACTATAAAAATTAAAATTTTCAATTACAAAGATCAGACCTGTGTCCTTGAACTATTTCGAAAAAAATATTCTAAAATTTAAATCCTTATGGAATGAAGATCCTTATGGAATTAAAATATTTTCTGCACGTTTGAGAGCTGCGGACAATTTTAATAGAATATCCAATCGCCGAGCCAAATATATGCGGATAGAAATAAAATTCTTGGAGCAAGCCATTTGATCAATTAAACAAAATCGCGTCGTAAGCCGGTGATACGGTGAAAAAAAAAAAAAACCAATTCAAATGCATCGAAACTCTCGGTGCATCGTCCCCGCGAAACACGCGAAACGTATACGTACTTATCAATAATCGTCGTACACATACGTATGTATGTTTCGAATATAAATTTGTGTGTTGTTTGACAAAGAGCATATGGAGACTCGAGTCTGTATGACACCTCAATTCATCAATGTTGTACACGCCGAGAGAATAAATGAAGCTAGAGTGCGCAACGCTCGCGCGATACGCCCTCGCGCCCAATGCGTTACAGTTACCCTCGCGTTATATAGCGTCGGCGATAATGCAATGTAGGTACGTGTCATATGCACACGGCTGAATCACCGCGATATCGCCGTACGGAGGCCAATTGCATTGGGGGTGTCAAAATGGCATCTCGTCTGCATGGTCGACGAGAGTGCTGCTGGTATAAGCTCCGCATCGCATCCTCCTTTCTACTATTGCAATTACTATACACTATTCGCGACACTTGCTATCTATACAAGTATAATTACAAATCGGTGCAAAAATTGTGCAATTATATTTTATAATGCGTTCCCGCACTCCGCTATACTGTTCTATTTTACTTGTGTATTCCCGATGTCCACCGATTTTTATTAAGATTTCATTAAGGATGAGTTCAAAAGATGAGTTTTAGGAACCATTAGCTTTTTCACTATACACTCAAAAAAGAAGTCGTTGAACCTGAACGCCCTATTTATTGGGACGAAAATATGGTGGATCGCATTGTTTTTGTTGTTGAGTTAACTTGATTATTTGTCAAATTTCGTCTGAATGGACCTTCGGTCGATGGAAATTTTTCTCTGTGAGCTTTTTTTTATCAGTATGCATACGCCGATATACTCGATTTTTCGTTTATTTGATCTACTGTTTTTGTTGTTTTCCCCCGTTTTTAATCGAGTGAAAATTTAGTTAATCCATATTGTGGGTGTAATGTTGAAAACACGATAACGATACTCCATTCGGGGTATCAACAAACTCTCGTTACAAAGGATGAAAAATACATTTTTTGTTATTCTATTATTAGTTTTTTGGAAATTCTTTTATAACACATGGTAATATTCGGAAAGCGACGAAACTCTAGAAAAAAAGTTTTCGCGAAAATCGATCTTTGGTTACTTTGTTTTTCTATATGAAAAGTCATACGTATATAGGGAATACAAGATGCGAATTAAGTGATGTGCGGCAGGTGGTCCACTTGACGAGAATATTACGTAACATACGAACACAAGCAGTCATCCGTGTGGATATAACAGAGTCTATTATATTATAGAGTGGCATAGACGATTTATCACACGTGCGTACATCAGTGCACATTCCCAAAGGTTAATCCGACGCTAACGAGCAATTGGTATAATTTCCGAGATGAGCAAACAAACAGAGGTCCATCGGGGAGCTCGCGTCTCAAATCTCGTCTGATAATTGCATAATTATTACGTAATTAGGTGAAACAAAAAAAAACGAGCAGTGTCTTTGAGAGGTGGTAAGAGAGAAAAGTCAGAGGGTGAAAGTAGGTAGAAAAAGGAGTCGAAGATCGAAGAATCGTCACTGCGTAAAAGTCAGTCGAGTTCATTGCAGGCTGCTGAAGAAGATCGGGGAAGGGGGGTTGACTGACGATTTTGTTAATGGAGAGGGATGATGATATATTGTGAGAAAGGCTCGCAAGAGTTTCGCGAGGTTCAGGGCGCGAGAACGAAAGTTGTCTCGCTTCAACTCGCCTTTGCGAATCTCTCTTTCACCGGAGTACATATACGTATATATTATTATCGTAGTCGTGTGTGGTTTTTTTCATGCATTGTTTTGGGTCGTTGTTCCACGCCCGTAATAGCGCCTCGTATGCAGCGAGGAGCGAATTGGGCACGCGTGTGTGTACACTTTTCTCCTTTTTTTTCACTCTTTTCAAGCAAAGCTCAAGAGCTTTGAGCGCGTTTCTTTTGGTTTCGACGGTGTAGCAAAAGTGCACACGCACATATAAAGTGTGTTTATTATCGCGTCGAGTGCAGACGCGCCAAAGGGGCAAGGGAGCGCTGCCATTTTTTTTCTCAATGTTGCGCGCTTAATTACCGTGTATTTATCATTTCTATGAATATACCTCGAGCACTCGAACACGAAAAAAACACACGAACAAGAGTCGTTTTTTCCATTCGTTAGAAATTGTTAACGAAACTGTCGACGCTTTATGCTTCTTTTGTTTCTCATTCAGTATAGGTACCGGCATCCGACCTGCCTCGCGCTCCTTCATGACCTCCGACACTTGTCTCGTGAATTTAATAGGACGTGTACTACAATTTATCACAAATGGACGAGTGTCAATTTCTCAGTTTTAATAGCTTTCGTACTCTTCTGTTTTTTCCTCCTCATTTTTATTCATCGCTACTAAATAGATATTAGTTTTTTTTTTTTTTTTATTCAACGCAATTGGCGGAACAGGTTTATATCAAGGTAATCGATGCACTTTCTCTGACAATATTCAAACAGAAATAGCAGAACAAACGGAATTTCAAGCATTTTTGACTTTGGCCAAAGCTTGGGTTGCGAAGAATAACTGGTTAAAATGTTTTTGTCGATGGACACTCTATGCTGCGTGATCTTGCAATTGTTTCGCGCGCGACGGAAGAATCAAAAACGTGTCTGATTCCGACAGTTAATTCGAAAATGGCAATAAATAATAATAATTTATTACATTTTCAAAGAAGATTTGAGAAATTGTGAGCTTGGAAAAAAAAGCTTTTTTTTTTGGATCGACTGTTTTATTCAGTTGGAGATTAGCAGGGGAATAGTTTTTCGGAGCGATTCCCATCGATAAACTCATCAGACAAATTCTTAAACGATATTCGAAGAAGAATCGATAAGGAAAAATTGATTCGAAAGGTTTTCGTACAAGGAATTCGTTCATGAATGCAAACGAAGTTGAGTTTTATTGCGCACTGCGCGCGATACTGGCGCGAGTCAAGAGATAAGCCTGACACGGGAACACTTGTATAATCGCATCAAATATATTTGGTCAGCCCCGCGGTACGAGGCGAAAAACAGAAATAGGCCCACCCATTCCTTTACGGATGACTAGAAAAATGAGGATTTACTCGCACGCTTAGTTAACATCGAAATCTATTTGCACGTATTGAGTTATTGATTCACGTGCGCGTCTTCGTAAATTTCAAATTCATTTACAGTCGTAATTTTCAAGAATTGATGCTCCTCTTCGATGTTATGGAATTTTCTAGAGCACCTTTCAGCGCGTGTATTCCACTTGTTTCTTATATCTATCATATATAAAATATTAAGTCATTTGGCATCATCAATCTTCGGCCGATAAAGCGAGAAACGTGTTCATTCACATGGGAAAAAAACTTTTTCACTTTATGACCGATTTTTCGACGCCTTGGAAAGATGCGAATAAATCACTGTGCCCTTATTTAACCTTTGAATTGAATTGACGGGAGCATACTGAGAAAAAAAAATCGTTGCAACAACTAAATGTCTTTGGTCGATATTTTTGTTGCTTTATCTAACTAACATCCGCTTATGCGATAAATAAGGAATAGTTCATTTATCCCAAATACTAAATTTTTGTTTATGTGAATTAACTAATCGAGTAAAACCAAATATTTTTCTCGTTGAACATTTATATGGGGATTCAATATAAAATTATTTTCGTAGCAACATAATATGACGTTACGGTAACCCAAATATCGTCACATAACCCTTCATATTTTGTGAAATTAAACAAATATTTTGTCGTGCGTATGGTGGAACTAAATATTTTAGTTAAATTTAACATTTTTCAAGTATTTCAACCTTTCTCAGTGTAGGACTGTCAGTAATGTGAATTATAGCTGTTTACCATTCCCCTACATTGAACTTTTCTAAAACTGACGTAAACCCAACGATTTGATTGTGAGTAATTTTTCAAGTTAGGACTTCCAAAATACATTCTTGGAATTTTCCAGGTTCATTCAAATTCCCATCAAACCTATGTCTGATCTGTCTGATTTTTTGTATGAATTTATTTTACGAATGTGAAATAACCTACTTGTGTCAGCAGGTAAAGAGAATCTGCTCAACAACTGCAGCGCATATGACTTGGCAAAACACAGTTTATCGAGTTCAACAACGAACAATCGATGCCAAATATTTTATCTTCCTTCATTATTCACAAGTTATAAAGAATATGAAATCTTTTTAAGAATAATTTCTTCTTTTGATTAGAATCATTTGAAATATAATTATGACTTGTATGTAGTTTAAATATTTTTGTTCAGCATTAATTTCGAGAATTTCATCGTGTTCCAAAAATCTCATGATTTTTAGGATATTTCGAAACGTTTGTTTTTTTTTTTTTTTTTAAGCGGAAAATGTTTTCTTGATTGAATATATGCGCGATGAAGGATGGTTAACCGAGGGGTTATAATCGTTCGAGTAGGTGAGTTAATCACGCAAAGGGAAGACGTAATAAAGGGGTCGGCCAATCGACATTAAGACAAATCGTGCGATTAAGATCGCGTTAAATTAATCGAGGTCGAAGGGGAGGGACACGCGGAAGTTGTGAGCAGAGTCTCGGGCATGCGAATCGAGCATTAGAGACGCAGTGAGGCTAGAAAATGTGCCGAATAGAGGCGAAACAACGGTGCGTTTCTCGATGAATTAATTATTCTATTTAACAAGAATTGCAAAATATTGCGATGTCGTAAAAGAAAAAATTAATTAATGGTTATACGTTTATAACTAAATTCACTAGTACTCGAAGCGAAGGGATTTTTTTTCGCGGTACTGATATGGAAAATCCGCCATTTGGTTTAATCGGAAATTGAATTTTTTCCTCCGTTTTTCTACTCCAGCGAGAAATACGCCGAGTTTAAAAGCCAAAGGGCGAGCGAGAGGGGGAGGAGAGTTTGTGTCCCATTAAGAACGCATTAGCGTCGAGTCGCACGCCGGGTTAACTGATTGGCGTGATATAGGCTCTGTAGTGTGGGGTGCGGCACACAGCTCAAACGACTTTCTCGTAGAGGTTAAAATATATATACGCTCATAAACAAGAGCTAGAATGCAAAAGGGTATAAAACTGAGATCACGAAATGGCAAAGTGTTGCCAAGTTGTATGTGGCGCTTTTATTCAAATTATGTGAATAAACAAACTACGAGTGCATGTGCACCATTTTCGCTTATTCGCTATACGTTGAAATTCATTTTTGAACCGTAAACTTTAAGAATACAATTGCGTTAGATTCTGATATTTGATTTTTCAATGACAGCAAATACTTCACGTATAAAAAGACTCGTGAATAAAGAAGGTCATCTGTGAATGAATTATTCGCGACTCATCAGTCTCTCAGATATTGCAGCTTCGTGCAAGAATAATGAAACACTATTCCGAGCGAAATATAATCCTGAAGTAGAAATTTATAATTTTTTTTTTTTAATTATTATTATATTTTTGTTATTGAAATGAAAAAATCTACGAATTTGTCCAATATCTTTTGTTTGAATTTTTTCCAACTCGATTTACGAGTTATTATTTAATTATAATTGAAAATTGTTTATCAGAAAATAGGTAATTGAGTCTACAAAAATGCGACGATCAAACCAAGAACGTCTTATGTATTCGGTATACAAGAATAAATGTATCCGCGCATATTCGGGTGGGGATCAAATGTTGGGATGGAGACGGTTAGATACACGACTAGAGCTTTGAATGCCGAAAATAAATAAAGCAGAAACTGCAAGGTTCGGAGGACGTTTACATCGAAAATAGAATGTAACAATCGCCCATAGGACGCGATTACTAAAATATCGATTTTTCGAAAATTCGACTATCACTCTTTCGATTCATAAATTACTACTGTCAGCGATACTGTGAAAATTCACAATTTTACTGACCAAATATTACCGAGGTTGAAATACTGAAACACCAAAAAATCTCCAATTTCAAACATCGCCATTTTGACTTTCGCCTTTTCGAGCTATCGCTATTCTGCATATCTAATTTTTATAGGCTCGAAAAATTCACTTTCGATTTTTTGCCACTCTACATTCTGGTCTGTCTGTAAAAAAATTATTCTCCATTTTGAATTCGAAAATATGAATTTTTGACATTCGGATGGTCTGTTAAAATATTGCATTCGAAATGAAAACTATTGAAATATATATTTCCGGATAAATACGAATTCGAAGAAGGAATTTTTGATTAAACACGCAATCTGCTGAATAGTCGATATCGGGAATAAGAATTTCGAATTACTTATTTTTCTCCAAACTTATGTCACAAGTTTAAAAATTTCGAAATATCGACCGTTCTACAATTCAGTTATTCGACATGTTGAATACCACCCGCATATTCGAAACTGGTCAACGAGTGCGTCGCACCAGGCAGCAGGCCAATAATATACGCGACTCGGTGATGAGGAGAAGAAAAGTTCGCCGAGTATGCGTAGCCGCGGAGCAGGTGACCGGAGGTAATGCGCCTTTTGACGTTTAATTAATCTCGGGGACTAATTTGTCGGAGAAATGAAGAAGAAAAAATGAAAATATGTTTAAAATATAAAGATCGAGATGGTAGGAGAGAAGGATTGAAAAAGTTGGGAGCATACGTTGGTAGTGCATGTGCGGATGGATGCGATGCGGATGCGGAGGTAAAATCAACGAAATACTTCGACCGGATATCTGGCAGTGGGATGCGTGATGGGAAAGGGCGTATTTTTCTTCATTTATTCCCTGCCCCTTTTTATTTCTGATACTTCTTCGTGACCGCAAAACACGGTGGCAGGAAGTTACGACGTTTGTGCAACGACATGCGCGGGGCTTACGTATGTGCCAAAGACGAAATAACACATCCGCGCACAAGCGTAACATGGGAATTGGAGAAAATCGACGGCGAGTTCGTGCGAATTTACGACTTTGCATCTTAAATTTTATTGCCAGCCTAAATATATTATTGAGACAAAGAAAGCCACAAGAAGAAATACAATCGGACCACCGGATGAGTAAGTTTCGTAAACATGACAAAGTGAGAAATCGCATAGTGCTGGGCATACAGAGGGGAAAGCGAGAAAACGTTTTGCTCCGAGTCCGAAATAGATCGAAAAGTGCACAACTCCCCGGGAAAAGATGCGCGTTTGAATACGGAAAAAGGGAAAGGGGCACGGCTCTGGGAAAAAAGGATGCGGTAAAACGGGAGCAACTTTCCTCGAATCTCGACGTGAGGTCGACCAGAATTGATCTCTTTCCACTCGATGTACGTATACAGTTTAACTTTTCGACTTTCCCTCTTTCTTCTTAGCGCACGAAAAACACGCTCAGCCCTCTTATTTCGCCACAAAATAATTTTCGTATCCCGCAGGTTTGAGGTCTTGAAAAATTTCAAGTTCCCATAGATCGCGCGGGAGGCCTATAATTCACGAGCCTCCGATCCCATCCTCTCCGACTTTTGGGGCTTGCCAAATGTACGCGATGAAAAGTTTTCAACCGCAAACACCCAGTTTTATGAGAAGTTTCGAGTACACCTCGAGTTCCAAGTTTCCCTCAACCGTCCAAATACACAGCAGGTACACATTTATTCGTATATTTACGTACATAGCTGCTTCCAGTTCGTTTAGCTGCCTCAGGCTTTTTCGATGCTCGAGCAGTCATATACGCAAAGTTCGCGCTTGACTTCCGCGATACCAAGAGCGAGCCGCATCTCGTGCTCGATGCGAGTTCTTGCTAATTGGACGTGAATATTATCCCTCTTTGGTCAAGGCTCGAACCACCATAATATCCTCAGGCTATCTCGACATTCGTTGTCCCATCGAATCACCAAAAATTTCACCAATTCATTTCCCTCTCAACGTGCCAAATTGTCTCGACTACTGTATATACAAATGAAATCTCCCAGTCAAATGATTAACCAAATTTGCATCGTTTGTTCAAATTGTATTTTGTATTTCGAGCCAATATTATAGAAACACGGCAGTTCAAAGAAAATTTTCAAACAGATTCGGTGACTCCTTTCCTCCAACTTCAAGTCGTCGCCGTCGGAATACCGCAATTGTCGACTAATTGTCGAATAAAACGAATATTCTCTTTGATTGAACCCTTCGAACGGAGGATTATCGAAACGAAAACGAATGAGTTTTTCTATACGGAACCGCACCAAACTGCGCCCTAAAAATGACCAGCAATTCGCAGCGACGAATTGATATATTTTTCTTTTATCCTAACATTACTCACTGTTATGGCAGCTTAAGATGATAGAAGATCACCACTGAAATTTGACTACTTCCCATGCCAAAGTAACAACTTGAAAAACAAAAAAAACAAGTCAATTCTGTTAAATCAGTTTGTTCGTTGCAGAAGAAATTTAAACTTCTGCGTAAAAAAGAAATTTCAGTGTGTCGATACACTTGAAAAAAAAAACTGCATTACCACTTTGGAATCATCGTAGACGATGACATTCTACCGCGGGCAGCAATCGTTTGCTCAAAAAAAATATATAAAAAGAAGTATAGCGAAAGCATCGCTGAAAACGAAACGTATTTTTTAATAATAAAAAGTGTTATTGTGCAGTTTGATTTTTCATGAAAAAAATGGTTCTGCCGATTATAAAGGTTCAAACTTGAAATATGTTTAGTGCTTCTAGAAAACTTTACCGATACTGAAATCTTTGTTTTCCTTGTACAATTGCACGTAAAGGGGAATAAAGGATTGAGAGATAAGGCAAAAAAAGTCGGGTGCGTAGTCCACTGAACGATTGTTAATTTGTCGCAGCACTTTTTTATTCCAAAGACCGGCACGGAAGTTTAAAGAGAAAAAGAAAAGAGGAGAGCTTTTTTCTCTCAATGCGAGCATACTTCGAATAAAGTTCAATCGAGCACGAGTCAATTTCACATATTGTATCCATTTTTTTATGCGAAAGATATTTAAGTCGATTCATTTTTTTCAGGTAAGTCAACAGCACGACTTGGGTTCCATTCTCCGTTGCCCCTAATTACAGGTGCCCTAAGATGAGGAAAAAATACTGGGCTTTTGAAGTCTTCCGGGTTGGATGAAACTTTGATCAACATTGATAAGATATTCGGCTCTGAATCATCTTTTGCAGACCGGAAATTAAAATGAATTTTCGATGTTCATATATTTTTATTCGGATACTACTCAATACCGTTTTCGAACGATTTTCCATGGTCGCTTTTTGGTTCTATGTTTCAGGCTCTTCGATCGACTAGCTTATTAATATTTTGGCCGGTGCTTTTCATTCAAATGACCTAATTCGTGAAGAATTTTACGTAACTTGAATTAATCGGGCATCCTTTTCACTTTGTGCTTTCGGACAGATAAATCAAGAAAGTTTGGCCAAGCCGATTGCACTGTTCACAAATCAGATTTTTTCTTGGTCACGCATCGGGTTTCTGAGACCCGATCAATCGAAGCGCAATTTCAGTAAAATTACGTTTGCATTTTCGAAATACTTTGAACACTGATCGTTGATCGTTGATGAAAAAAAAAACCAAAAATCTAATATAGGTATTCGGGTTGATAGAAAAATTCTAACGGAAAATTTTTTTATCAACGACGCTTCGACAGTAAATATTGAAGATTACCATATTGTACTTGCTTGATACTTCAACGAATATTTGATGAAACGTTCAATCCCAAACGGGGGTTTCAAGCGACTGCTCTGTTTCTCAGCTGCGAGAAAGAGAAGCGTTAACATATAATTGGATTACTCGACAATATAACGTCGAAGTAAAATAAAATGGATAGGACAAGTCGTTGGAGTTGGATAGATAAAATAAATATGAATTTTTTTGGATTGAGCAAAGTATACGAAATTGTTTCAATAGTTTGTCTGCTGTACGGTATTAAAGTCTCGTCGGTTCGAGCAGGTCCTGTCGAAATATTTCTTCAAAGTTTAGCCTCGATTGCACCACCAGAGCGACCCATTTTTATCGCGATTCTGGGTTAATTAGCGCGCGCTCGATGAATAATTAGCGCGATCCGATGAGAGGAATCATTTAAGAGAAATGCCGTTGAATTGTTTTTTTTTTTTTTTTCAGTTCTTGCTCACGCGTCGGTAATACGCGAAACCAAGGGGAACGATAACAAGTGTACAGTTTAGCAAGAAGTGGTTGAGAGTCGTAGTTGGGAAGAGATCCGAAGAATACGTTTCAGTGCAAGAGAGGGGAGAAGGGTTATGATGGACGACCGTAAGATGTACGGGGATCGGTCCGAGAGAAGCGTAATGTCTGAATAACACAGCAAAGAGTTTAAAGCCTTCGCTCTCTCCCTCTTTTTTCTCATTTCTCTCAATCTCTCGCTCGCTCTCTCTCTCTCTCTCTCGTGTTTCGAGAGGAGAACGAATTTCATGAGTTCCCTGTGGTTGCGTCGTTCAGACTCTTGTGTAAATATCACGAAATAATATTCGAAAGTCCGACGAAAAAAAGTTTAGCTAGAACGAGGAACAAAGAGCGCGTCCGAAAAGAATTGCAGCTTCGAAATTAATTCAATTTTGTTCTTATATATATTATTGATCAATTTTTTTTTGGAATCGGTGCAATTGTATACCGCAATATAAATTATGCACCCGTATGGCCAAAAAATTCATACCGAAATTGCTACATTTTAAATTTATTTCCGAGCTGTTGATCGAAAAATATTTTAGCCTTCGTTAAAAGTAGAACGATTGTCAGGTAAATTGAACTGCTACAAATGTATGCATTACCACGGACTAAGAACGTAGAGAAAATAAAGAATCGTTGTATATCCTTGAAAAAGAGTTTCTCTTTCCATCAGTTTACCTCTCAATTTGGATCGATAGCATCATGAATATATTTTTTCACATTATTCCAAAAAGAAACGAAGGCTAAGGAAAAGATAAAAGATTCGTGCCGAACGTTTGAAAGAATTATAATATATTTTGCTTTTGTCAAAATGTATATATTTCAATAATTATTTAAATCGCATCGAGGAATAAATAGATGCAAATCAATTACGATTTGAGAGCGCCTCTAAAATAATTTTAAGCAATATAATAAGATTTTAAAAAATTTCCTCGAAATCCGGAGCAATCGTTCCATAAATATAAATTTAGTGTATGTGCGTATGTATGTAAGTCACGTAAAGGCACGTACAGGAGGAAGGTGGCAAACGTGTCGGTGGCACTCTGTGAGCGAGTCTCTCGTCCAGGGGAATTTGCATTCTTCTCACCGGGACACGACGAGAGAGCTCGTGGTACACGCGCCGCGTACTTTCAACGCGAGAGGATCGCGGGGCAAGGAGAAGAGGGGTGGGGGCAGCGAGAGTGACAAAGAGGGAATAAGCCTTTTAAACCAAAATGACTCGCTGTATGTATATAATATACGTATATACACGAATCTAGGTACTTTCGGAGATATATAAATATCTGGATGAACAAACGCCAACGCTTATGCCCCGGAACGATAGAATATTTATTGGCACGAAATTTAATGGGCCGCGAGAATTTTGCGCCTGTAGTTGAGAGATTCGAGTTTTACTCTCGAGTTTTTGAATGGAGGGGAGAGACCCCACACGCAGCGGCGTTCTCTTTATATTTTATTATTAAATTTCCCATTCGATTGAGTAATATATTATGTTTATAAAAAAATATATTATCGTATATTAAATGATACCACACCGAAACGTATGATAAAGAAGAAAAATAAGATAGACAGTAATAGACGAAAATTAATGAGAAAAGTATGATATTGTGTTTTGAATCGTGCCAGATTGGAATTCCGTAGGTATATACGTCATTCAAGTAAAGTGAAATTAATTTTTATTTGATAATTACCTGATTTTCTTTATCTCCGATATGTGGTACACGTACTTTATTGTACGAAACGGCGATACCTTGTGTGTGTGTGTGTGTGTTTTTTTTTCATTGTTTAATCAAAGTTTTTACATTGTGAAGGATGGAATGATTGAGGATTATTTGTGTGTATGGTAAATTTGGTGCGGTTGGCAAGACGAAAAAGATCAACAAATCGAATGCAATTAATTGATTCTTTAATATATATATATATATAATATTGTATATATAATATATCATATTATATATACATATTCATATGATATATATGTGTATATATTTTTTGTTTTTCATATATATTCGAACATGATCCACGACCTCGAGTCGTAACGCGAGCGAGCTAAACATATATTTGTTATATTTACACATCGGGAAGAGGAGCATCGCGTTTTTAAATTTAAAGATTTAAAACGAAAAACAAAGAAAAAAACATCTCGTGGTTTGTTCATTAACCATATTTGTACAGAGCGCATTATTTCGGATTAATTAATACAAAGAAAAGATTTTTCTTTTTTAGTCATAAAACTTCCTTCGATTTATCCTATTCTCATTGCTCACCCACTCTCGCTCTCTCCTTTCCTCTTTCTTTCTTTCTTTCTTTCTTTCTTTCTTTCTTTCTTTCTTTCTTTCTGTACATCTCACGCTCTCTCTCACTCATTGTTGGGCGAATTTTGCTTAGAATATGATTAAATAATACTTAACGAAGGATCGTGGGAGGGAAGGATAATTTTCTGTTTGGCGTTAGTGTACGTGTCGCTTCGCTTTTGTTTGCTCATCTTCATCGTCCATATTCTCGTACATGTTTGCCCACATTTGCGTGGGCGCGTGTCCTATCGGTGGGTCGTTCTCGTACCATTTTTTTTCTCGCATTCACTACTATTTTTTAATTGAGATATCTCGCGCGCGCGCGCGCACGCGCACACGTACACCAACGTTGTGCTTTTTTTTCCTCCGTACGAACGGTACATCATTCCATGAGTATATAAATACGTGTGTGTTTGTGCGAGTGTCTGCGTTTCTCTCTTCTTCTTTTTTTTTCTTTTTTCAAGTTTTATGGATTGTTTTTATATACATATACATACAAAACTTAAAATAAGCGAGCAATTACGTTCGAATGCACGTCGCGAAAATGAAATGAATGGTCGTATTTCCATCGCAATTGAGCGGGTCTTGGTTGACAGTCGTTCGAATGTTACTAAAATTGTACAAAATGATAATAATATGAAATAAAATAAAAAATAGTTGGTCCGTTTCCGCGACAGCGCATTAGAAACATCGTTCATTTTGTTTATATCTCAATCGTTATATTTTTGTCTCGCTTTGAATTTTCCATTCATATCCGCCATTAGTTCGTGCTTGGGTGTACGGGGCGGTTGCTCGATCACAATAATATGAAGGAAACGATGTCCGATAGGCCCTGTATACAGGATCATAGTCACGGATCAGTATTACATTCGAATGGAATAATTATTATCATAATCGTAATGAATATTAAATAATAGTAATAGTAATAGTAGCGATATCAAACGAGAATTATTCTCGTAACAAATTGATCTCCGAGTCACAGTAATGGGACACGAGTTTTTCGCCGAGATGGTCGGCTTTTCCACAAATGTCACACACACAGTACGATAACCACAATGACACTCGCCAAAAAAAAAAAAAAAACCCCCAAGAAGTAAAAAAAAGGAATTTCACAGGAGATAAGAGCAAACGATCAAGTATGGAAGAGGGGGAGAGAGAGAGCAGCATATACCGAAGAACGATATTCGGTATGGGTATCGGACAAAACGGGTTACGAGATACAAATGTAAGTGATGCTTACATGTGGGCGAGTTGTGGAATGGCAGAATGATGTTGAGCCAACGAATCGGGGGATGGTCCTGGTGAGTAAACACCAGCACCGTGCTGTACGACGCCCTGTTCACCTCCCTGGGGCAGGTACATCGAGATCATTTGTCTGAGATCACCCTGTGGTTGTTGGCTGTGTTGTCCCATGTATTCCCTTTTGATATTGGATACAGGTCCGGCGGAATTAACGCCGCCACCGCCACTTCCACCGGAGGAACCGCCGCTGGGTGTCGGCGTGTGCAAACCGCCGCTCGCCGGACTCGTAGGTTCGGATTTGACGCTGCTACCGCTTGGGCTATGACTGGACATTTGAGAGCCGGGTTGGGCCTGATGATAAGGCGAGGGTGAACCTCCGGGTATCGTTGTCGCCCCGTAACCACCGTAACCGTTCATGTAGCTGTTTATGGGACTTGGACTGCCTCCCCCCATATGGTGGCCCATGTCGTAGCGAGGATATCCGGCAGCGGCGACTGCAGCCGCAGCGGCACCCATGTGTCCGCCGTAAGCGTGTTGTTGATAAGCCGCGGCCGTCGGGTCGTGCATCATGTAACCGTTCGGCATGTATCCATTCGGCATTTGATAAACGTCCCGGGGCAGTTGAGACTGTTGGGGTCCACCGGCGGAGCTGACTTGGCGTTGATCGACTCCTAGCATGCCACCGACTCCGGTAACACCACCGCCCAACGGGAATTTGTCCTTCTTCAAAAGAGTCTTTGTCTTCCTTCGTGGCCGGTACTTGTAATCGGGATGTTCCTTCATGTGGACCGCTCGCAGCCTTTTGGCCTCATCGATGAACGGACGTTTCTCCGTTTCGCTGAGCAGCTTCCACTCCGCTCCGAGTCTCTTCGATATCTCGGAATTGTGCATCTTTGGATTCTCCTGGGCCATCTTACGACGTTGACCTCTCGACCACACCATGAAAGCGTTCATCGGCCTCTTCACCCGATCGATGTTGTTGTTCTTACTCGTATTATTGTTGTTGTTTGGTGGCTGATGCTGTTGTTGCTGCGCCTGTTGTTGTTGGGCCTGCTGCTGCTGCTGCTGCTGTTGCTGCTGGGAATGCTGTTGTTGCTGTTGCTGCTGATGAGAATGATGCTGGGCAGCCGCGGCAGCCTGTTGCTGCGAGGCCAATGCGTGCATCGTTTGATGTTGTTGCTGCTGTTGCTGTTGTTGGGCAACCTGCATCGAGGCGTAATGATGCTGTTGGGCGGCCGCCTGATGATGGTGCTGCAGGCTGAGACCACCGAGACCTCCGGAGCTCGGAGGACTTCCGGAAAGAGCCGGACTATGTACTATCGAGCCAAGTGGCCCGTAAGGCGATACACCCGCGTGATGGCCCATCGGTGCTACACCTTGATGAGGATGTGGAGGCATTTGGCCGTGCATGCTGCTGCCTTTCAACTCCGTATCCATCGTTAGCATATCCTCCTCCCTGTGCCCGAACAGCTTGCCGCCCTTTTGTATGAACTCGTCGCCAGGGAAAATAACGGACGTTATCGGTTATCGAGTCGCTCAAGGCCGAACCACCGTGTCTCAATGCCGCGCACGCACGCACATACACGCACACGGCTATACCTGCTTTCTTTTAGCCCTTGCGACGAAAGCCGGATCTCGCGACTCACCCGATAATTAAGATTACGCTCGTACGGGATGTTTCGCTCGCAAACATCACAACCGATTTATTTTTCATCGACCGTTGATTGTCCCTCTGATCGCTTCTTCATCCGACTCGAGTACAATTAAAAACGGAATAAGCTTATATACGTCACTAGCTCCGCTCCAAAACTGGATGCACTGATCACACTTGATATTATCTCGGCTTTTCTAACCGCGCGGCCACTGCTAGTTTCAAGACTGCACAGTTTCGTCGATGCAACCTTTTGATTCACGCGTCACGTCGCGACGGACACCCGTAATTAAACTCGAGTATAACCGGCGTTCGATCAATCGATTCTCAAATGTCTCGAACGACACGCCGTTACATTTACGAAAACACAATAAAAGTCGCGCAGATCCTGGTACTGTTTCTTTTTTTTTTTTTTTTTTTTCTTCTTATTCGTTAACGAAAGGCTATCGAAAGTTTATATCCACAGTACAAAATAAGCTACCAACCGATATCGTTGAGCGCGTACGCGAAACAACACACAAGGAAAATCACAACCTACGCAGTGTTTACTCGTTCTAATAATCGGTAATGTTTCGTGTTATCGACGATTCACTGGTATATACATAGCTATTCACAAATGAATGTATTTATATATTGGTATGATTATTTATTATTAACACGATTAACAATGGGTTCACTTTTGTCGCTTGTTTCAAACCACCGAACAGGATAAACAATAAGAATTTCCTTTCTCCCGAGAATCGTGTCGATGTAACTGGGATGACCATCAGTGAATAACGGGCACGCGCACGTTTTTTCTTTTTGTCGAGCGAGCGAGCCGTGTTAAGGTACCTCCACTCTCTTCAGAAGAACGGAACCGTCTGAGCATTTGTGGGTTTCGCTTTCGGGTCTCCCGACTCTTCGTTAGCCGACGGAGAGAGAGAGAGAAAGAGAGCCCGGCCGTCTGAGCGAGAGAGAAGGAAGGAGCATGGCCAAAAGAGGGGGAAGTACCCTCAACGGGGCTCACTTCCTGCCGAGGCGGTCGCACAGTTTCCAGCCCCCCCCCCCCCCCCCTTTTCTGCCACCACTCTTCGGTGCTCCGCTCAGCGTCTACCGTTCCTCCCTCTCGCGGTCGTTGCTTCGTCGTGGCTCGGATCGCGCCACTCCACGACGTCGTTATCCCTCCACCGGACACCCCACCACTCGGCCCAATCGTTTGACGGAGCGCTCCCCGCTCTCCCAACGAACGTATACGAGCCTCGGAGGAGATTCTGTCCCAGCGAAAATTGCCGAGAACAACCGAAGGCAAACGCGACGATCGATTGGCGAGCGAACCTGCCATCATTTCTTACGACCAATGGAAAGCCCCGATGGATCAGAGGGGGGCGGGGCTTCGTTCGGTGACGTCACCGAGGCGACCTCTCGCGTCACTGATCCTTCTCTACCTCGCTCTTTCTCTCGTGCGAACGAACCTACGAGCGAGTGAGCTGTATATAGGAAGGGTGGACGATCGAGAAAGAGGAGTGTAGGGAGGAAGGGATTCGCGCCTCGCGACCCGAGAGAACCTCGACTACTACCGGCGCGTAATACGCGCTTGCCAAACTACCAATGTTTTTACGCGTGGTCCACACCGCTACATACGAGATTCAAACGCTTTCGGCTCATAAGAGAAGAATCTCGCACCTCGCGAAAGCGTTTCCCTAATTTTCCTCAATCCTTCCCTGTCAGCTTAATGAACCTCGCTCCTAAAGATAACGAGTAAAAAAGTATACTCCCGAAAATAGTGTAATCTTCCGTCTCGACGGGAGCACCGCCGTGACAAACTCGAAGATTTTCCAACGGTCTCGCGCCGGAATCCCATATCCGGGACATCGTGAACTCCAAAATTGACATTTTTATTTCAACTCCGCACCGCGCAATAATCCGGGTCAATCGATTTCGTCGTATTACGTATACTTATCAGGGATACCCGGTTCCCATAATAGGAGCACACAGGAAATTACAGAGATGAAAAGCTCGGAAAACGAGCGCGATACGAAGCCCCGGGCAAAAAAGGAATTATATATTCCGCGAAATAAGAAGGAAGCTTCGATGCGCGCGATAGTCCGCGCGTATACTCAAAAGATTCACGAGAATCTCAAACTCTCCGGCGCGTGCCCGCGGAGAGAGACAGCGGTGAGTGTGCGAGTCTACGGCTTCTTAATACTGTTAAATTATATATACATCTATATAAAGAGCAATTCAATATCGACGGATATATATTTAGTTCTTTTGAGCTCTCTTGGCGTACGCGGACGGAAAATCCTCCAAATGGCGTGTAAATAATCTCAATGGCATATCGACGCATCGCGAGCATTATGTCAGTGCAGGCATTCATACTTGGCGTGAGAGGCGAGCAGAGAGATTCAATTCTTTGTTATACTTTTAGTGTGCCGCGCATCGATATGCGCGTACCCTTGAAATGTATATCGATCTCGTGGCGTAACAAGGACGTCCGGATAATGCCTTTATGAAGCCGAAACGCCTTTTTGGAAGGGAATCGTTGCACGCTCGCGTGCAAATGTGTCTGTGTGCGTGCGTGTGTGAAAAGGGCACACACGTAGAAAACGTAGAAAGGCGAAAAAATACATATATACGAGGAAAAATGTGAGCAGGAGAGAGAGAGAGAGAGGGAAATAAGAATATAAGGACCTTCCATTGTGCGAATATATTCATCCCTTGTATATACACGTATATAGCACACACCATAAGGGATGCGAGTATAGCGAGGAATGAAATGCGTTCGAGGGTGGTACGAGGCAGAATCACCGAATCGAATATATATCCGCAAACGTGCCTTTGTATACGAGCCTCTTCTATAGACCACCGATTGACTTCGATCACCGTCATAATAACGAGGACAATGATCGACGGGGTAATGCAGCGATTCACGCCGGTATATACACCGTTTTTATATCAGATGCTGCGTTTTTCAAGTTGACTATTCTCTTTCTGGTATCTAAAATATAAGCCTTTTACTGATGTATAGTAATACATCGGTTTGCGAGGGGCCGGGAAACGGGACACGGCTCTGCGCTCGTGCTCAAAATTTCTCTCTGAAAACAGTTTTCTTAGAGCTTAAAATAAAAAAAAAAAAGCCTCTCGGAATAAACTAGAAAATGGAGAAAACTAATTTCTTCGTTACTTTTCATCCGCAATAATTATCATAAAGCGCGAGCTTAATTTATTCAAGGGTTCTTCGTCCAGTGGTAAATAAAAAAAAAAAAAACGTTTGGAAAAAACGAGGCTGCGGTTCAAATAACGAGTGTTTTAAATTCGGGGGTGGTTATGGAAAGACGCGTGCTGCCACGTAACAACCGATACACGCACAATGACAATTCGACTCTCTCGTTTTGTTCGTCGAAATTGAAGGCGCGCGGGGTGCCCTTTTTATTTTCCTACGGTGGGACTCTAGCATTATATACAGCCAGACTTTATATTCCCTTCTCTCTCAATTCATCATTCATACATAAGTGTGTATACATTCATACAGATCTCTCTTGGTTTGCGTGTGTATGCTCTTGGTGCGCGCATGTATATAGACGAAAAAGAGTGAATGGGAGAGTGAGAAGGACGATGGGTGTACGTTGTAGGTACCCTGGCGCACGATAGTCCTATACCATACCCAATACCCTCTGTGTTCCTATACACAACGACCGGTGCTATGATTATCTATGACGTATTCTTCCATTATAGTATCTCGGCACGGGCAACAGGTCCTACACTATACGTTCGTACTTTTAGGGCCGCGACGGTGTACACACAATTGTACTAGATTTAAATGCACCGGAGGAATTCTCTTTGTTCGAATCCCAATAGCATTGCTAATTCCGATGCGTCATTATTATTTCCGATATATTCAACAATGTCGTACTTTGACGTCTAACAGATTTTTTTTTTTTTTTTTTTTTTTTTTTTTTAATAATCTCGTTGTCAGATATTCGCGCGACCCACACGAGACCCGCGAGTACAGAGTCAATTTTTTATTTTTGCCTCAATGAAGCGGAGAAACAAATTTTGATGCGATATTATGCGAATCTCGAATAGAATGATCCATTTTCGCACGACGATTGCGCAACTACCAAACAAACCCAAATGGAGCACAGGAAACCGACCAAGTGGCTAATTAATAATAATTAAGACAAATATTCGTAGTACTTGACTAAAATACTTCATCGTTTCGCGATCTGTTTTCGCTACAACTCATCAGCCCCAAGTTCCAATTAATTCTGTATAACCCTTTTCGGGGATACCAGACTTTTTCCTTCTCCTAAAGACCGATTTGGACTCTACCTAAATTAAACGAAACGCCATAATTTCCGTATACCAATCGTGCGTAACCAACGAAATTATATTAAAGATTGTTCGCTTTTCGTACGAAAATACACCCTTTTCCAATTACCTAACGTTCTTACGTCGACGTTATCGCACTACCATTTTATATACCAATAATATTAGCTGATTTCATTTCACTTAATTCGAGACAACTGAACGCTGAATATAACCTCATATATTTACGAAAATAAATGAGAACCCGATTATGTAGTATATACAAATAGAATTAACAACAAGCAATCATTATGGTACCTCTATTACATGTTCGATG
Organism: Venturia canescens; assembly: GCF_019457755.1. Classification (NCBI taxonomy): domain Eukaryota; kingdom Metazoa; phylum Arthropoda; class Insecta; order Hymenoptera; family Ichneumonidae; genus Venturia; species Venturia canescens. The sequence continues at coordinate 12,767,854 of NC_057431.1, read as the reverse complement.
AATTCACAAAAAACGAGAATAACTCGAGCAAACAGTCCGGCACTCTTATATATACTCGAATATTACGGATATCGCGTGTATTATTTTAGATTTTATATAAATCATAAATACATACACGAAATCTAGTGCGTTTATCACTGTGCGTTTTATCTCAATGCGAGTTAAAAATTTTCAATTCCGCGCTCATACAATTTATTTTATTCTAGCTATCGTATGTATACATGAAAAAGAATTCCGCGTTCGAGTTCGGTTGAATTCCACATGACAGGTATAGAAATATAAAAAATTTACCTTCCTATTTTCACTGTGACTAATGAAAAAAAAATCAATTGCTAAATTAACGTTAGCGGCATAATCTCACTCAACGTTTTTCAACAACGATTTTCATTACTATTTTATTAAAAATCGTCAAATGCATATTCCTATTGCATCATTCGGCGCCAGCTTGCGTTAAATCTAGAATCGCTTCTAAAATTTTATCGAAAATTTCTCTTAATAAGAAAAATTCAAGCTTGCGTATTTTTTTTTTCTTATTTTTAAAAACTTACCAAAACCACAGTTCAATTGGAATATTCATCATTTTTTATGATGTCATACTAATGGCATTAACGGATCAGAGTATATATCGCGGCGTATTCAAATATTATTTAGTGAGGAAATGCATCGTTCAAATTTTCGACTTTTTCCAGGCTTGAAGACGCATTTTCAGCAGTTGCCTTTAAAAATATATATATTTTTAGGGGTCAGATAAACTGAACGATTAATCGAGAATTCACGTGGCAGAAGTTTTCATGCGCGGTTGAATGTACAGCGTTACATTATCGGTTACATCGCCAACACGAAATTCCAATAATTGGATAGTAACGTAGGTAGGGAGGATACATAAATAATAAAACCGTTTGGTTTACCATGTATGTACATTTATAGACTGTTTTGGTCTTCATTCGCAAGCAAATTAAGCATGAAAGTGTTTTTCTTAACGTGATCCTTCAAAGACGCGCGGGTTGTGCGTCGCTCACTTATGTGGGAATATGGAATTATACTCTTATACGTGTCTCTTCTCAGCAGCTTGGGTAAATATATGATAATCGCAAATTCATTCGATCATATTTCTCAAATAAATTTTAGAATACAACTTTATCGAATCTACATGGAAACTGAATTGATGACTCGCTGATCATGAAATAAAATTCTATTGGATAATTTCATGGCAGATATACGAGGAGAATGGGCAAGTGTGAAGCAAAAGAATACTTTCTGTCAGGAAAAAAACTTGCGGACAATTACTTCATTGATAACTCAACTGAAAGAACCGTTTTGTAACTATAGGAATGAAATGGGAAAATCATCATCATTATGTCAATCATTGTCATGAAAATAAGTTCCCATTCTTGAAGCAAACTTTTCTACCAGTTTCGATGATAAGAAAGAATAATTCATTGGAATATTAGTGAATGCTTATTAGAAAAAAAAGAGATAAGAATTTAAGAATGAACGTTTTCGCATTGATAAAAAATCAAAGAAGTCATAACGTTATTTTTCAATGAAATTTCTGAGGCCATTCCTCGCCTTTTCGATTTATATATAATGATACGCAGCAGTCCTTTTACGAGTTGAGTTATTCGCTTTATCAGTTAATCCGAATAGTAAAGTTGAATGATTGAAGCCGAAACGAATTCGAGTAGTATAGACTTGGCGTGATCGTTTTACCGTAAGAAAACGAAATGCGAATTCGCCGACGCGGACCAACGAGAAAAACGATTTTGTTTGAAACTATATTTCAAATTTTGGCCTTATTTAAAAATTTTCCACTGAAGAATAATGAATAAGTGTTTCTATTAAAAGTCACTTAACGCTTGACGAAATTCCTGTTCACGTAGGTTGGGAATATGACCCGAAAAGCGGACGGAGGTATATCGGACAATGGAGAAGCCCTTCCCAGCGTGTGATTATTTTTAATTGCACCTGAAAATTTTATGACACTCCAAAAGCGACGTACCTGTTTACCAGTACGATCATCGACGACTGTCTCACACACAAAACGGTGAGGGATCCTGGAAGCTCTATATTCAGAAAGATTTAACGTCGTAAAAACGACTTTTTCATAATCCTTGTTTCTCACAAGCTTGTACTAGCGAACCGAGTTGTAAAAAATGGAGAAATAAGCCGAAATATTCTGTGAAAGTATAGAGTTTTCGGGGAATTATAGAATCCTCGTGATTCGAACAATTGGGTGGTAATAAATCATTGTTTGCAAAATATAACATCATTTGGCAGTATCATAAACCGACAATGCTAATTTAACTTTCCATGTGAGAAATAAAACACGTATTTCGCTAGCAAAACTTTGCATGCAGTTCTCCCGGTGCTGGTTCGAAAAAATCTTCTTTTAAAAACGACATTTTCTTTGCTTTTTCACCCTTCCGATAATAAGGGACCTTCCAACGATCATTATTCCTATAATGACTCAATTGTTTCATTATCTTTTTCTGTCCTTTTTTCAAGCTCCTTCATTTTGAATCACTTCAAACGGAACGCCCTTACGATTTGCTATATAACTCCGCTGTTCACTGCCCGATTCAATGATAAACATCATGAGGTATTATTCAGCTACTAAAAAAAAAAAATCTTAAGATAAGGTAACATCAAGACTGACTTGTTTTTGTTGTATCGATTGTAAAGTTTTATCAATTTTTAGAATGAGCTACAGAGAAATCATTTTTTTCATTACGAAATCCTCAGAATATATGCGTGGAAGCTTTTATTGTCACGAATGAAGATCAATAGCGAATAAAAATGAAAGATATTATGAATTTTTCGCTTTAACGAAAACCGATGTTTTTATATTTTCGAGCATTGATCGTCGAATAATTGCATTCCGTGTTTGGTAAATAAAACTTTAACTTCAACGCGCTTGTTCGAAGAGTTTCGTGCTCTTCTGCTTTTATTCGTCGCGAGAATAATAGATCGTTATTTTCAGAATATCATTTTCCTGGGACAACGTCGATCAAACAGATGCCACAAGTGGCACCAAAAAAAGGGAATAAAATGCGACGATTGAGTGCAAAATGACTATCAATATGTATAGAGCATGTTGTGTGTATATAGTAAAAGAGATGTGGGTATGGGTATACAATAAGTTAGTCCAACGAGCCGGTGGACCACAGGAGGTCTTTGTCATTCAAATCAATGTTTGTGATACTCGATCGAGCGTTCACTCGTTGCATTTTGTCGTATCTCGAAATTTAACATACTTTAGAGATATTATTTGTAAGTACGCAGAGACAGATCTCATTTTTTTGACTACCGAATGGTTTTTCGATGCAAAGAAGAAAATTTGATTCCAGTTTTATTGAGTTTAATGGAATATCATCCTTTTTGTAGACATATTTAACTAATCACTGCGCGACGAGTCTCTTTTTTATTTCAGAGCGCAAATGCGCATTGCTGGGTATAGTTTATGGGAATTCGAAGCTCCAACGCTTGCGTTCTTCCCAATCGAAAAAATGATAGTGCTTGGGGTATTAAAAAATTCACTCGTCGAGATGTACGGACCGCGGGACCGTGAACCATTTTTTTTTCTACAAAAAAAAGAATAAAAGGGAGAAAAGGGAGAAGGTGCTCGCTCGTGGGAATTCTAGAGACCCCGAAGAAGCGAAGACAACGATTCCAAAACCGTGACCCCGTTTCGATTTTCCGGAGGTTCGTTACACTTCACTGCGTAATTCTTTCGTCACTGCGTAATGTTTCATTTTTTTTTTTCTATATATGTGCACTGTTCCATCGGAAACCTTTCGGTCCTCGTACAGGTTTGTTCTCCAATCGGTTCTAAGTATGGCGAATTTCAGGATCGACCGAAAGTTTCGTGTTTTTATCACGCATGCAGGAATACTCATTTTTTAAATTTCATTTTGTTGTTTTTATGGAAAAGAGAATTTTCAAGAACCTCGTCTACATTTAAAAACGTCGGGATACCCTTTGGATTTTGATTTTGAATAGGGAAAACGTTCAACAACACAATGGCGTTGGACGCATCGGTTGGGAACCGATCCGTTAACAGGGAATTGCGGCAATAAAGTTTTATTGGCTCTGCGTGTTTTCGCGATTTGGGCCACAAAATTGGACCATAGTGCACAGTAGTGGTGGTATACACCCATCGACAACTATATACACGATTCACCCTCGCGGGAGTAAACAGTAGAAACTCTCTTAATCCACCGATGTAATGGCTTTCGTATATTCCGCCATATCTGCTGATTTTTTCGGTTCTTTTTTTTCAATTTTTAATGGTCTTTGGTCAAAGAAAATAGAACCAATGGGAGAATCGTTTTGTATGTTTCTCGATGAACCTCCGAGGGATTTTGCGAAATATCTCCTGCAACGACGAGACAAAAAGCCACTGAAATATACAATTATCTTTGAAATTGAAAAGAAAATCGAGTTAAAAAGATTCAAACTCACTGTTCGACCGAGGGAGAAAAATAAAGATGAAAAAGTAACCAGAAAGTTGATTTTTATATGCCGTCATAAAATATAGTAACAGGGAAAGAGAATAGAACTGAAACCACATCGAGACCGCGAGCCCGCAAAAAATCTATGTTTGACATAAGAATTCTTTCTATATCGCGAGCTTACGACTCAAATAGATCTTCCCCTTTCTCCAAATTACTAAAACCTCACAGAAATCCTCTTCGCAATACGAATTCAAATATTCCGGAGAACATCATGTCAAAAGAGCATGAAAAAAATAGAATCAGAGTATTATTCACTCACCCACTTACGCGAGTTTTTCGTCGAAAATCTCGGGGAAAAAATAAAATTTATGTTGATTTACATGGAATCCCATAACCCCGATTCATTTCCGGGGATAATTAAGCAAAAGAAATTGACAGTGCGCTCTGCAATGCGTGAACGTTTACAGATGAAAACGTATTCGAAGGTTTCGGATATGCACAAGATGTGGCAGAATGTAAAGGGGTCTAGACTGTATTTGGAGTTGGTCGGCCGAGGGATCAAATTTTACAGCCCTACCTGTCGTAAATACAGCGGGCAACCCTTTCGCGACTATATATATCTGTTAATTCCGATTTTCCCGGAATTCGAAACGAAATACGGCCCGAGCGGTGTATACATAAAATAAAGGTCTTTAATAGGCAAGCATCGAGAATAGTTTATCCTCATGTACTCTGCTGGCATCGATTGCTCGCTTTTCACATTGGTGAATTTGAAACTCGCGTCGTGTCGATTCACAAAAGAGGGATTTTCAAAGATATATGAATTGCGATTAGAGAGCGAGTCAGCTTGTATTGAATTTTTCTTTCCCTCCCAAGAGCAAACAGGTAGTTTCTTTTGTCAATCTTTCATCAGAGTAAATTAAATCTCTTCAAAAATCGTTACTCTTGTGGTACGGGTCACCCGCTATACTCCTAGATACAACAGCTTTAATAATTGAGTGGATGACTTCATTATTGATCCCTATTCAATTGGGATCGACAACAAAAACAAGATATTAAGTCAATATCTTTGTGGGCTGCTTCAACACTCCGCGTTTCGTGTATATTTTTTCGAAACAAATGAAAAAAAAATAAATAAATAAAAAATACATGTTTTTTAAAAATACTTGTTTGAAATAAATTATAAAAACGTCAAGGTCATCGACTTTATCGGTTCCAAGTTTTTACCCAATAGTACCTCCAAACACAATAATTACAAGCACAATATTTCGATTCGAAGCTGGATGTTGTTATAAAATAACAGAGCTTGATAAGCTAGTTTGACAAATTTTTGAAAAATGACATCTTTTGAAAGATATTTGCACTCTGAGGTTTCCTCCGTTTCTTCAGAGAACCTCTCTGACATTCATTAAAAACTACAATTATATAAGTAATTTATTCTGAGTGAAAAAAAAACTCACTTGCTCGAAATTACATTTCGATTCAAATTTTTCGAATCGTTTTACAAATATTTAACGCAGTGAAATCGAATTTTTCATGCAACAAAAGTTTGCTCATCGATATTCATCGCGAGCTCAACGATGAACTTGATATTTTTTCTCACCCCGTTTTTCGCCACAATCATAATTCAAATCCTACAACACGAATTACATCCAGTGGAGGATTGAAAAAGCGAGTCCCGTGGATAACTCGATTTCAATCAAACGTTTTGCCGCTGAATTTTTTTCATCTGCGATTATTTATTCCTCATTTTCAAGACTCGCTGCTCAAAAAGGATTCAAATAGCAGAAGTGAAAAGGAAAAATTCATATTTTTTTACCCCCCCCCCCCCCCCCCTCACGAAGGTCCTCGATACAAATAGGAATACGAAAAAAATAAAAAATAACGTTCGTACATATAGGGAAAGAGCAGAAGCTGCAAAGCCAGAGGACCGTAAGGCTCCGCGTTCCGCGCTATTATTTATCGCAGCAATGTATTGCCGGTGAGATATTATTATATTTGCACCGCACATAATTCAAGTAGGTCGTTAAAATTATTTTATTACCTGTTCTACATAACGCCTTGCCATACCCGTACATATATCCAGCCAGCAAAACCATATACGCGCATATACCCTTGAATTTCCATAAATACATATATCTGTACAACTTGCACATATGCACACATTTCGATGCATAAATACCTCGTTGAATATACTCGACTATGAAACACGTGCGCATAAATCATTAGAATTAACGGTAAATGGAATATATTTTATAAAAATTCCATTGAATTATTAGCTTCGAAAATAGCAGCACAAAAGAGATCTAAAGTTAGCAATTTTCAAATGAAGAAATGTTTTTTTTAGAAGCCTTTAATATTCATTAACCGATTCACAATATGCGAGTCACTCTAAGCTGCTTTTGCGGTTGAAAAAGCTCTCGAAACATCGGGTAGTTTCGAAGCATTATATAGAAATAATTTTCGATGCATCTCTCAGCGATGTAAATTTCATTAACGCGAGTCGCAAAGGAACTTGCCAATAATGCTCGAAGAACGAGTATCTCAAAATCACATCAATCTCATTTATGCCAATTGCGAGTCAGGGAGTCCCCTTCAGTCTTCCCCTTTCTCAGTCGTCAGACATTTTTTTTTCTCCTTTGCCACCCTTGCTCACGTCTTTACCTGTATCCTGCGATGCAGCACGTACGTTTAATTTTTTATCAATTCATATATCTATATATATCACATATATATACATGAATTTGCATAAACACGACGTGCCCTCAATCTCGTTTCGTCTTCGTCAATCTTACACTTCATGTATCATCTAGTGAAAAAAACATTGAAAAAAATTTATCGTTCAACTTCTACACGTGCACGATACCGAGGTGCCCCATTGTCGGCTCGCGGTCTCTCTCTCTCTCTCTCTCTCTCTCTCTCTCTCTCTCGCCTTCCCCGACACCCCGCTCTCGATTGTCATGAAAATTTTTCGTCTATTCTATTCCATGTGTAGATATTTTTTCATATGGATACTCGTAAGAACGAGAGGTGCACGGACGCAAACGTCATCGTTGTCGCGTGAGACTTCTCCATATGCATGACATAGAGACTTGAAACGTTTTTATTCTTCAAATTTCGATCATCAGCTCTCTGTTTTTCATTGATATATTTTTTTTTATAACATTCTTGGATTTATCGATGATTTTAATGTTTGAGAATACCTCGCATATACAACGTATTCCATGAAATCTTCAGCTTGAATGTGGTAAGTTTTGTTTCAAAGAAAAATTTGAGTCATTATCGATCTTCTTCGACTGCTCGTCGTCATGAGTACCGTATAGTGGGCTCAAAATTGTAATAATTTTTTGAAATTTTTCGTGTTTATAAATGTTGGTCTGTTATCAATTTTTTTTTTTTTTTTTTTTTTGGAATCCAAAGAAAAGGATTGCGGATTGTGAGCTTGTTCTCCATCTTCATTTCTTTCAATGTTTCAATGTTTCAATGTTCAATATCGGTCAGCAGTCCAAGATATCGAGGACAATCGGTCGAGAGAATATTCGTGGCGCTACATTATTTGTCAAGATATGCTGAGAAAGATTATTTCGATACTTGGAACGCAGTTTTGGTCTTTTGTAATAAAAAAAATTAATTTCTTTTCTTGTAGATAAATAAAATCGTACGATTGTTTATTAAAGGATGTTCTGTCCGAAGTATTTTTGAAGAAACGTAGGTGATTGTCATTTTTCACTATCAATTCACGTAATCGAAGGGGGGAGGGGGCCTTCGATCGAAGTTTCGGAGCCTCTGGATGAACGTCTGGTAAATTAATTCCTCGGGCCTTTTATCGCGTGTTTCGCTTCATTCTGCCGAATGAAGATAGTGACTCTAACCTGTACCGGTTGGATGAAATTTTCAAGACGAACTGCTCAAGTGTCCTTTATCCGCGGTGTCTATTAACATACGCGTGTTTTATTCTGGAAGGAGAGAAACTTCTTCTCCTCTTGAGGAGTAGAGTAGAGGGGAGACTGCATACAAATTGTCATGGAAATGGAGCATGAATCGTGATGTGGCGCGCCTCCCTAAAATGATCTGTTTATATTGAAGCAGCAAGGAAGTCTCCCGTTGGCATTATATTTTTGTATATCCATAATAAGAGACGTGCATGAGTCCGGAGATGATTTTCTGGTTACGAGGAAAAAATGAGAGCAACAAGAGGGATGTGACTTTGAATATAGATATAGATATTAATAAGCAGGCTGTCTTTTTCTTTTTTTTCTTTTTTTTTTTCAAAAGAAACGAGGGGTTTGAGGCTGCTGGGAATATAAGGGAAGATCGCCTCAATTTTCAAGTGGCTAGAAACTCGCCCAGAAGTACGTGGACAGCTTTTGTAATAATGAAATAACGCGCCAAATATTCAACGCTCGTAAAAAATATATCGAGGAGCCTGCTGGGAGATATCCATGTAATACCGCTTTTATATATACATTGTATATAAAAATATAGGCTCTCATGTTCGTCGACGCAAACTCTTTGTCCTCCTCCCTCCTCCGATTTATATATACTACGTGTTCTTATTATTATTATGTATTTATCGTTATTATATACATATCTATATGTACACTGAACGAGGCTCTGAGGTAAAAAAGTGGGGGATTTACCCTCGTCAGGATCGTCATCGGGGTGACAGGTAAACGCGTAGGGATCTCACTCCCCCCTCCCCATCCCCCTCTTTCCCTCCCTCAAGTCCACTCACTCCTCGGTGTCCTATATGCGTTTTGCTTCCCCTTGGATCGCGAAGCTGGAGCGTTTATGATGTATACGCGTGGTAAAACTTGCTCCTTAAACCTCATTAAGGATCTTTTTCACTCAAATGTTTTCAGCTAAACATTTTACGAAATCAGACTTTCGGAATAACTTACGGATTCGACGAATACTGTTATATGAATCTTGTTATTCGTCGAATATTGTTATATCGTTATATGATATCCAATATAAGGCCGAGGACTTTCTCGCATTGGGTTAACGACGAAAAATCGTTTAGCCAACTAATGAAGGGCTTTGTTCGCACAGGCTTCGAACGAACTCAATTTTTTTCCCCAAATCTCCGTTAGAGTTTTTGATTTTTTTTCATTTCTTCTAATCTCCAATTGTAAATCTTTCGAAAAGCTTTATCCAACTTTTTAGTGGCTGTGGGTCAACCAAGTTTTAGTCATCAGTGCCCTGCTGATACCGCAAATTGGTTGAACTGCGATTGTGCTAACTGAAATCATTTGGAAAAAGTATGTACTTGCGATTATGTTTTTTATTGTCTTCTGGAGCGAATACAATCGACATACAATTATTTTATTTATTGTATTTACAGAGACCTACTTTTATATAGGATTTCCTGAAATAAATTGAAAAAAACGTCTGAAACTGGTGTACGGTCAATGGAGAAGAAATTTTAAGAATTTTTTCATTGTTTTATTTGATTTAATATTGCAAATATGTATTTGAGAGCTTGTTTAAAGCGAGCTAGTGTGACGACGATCATTATATTTATCTTCGTCTCGTCGTACGACCTCGGAGATAATATTTGCGCGTGCACAAAACCGACCGTGTGATTTAACATGCTCCGTGAATTTCAATGCCGTTGACTTTCGACTCTGTGCTCGTGGCTTTTGCTCCAACAACAAAGAAGTCATATCATCTCTCCTCCCCCCGTCCTCTCCGCAGCTCTTCGTTGCCGGTGTGTGTCCAAATCCGTAGACTACTTATTCGGAAGATGAGCGAGGTTTCCTCTTTCTCATGCGCTCTGCGTACACCAACCTCGAGAGGCGATCGCGAAACACTTTATAATCGAGTCTCCTGACCGAGTTTCATGATCCTCCAAATGTTTTTGATGTTCGAATGTCGTGACTGACGCAGAATTATTCGTATTTATAACCCTTGGCGCGAATTATTTCGTGGCTGGCAAAAGTAATTTTTCCCTCGATTATATATTCAACCTAGCAGATCACATTCATCTCCCTCGCGGTCGACGCGTTTCCTGTTAACGCAGTCCCCTGCGTTATAACAGAGCCAGCAGCGACGGTAATAAAATTTCGAAAAATATGAAGAAAATGAAAATTGAAGTTTCCGATTTTTCGCAAAGTCGCTTTTTCTTAACTCATAAAAAGCCTTATTATTCAACTACTCCAATGACTTTTCTATATATAAAAAAAAGCTTTGAGTATACTTATAATTTTTGGATTAATTTCTCTAGAGAATTGGGGAAAGAAACAAATGATAAGCAGAGTGGGAAATATCGTGAAATAGTTTACACGAGCTGAGAGCAATTGCACGATGATTTTTTTCATTTTATACTGAAAAACAAGCGTTCGATTATTTGTTCGAGTGTATGTTCTAATGGACGCGCGGTTTCGTTCTGTTGAGAATTCTGCTGAATCGCTGAATATTCATTGAAACGTTCGAACAACATGTTTATCTCGGAAGCTGTAAAGAACTGCGAGATGTCCGCGCACTCGCAGTTGAATCGATCATGATTTTTTTTTTCACTCCAAAAGCGTTTAGTAATCGTCAAAAATAATTTAATTGTCACCGCGCCGGTAGAATTGAAAAAAAGTATTTAAAAAATTGGGCTCGCCGATGACGAAAAAATGTTGAAATATCGGATGGAAAGAAATTGGAGGAATCCATGAGGGATTTCCATTGAAATTGGTCGATATATCGGTACATATATGAAGCGCAATCTACGTGTACGAGCAGAGGATACACACGGAGTAACCGCGAGTGCATCGAATGAAGTTTACACTGGCGCAAATTATAATTCATCACGACTCGTCGGCTCGGCAACCATTTATTCGCTCGGTCGAGTTCTCTACGCTCGCCCAGTCAATTATCAAATCCTCGATTCGTTTCCGCCCCTTCTACTCTCCTCTCATGCCTCACTCGAATTAATTATCGAAATCTCTCTGAAACGAAAGGACCAATGTCCGCGTTACGCGCTCGCGCCCGTCTCCCTTCGCTCTGTCCCCGCGAGTTGCAATTCGCCCTCTCATCAATCTGGCGTTCAATCGCTTCGGTCAATTGAAAAAAACGCACACTGATAGTCGCTATTACGCGTGCAGTCGACGATTTACAGAGTGAAATTTCATTAAAATCTTCGTTGTGAAAGAAAAAAGAGAATTCTTTGAACAAGCCTCGAAAATCGCCATGAAATTATTGGATCAAATTTTTCATCGCACACTCGTACATATACAGTTATTCGCCCTCTCATTTGGCCGGCCGCGAATTTCGAGCGTGCGAGCGAGCGAGTGAGAGGGAGTAAATGATCGGAGGGGGGCAAAGGAGGGGGGGGGGGGTGAATCCAGATATGTAGCCCAGGCAGACATACAGCATCGCGCTCTCGAGAGTCTCTCGCGCGAGGGGTGTGGAAACCATCTGCATCACTATGAATGCTGCTTTTCCCCTGCTCTGCAGAAAAAAAAACCCCTTCGTCCCTTTCCATCCCTGCTCACGACCACTACTCACTCGGCAGCGCAGGTTCTCAACTCAACGAGAGCGCACTGCCGATCCCCACGAATCATCTTCTTTCGACCTTTATCGCGCGATACTTATTCGAACCAGCAATAATTATTCTCGAGATTTTTTAATTTCGTAAGAAATCGTGAAAAAATGTCAAAAATCATTGCGCACTTCGTCATCACAATTGTTATAAACAAAGTACATCTATCGTTTGTGGTCACTGAGAGATCATTTTATTAACCCTCCCGGACCGTATGTTGCTTCTACGCAACACGCGCTTCCAGGCCCAATAAAACTGCATCGGTCAGTAAGGTCGGGGTTCTAGCTGCCTATTTCCATGAAGCAAGGTTAGATTGTACTTTGGATACTCCTAAACCAAGAGATAAACTGCTTTAACTCATCGAAATATCAATATGAAGTCGGCGTTTCATGTTGAGTTGGCGTTGTGTGAAAAGGTGCTTTAGTTATCGCAAAAGAAAAGTGGGTATAAATTTTTTTTTCGTACTCCAATCGTTATTTCCTTTCAAAGGGAAGCTAATATGATGTATTTAAGGTATTCGGTGCTAGATTCATTCGTAAATTTTCCTGATTTTGCTCCCCAAGGACCTGCTGGTGTTGCGCGCAGCGAACATTCAAAAATTCATATTTCCCAACTAAAAAATGGAAATGTCACAATGGATTCGGAAACTAGAAAGTATTTTGAGATAAAATTATGAAGGGAATCATTTTCTTTCAACGCGAAATAGGTCTCGGTCTGAGAGGGTTAAAAAAAGTTTGGTAAAATTGTGGTGTCTACGCATGGGTGAGCATTCTTTTTGCATGAAATTGGAAGAAAATCAGATCTTTTGTATGTACAAAACGAAAATCATAATTCCTTTACCACGTCGTTTTTGGGACATTAGCTTTCAATGATTTTTGCATTTGTTAAAAATGAATTGAATTAATACATTTGAAAAATTTCATTTTCGAACGGATTACTGACATAAACTTAGTCGTTCAAGCGTCCATTGATAAATTGCTGAATTAAAGTACATTTAGATACAGTCCAACTTTTTCCAACTACCTCAAGGACCTCCGCGCGGGCGGCTGAATAGCGATTTTGCTATTGTTCGCTATACAGCATTGTTGCGTTGCAAAAGCGCTCCTCCGCACTTGTCAAAACATATTTTCTCCAAATAAACCGTTATTATTTATTACACAATGTAGTTTCATCTCTACGAAAAAATTGGAAAAAAAGCTCTGTTTTTGTCGCGTGTTTGAAGCATTTTTTTACAGTTCCTTCCGGGTCTAGGTCACGAGGATTGTTTTTTTTTTCTGTTGAATAAAAAGGAGCTGCAATGCTGAAGTATTGGTTATTTCTTCAGCGAGTGACACTTAACCCTTCAACATAATTTGAGAGCGAGGCCAGCCATGAAATTTATATCCGAATTATAGGCATTGCTCTGTTTGGGACGAGAGTTATTTAGGAATCATTGTCAAAAAAAAAAGAAGAAAATAACAAAATTATAAAGCATCGAGAGAGACGGTGCTGTAGCATTTTTTGCTTCAGTTTTGATCGCGTTTGGATATCTGTTCAAAGAAGTTAGTAAACGCACTTGTGAAAAAAAAAAAAAAAACAAATTTTAATATTCAAAAACGCCGATAATTTCTGGGCGAATGATAATGTTCGAATTCATTAGACTTTTCACGAATAAAATTGAAAATCATCTTTCCCGCCGCGCCGCGCGTATATGAAAAAGTCGATGATTTGAAAAAAGAATGTCAATTTCCATCGTCTCGAAAGAGCGATCACGAGTTGCAGGCGTAGAAATCGCGTTGACTAATGTTATTAACATCGAATGTGTAAAAAATGTAGATATAATACCTTTGACAGTGTGCGAAACTCAAGCAAAGTACAATTAGCCCTTTGTCGCTGCGTCATGCACGCGGGACTCTTGTTGCGCACACGGCTGGATGACTTTGGATCTGGGAATACGTATAATAATAGAGTATGCGGTAACTATGCGCGAGAGAGAAAGAGGATAAGCGCGCGCGCCCGCGACGTTTATCAAGTGTATGAATTAAATTGCCGTTTTATTACACCCCTCGCATGGGGGAAAACTTGTGCGTATCCCGCGGACAAGCCTAGATGTGCTCGCGTATAATATGCATAAATATATATGTATATAAAGTGAATGAGAATCGTGCGTGTCACACTCGACGTCAAGAATCGTTTTCGTCGCCAAGCACGATTTCTATATAGTCTTTTAAATGGTGAAAGTTAACCCCTTCTGAGTTCGCGTATAAACGAGTGCAATACTTTCAAGAGGGTCCAGCGACGATATTCCATGTCGCCTCATCTCGTCTAAGATTAATTTTTTTTTCTTTCCTTCCCATATATTCCCGGTTCCCTTGGTCTTTTAGGGTTTTTTTTTTTTTTTTTATTTTTTTTTTTATTTAAGCAAGACCAGTTGGTGGCGCGAGCTACAGAGGCTTCTATGGTTCGCCACGTTATTGGGGTTGATTCACAGCGGGGTTTCCTCTCACACCCCTCAAACTTCGTGTCCAGGTTAGCTCAAGATATGAGGTGATGTGCAAGATACGGCTCTCACACCCCTTCTCAGTTCACATCCGCCCCACCCCGTGTCTCGCTTTCATGACGGATATACTACAAAGTATATACATGCAGAAGAATACGTGTGCGCATACATTTGCGAGCAGGAGCTAAGCCGGACACCACCCGCCAAATAAAATTTATGTTTTATCACTGTTAACCCAAATTCGATAGGAATTTCGTTCGAGTACGAAAGTTCAGGAGCCTGATATTCGCGATGTCTTGAAATTTGAGCTGAAAACTCATTAGAAAATTATTTTCCTCATCCAGCCCAAATTTATCATTTCATTCATCACAATTTCATTTTCTCAGATATAAAAGACTCACTGGTTTCGTTATTTATTTCTATTTTCCTACACAAAATTATAATTCTAATGAGCCCTCCCCTTTATTTGTTACCGAGTAATTGATTTTTATTTTTGTGCAATATTTCCTATGAGCTCAATTTGTCGTAACATAATATGTCGAGTCGAGTATGTAAGTAAAGTTTGAAAAATTCAGATCAAAAGTTTGCAAATGCGTGTTAAAAATGTTCCATTTCGGAATTGGACAAAATATTTAAACTGTTTTTTTTATACATTTGAGTAATTAGATTTGTCAACGTGCGCGTTGTGCTCTCAACAATGACATTTGGAAATAGAAATCGTTGATATAGAGCGGAATATACATAGGACCATTTGCAGCCATAGGGATTGTATCCTCTGTCGAAAATGACTGTTTTGATTTTATTTGTTTCGTATTATATTCCATAAATCGCGCTTATATAAAGCCGAAGATTATATAATTGGAAAAAAAAGTTTGTTATCACTTTACACGATTTCACCTATACTTTTATCTAATTATTCATTGAGAAAATTGACGATAGAAACTGATGAGAAATTGTAGATGAAACAAAAATATGAATTCGTGAATAAAAATAATTTGAGCAATTGCGACTGATCCGACGCTTTTCTTCGCAGAGATGAATGTTTCAAAGGGATATGAACTTGGGAAAAGGAATAAAAAAAGTTTTTTTTTGTTTTTTTTATTAGGCGATGGCATGTGCCAGATTTTGATGAACGAAATATATTATGCTCCGGAGTAGGTATGATTCGAGGACAAAAGTCGATTGTCGACCTTCTATAGCCTAGTCGACTCATCAATTCTATTAATATTTTGAAACTAACGTCACAATCGTTGAATAACTTAATTAACGGCTGATAATGTAAAATTTATAGAAACAGGTGTTTCTAGCCGCGAATGCTTTCGGAATGGTTGACGAAGGTGTTGATGCGTTCCACTTTTGCCTACTTCCCCGCCCATGCTTAACGCGCGCTAGTAATGTTAACAACGATACATTTGATAGAACTCTGATGAAGATTAGAGGAGCGGGAATGTCGTCGGGAATATTTCTCTGACAAGTGAATCAATGAATTCGCAATGTTGGCACGAAAATTGTGCCTTTTTCCGAACACGCGTAGCGCGAAAGCGGCAAAAATTTTATTCAACACTTGGACGTTTGAAAATGTACTGGGACACGTACTCGGCCATTGAAGAAAGTGTGTCGTGGGAGGGTTCGAGGAAAAACAAAAGCCCGAGATTACGAGAGTGACGAGGCTGCTGCGGAGCGTTAGATATACCCGGCATGTATACGTACGACTCGGCAAACCGTGTACGATATCGCGCTTTTGAATGAGGCGTCGAGTTGCAAAAATCTCCTCATAACAACACACAAACACACCTATATATCCATGCCTATTTTATTTATCATTACATATACGTACTACATATACGCGTGTGTAGTACTCCTCGACCTCCTAGCTATACCTATATGCATATAAATAAATGCATGCAGTGAGTATACGGGGCTAGAAGTGCGTGTCGCGAGCATTCAAACCGTACGTACGTACTTCGAAACTCGCCTCAATTGTACGCTGTAACGCCCCTACGAGAATCCACCGTAATATTATTTCACAATTGTGCAAATACACGAATATCGTACACGTGTGCTCCTCATAAACGCGTATGTATACCCGCAAACAGTAGTCTCTAGTCTCCCGAGTTGCCACGGAGGGAAACGTGCGTGTCCCGAGTGATATATACGGACGGGCTAACAACCGAAAGGCATTGGCACACCGTTTTCGGGTAAACCGGTACTCGGAGCGGTGACCGCGTTCGGTCACCGCGAGAAACGATGTTTTTTTTCTGCACGATCTATCGCTCGAATTTTCATTCTTTAACGAATTACTGCGGATATCTTAACTCTTATCGGGAAGTCTTACAGGAACATGGGAATCTATTATAGTGACGCGGAGGACAAGTGGTCTTGCCACCTGCGATCGTTTCTATTCATGACGCCAAGCTTCTCTCATATACTGCCTCGTTACTTATTCTTTTTTTTCTGCTAGTAAGTTCATTTATTATTTCGTTGTAAGCTCGCGAGCCATAAATTTTTCGACGTATATCTACGTCCAACGAGTGTAACTAAAAAGTTTCTCCATAATTTATTCATTTTGTCTCACATTAGTATTTGTAACAGTCTTGATTCTTCGAGACTCGATCGGGCGTATCTTATCTACGTTGGATATGTACATTGGATAAGGAAACTTTTAGTTTTCCTCCAGACTTTCTAGTTGTGCTTGTTTTTATCGAAATTTATATTGGTCGGATTACGATTGAAGAAATAAAATATATTTATATACGGACTATTGAATGCTGTTTCGAACATATCGGTATGAAATGATGGATGAAAAATGATTCACGAATCATGAGGCTTCATTTATTTGGGTATTTCGTGGTTATTTTCTTTGTTTAGTGACGAAGAAACTGATTTTAACTTTATACACTCGGATCACATTCATCATGAACACGAATTTATGCAAAAAATTCGACGGAAAATCGAGAGCAGCGAAATCGATGGATTATTCAGGTTTTTCCTTAAGGAGCAGACAATTTTTAATATTTATATTATCTTATAAAACAAATTTTACTGGCTCGCTTTTTATAAACATTGACCGCACTCTCTTCGATTCTTTTATTCAAATTTTGTTCGAAGGTTCTATATTCGTGAAGTAAATTTCAAGCCTGGTTTAGACGTAAGGAAAACCATGTTTTTTTTTTATCAATATTATAATGTGGAATTTGAATACGTAATCGAAGACCTATAACTCGATCAAAAACCGAACTGTGCAAACCAACCGAGTACAAAATCGTCGTAACTTCATTTTTCTTAATAGTACGTTTCATTTCGCACAGTGACATATCGTTGAAATATTATATTTTGATCTATCGTTTTAAAATAATAATATCATTTCAAAGAATAGAGACGATCCATTAATCCAATATTTTTTTTATTTTTTTTTTTATAATCGCATTTTTCAAAGAAAAAAAATATTTAAAAAATCGAAAAAAAGTTTTGTAGAAAAATCGAATAAAAAAATAAATGAAAATGAACGCGCTACCTCACCGAACGAATCGCGTGATGAGAGATTCTCTCACAGCCATTCCTATGTCACGCTCCCCTCCGCAACCGCACCTTCCTATATACCTTGAACAAAAATGTAAAAGAAAATCTCACGCGCGACTATCGACGGGTTAATGATTCGTAGGATACGGCGTTTTACGCAGTAGCATGCGTCTTATCTCCAATATAATGTCACTTAATACCGGGTCATTTTTTATTATTTTCAACCCTTTTTTTAGATGAAAATTCAAAAACGGAAAAATAATTGTTTTTAATGCTTTTTCGGCTATTTTTAGCTATTTTTAGTCAAAAAATTGGTTTCTCGTTCAATGCGACACTTTCGATTTTTTTCAAAAAAATTCACAAAATTCTGTGTTGAAAAACAACATTTTTGAGCCTTATTACAAGATGGGCTTGAAATAATTTTTTGTAAAAAAAATTAAAAAACTAATTTTTTTCTGTCATTTTGATTTATTATTCTTCTAAGATCACGTAATTCCTTCAATCAGTCTCAAAAGGGTACGTTACGTTTTGGCGCCGTCGTTTTGGCGCGAGCCGTTTGGGCGCGAGGATGTTTTGGCGCGGGGACGTTTTGGCATTGGGACGTTTTGGCGCCGAGACGTTTTGGCGCGAGGGGGGTCAGCCGCGAGGACGAAGATTTTGCTCGACAAAAAAGTGCAGTATAAAAAATGAAATTAAAATGTGAAGGATAAAAAAAGCAATCATCGTAGCAACAAAAAATGTAATTAGTTTTGTTAGAAAGATGTAATTGAATTACATCTTTCGAATTCATCATCTGATAAAATTTATTTTGAAAGGATGAGTTCCCGCTACAATGTAGTTTGTAAACATTGAACCGATACATTGTATACGGGACCGACCAAGGCCAGATTTGTCGTTTAAACGTATTTTCTTTGGAGTAAATTTGGTGTCTCTTAATCGTGGGACGTAATAATCGTATTAAAATACTATGGCGAAATAATCGAAAAATTGATTCATGGAAAAAATTTGAAATTTTTCACGTTCATTTTTATTTAGCATAAAACAAAATATGGGGGTGGACGTAGATGAGACCCGATTTCGTTATTACGCGAGGACCAAAATCGTCTCGTGCAAGAATGTCCTCGCGCCCAAACGGCTCCCTTCTCAAAATATTAAAGGAATTACGTGATCTTAGAAGAAAAATATATCAAAATGACAGAAAAACATAAGTTTAAAAAAATTTTTTTTACCAGAAATTATTTGAAGGCCATCTTGCAATAAGGCTCAAAAATTTTGTGATTTTTTTTTGAATTTTTATGTAGAAAGAGGGTTGAAAGTAATAAAAAATGACCCGTATTAAGTGACATTATGATGATAATTATAGTCAGAGATATACATTTTTTAAGCAAAAATCGATGACTCCGGAATGAGTGAAGATAACGAGCTAAAAATTTAGCTGAAGACTTCTTTTAACATGTATAAAAACATATTAAAAAATTTTTTAAATCAAAGAGATAAAAAATTCTTGAAAAACCTCAGCTTGAATAATTTTTCAAAGACGCTTAATCCCATTCATTTTGGTATACTTCGCGGAGTGATTCTCTGAAATAAATACCGAATGTAAATTATTCGTACTTGAATCGTTTCATTCAGTTGAAAATCATTCTAGTCCAAATATCTGAAAATCATTTTATAGGAAATTATTTTTTCAACGATTAAACTCGTCTACGTATCTACTTATTACAAGATGGTGAATTTGATGATTCTCAAATTCCCACCGTGAATTACGAACACGTAATAGTTAGTGCGCGATCAAACTTACCGAGGAATTAATTCGAGTTTACGAAATTTCCTAAAGTACCTCGCTGCTGTGAATTTGCCAAACTGTAGCCAGGAAAAGAGAGAGAGAGAGAGAGAGATGAGGAGAGCGGGTGATTCTATACATACAAACGTGTACATCTATTTGGTAGCGCATGGACTTGGGACACGACTTCCGCATTATCCTGAGAGCGCGCGAACGCGATGTCTGGATCACCGTAACGAGACTGTTACGAATCGCTCTTCTAGTTCGAGAAAAGCACTTTCCACCCGAAATCCTCATTTCTCTCTCGCTCGCAGTCCTCTCGTTCTTGAGAAACTACGATCTGGAAAGATTTTCCTTCTCTTTCGTCCCCTTTGCATATATATTCCTAGAACGGAGTACACGCTCATGTTATTCTCCGCATGGCTGATCCCGAGGAACTAATACAGTGAATCAACGTCGCCTCGATATGTAAATTGGAAACTTAACGCACCCTCGTTTATACTTGTTTCCAGCAAATTTATTCTCGATTTTCGAGATTCAGTCGCCGGACATTTGATGGAACATATAATAAACCACGATTGATCCCCCTTTAGTATTCATATATTTTACTCCATTTCTCGTAGACCCGAAGCAGGACCTCAATCCAGTTTGAATCCGGAATATTCCGGGGCTTCTTTTGCCATGAGAAACATATTGTCAATGTACGTGTGTACAGGTAAACTTTGAAATCGGGGCAGCAGGGAGTAAACGCTGCAAAAGACCGGAGCTTTATTTCAACGTGCTCTCGCGGCAAGCCGGTGCAATCATGACATTTGCATTTTTAATCGAGTGCCCGCGCGCGCGCGCGCGCCTCACTCTCTCGTTTATTACTCTCATCTCCTTTCTATATACGTATATTTATGTCCATAACACATAGCGCGTTTACGAAGCTTCACTCATTACGGCAAATATCAAATGTCGTTTTGTAAATGGATGATTATTATTCGCCAAGCCTCGATCAATTAATTTAGAATGTGAAAAATTTTTATTTTTCGTCGAATCGTTCAGTATTTTTATTCCGATAAAAAAAAAAAAAAAATCAAACGGCAATGAAAAGTTCTTCGATTCAGTGTTGAATCGAAATCCTGATTTTTTCAAGGCTTCAAAATTATTGGAGCAGCGTGATTTAATAAATAAATAGGCGAATAACTATTCTTCCTTTGAAAACGAGTTTCGTTATGGTACCAAAATACGACGGGGATTGTGACGATGAAAATCATTTTTATCTCTATTATTCTTTTCAGGATTGACGAACTCTCTTACGGCACAATTATTTGATTTTGAGGTCGTCTCTAACGGACGGAGTTAGATTAATGGGAGCGAAACACTTTTTATTCATTATACGCTGCGAACATTATTTTGAAGTGTCGATCTGCGTGTGGCATTTCTGCGTCTTGCCAGCTTTTAAACACATCGATCAAGATCTTAAGTTCGTCCGTCCGTACTTGCGATTGATGGATACGAGATTACGTACATTGACACCCAATGATGAATCACCGATTGTGGAGACGACAGCGGAAGCTGCGAACGGTATTTTTGAAGAGGAAAGAGAAAGAGAGAGAAAGCGTATAGCTTAGCGTTCGCGCTGTGGTCTTTGCTTTGCGGGCGTGAAAACTCTGTATAGCGCTGAGCGGTTGCGCGCGTCATTTTGCGAGACGAGAGTTTAGATATCCAAAAAGACTAAATCATATTTTTTATTCCTGAAACTGGATAAGCTCGAAGATGGCTTGAATCCAATGGATTTCATCTGTTCGGTATCAAGCTATTAATATAATGGAAAATGAATCCGCCTGTGTATAACTGACAATTATTTATAACCGGTGATATTAGCTTGATGAGAGAGGTAAAAAGTTGGCGTGACAAAATATCGAGGGCGATAACGATCGGGTGTGCCGAGTAGTTTTGACCTTAAAGCCTGATGTTCGATATTCCGAAGAAAAGGCTCGAATCGTTGGTGATCTCGGCGGAAGAGGTAGTCGAAAGATAAGTCGAGGTAACGTGTGTTGTGTATGTTCCGAAAGTTGAGTTTTTTTTTTTCTCCCGCTCGTGTGTATCAAAGATTTTTGTAGGAGTCGAGGGCGCTATTCCAGGGTGTTTTTCACGAAGCCTTTTTTTCGTATACGACGTCCGGCCATCTTCCAACACCCCTTCGCTGTTTCCTCTTTCAGGGTCGTTGGTTCGAGGATCGCGAGACGGTCCGTTTTGCACACAACGCTCCGTGTGTGTGTGTTACCGAACGGTCGAGGGTGTGTGCCGCAGAGGAAAGGAGGACCCCGGGGAGGGGTCTCGGGATGGAACGCCGGAGGAAGTTAAATAAGAAGGGGGACAGGGTCAGGCGGTGGGTCAGAGAGGACAACGAAGGTAAGGGAGATAAAGAGAGAGAGAGAGAGAGAGGAAAAGTTCATGAAAAAAGTGAGGATGCGAGGTGACGCGAGAGAGGCTCCGCCGTAGGAAGGGCGAGGGAAGGAAGGCAAGGGCTCAACGTGTGGGTACGCTAAACGCTCGCTAGAGGGCTACGCTATGTGGGTAAAGGGTTGGAGGTTGCGAAACGTGGCTTCCAGGGCGTCTCACGCTGAATAGAAGATTGGAACTCTTTCTACAGTGACGGGAGTCTTTCCGGCAAGGGAGGCCGATAGTGCTGGCTATTTCCGGTGGCCGCCATGACATCCCTATCGCTTCGTGTCTACTGCAACTACCCCTGAGGCCATCACCCCATACTGTTAAACGTCCTTCCTTCTGCCCTCGCCCTTCCCCCCCCTCCGATCTCCGATACTCTTAACGTATGCCTTCCCTGCTCTGCCTCGCGCTTTTACATGTCCCGCCAAGATATAACCCTCGTTTATGTTACTTTTGCCAACTACCAGCAGTCTCCACCTTTTTCTCGCTGCGCGAATTCTCCAGCAGAGAAGCGATCTTTTAACCTCGCAGAAGTCTCTGGTGCTGTAGAAGCAGAAGATGTGAAGTTGATTGTTTATTTAAAACTTTGGTTTACCGGAAAAAGACTGTATTTTTACACGCTCCAATAAATAGAAAAATCTGAGATTTTTGTATTTTATATTATAAATATTAAAGAAAATCACTTCGGACATTATATAGACGCCTGTTGAAGTCATTTTTTGGGCCAGAAATCATTCGCCGATCAGTATTATACTTCCGGACGTTTTCTTGTAAAAATTGAAATATAGCTTGCAAAAACATTTCATTTCACATCTTCGTTCCATCAAACGGATGCGCTCAAAGGTTGTATTTTGTTGTTTCGGCGGGAGACGCTTCGGCACGAGAAAGATCGAATTAATCGAACTCTTATTTTTTTACGATGATTTTTTTTACAAAAAATAAAAACCCACCCAACGATTCCGCACACACATCGAAAGTGTTCCTTCCATTAAATTTTTTAACTTTATTTTAAAATATTAATATTTACCGAATTCGGAAGAATTTTCAAAACATTTTGCTCAAAAGTATTTGTGGGCTCTGTAACGTCTTGTTTGAAACCAGCACACATTGCACCGAAACGTCCTCGCGCCCAAACAACCGCTGAAACGTCCCCGTGCCGCGCGAAACGGTCGCACCGAAACTTGACGCACCCCCTTCATTAAAAAATATCAAGTAATTCGCTAAAATACGTGATGAGTTTATTGTTATTTATTCGATTACAATATTTCAAGATCGTCTTCTCTTCAGTAATGAAGACAAAAAATATTATTTGAATCCAGTCCTGTGGCATTTACGTCACTATATATATCGCCATGGCGTGGCACACGTGGCCTAATCCAGAAGTCTATAAATGTGAGCAAAGGATCAATGTATGAACAGAGTAGTACAAGGGTAAACGCGAGAGACTTTCGTCGAGAACTGCCTCGGTCGAGAGCCACAGTGAGAGAGAGAAAGAGAGTAAAAGACAAATGCACAGATTCCTATATGTATATATACATATATATAAACGAATATGCGTTCGTCCTTCTTTCCCTTGATATATAGGCATATCGGTGTACTACATATAAATATGGTACAAGGAGCAGAGAACGTACAGTCCCGATGCATTGAGCTGTCAGTCATTCCTACGCGCTCGCCGTGTCCCGGCCTACTCGGCGCGCAGTTCCGCGCTGAAACATCTGTCCCCGGTTGGTGAACGCGATATCTCGCGAGCTAAGCTCACTCCGGAGCAACGCACACGGTCGAGAGGGCGGCGTGGGGTTGGACGGAGAATCGTCTCCGCTGAGAGGGAAAAAAAAAAAATCCAACGACCGAGTTGGAAAAAATGCCAGGATACTCTCCGGATAACGTTTCCAACGTTTTATTTTTCTACTTTCAGAGCGAGCGAACCTTCCACGTAGCGTGAAAGGAGTATCCGGGAAGACTGAAGATTGACTCCGATCACTTGTTTCGAACATGTGTATACGAGAAGGAAAGCAAGAGAGGCAACTGAGCACCAGAAGGATGAAAAGATCAATGCATTTTAGTTAGTCAAAAAGCAGAGATTGAACATCATTTTTCAACAGACTTTTTCGCAACGATTCCGAGTAACGGTTGACGCAATTGATTTCGTTTTTTTTTTTTTTCACTGCGCTGACAATAAGTTTAATGATATCCATTTTATGGTCGGCAAAGCTTGTCCTTTGAGGACGAGTCAACGACTCTTATTCCAACGGATATATCTTGAAATTCACCGCTCGAGAATCCTCGAAACGATCCAATTTTTCGACACTCCATTGGATTCATTCAGCAACGAGAATTAAGGTTAAAAAGGAATTGTTGCTCTTCCACGACGAAGACGACGACGACGACGACGACGGAGGAAAGGTTGAAAAAGTCGGTTTCTCTCATATGGTTTTTTGTTCAGCCAACAGAAGTGAGACGATTCGCGTTATTCTTCGGTGTCGTGGTACTCCCTTTCCTAATTTACAATAGGTGCGTTAACGAGTTGCGTTGAATCTCCTCATCGTCGGAGCATCCTCGATTCATCGCTTATCCTCCCTGCCTGCGGTATACCGGCTCGTTTTTTCTTTCTCTACCCTCGTTATTTCGGTTTCGGGCTATCGAATGTCTTGCTCGTTGCAGCTTCAACGTGCATTCTTGGATATACGACTGTCTCGAAATCGAGCGCGGAGTTTGTGAGAGATGAACGCGAAAACCCGTTGAGAAATATGATACTGGCAATATCTGTTATCCCTAAAAAATTGACTCTTTTTTTTTTGTAACTCATTCAAAGAATATTCAGTTGCGGAAGTTGGCGAGAATTCACATATATAAAGTATCAAAATTTCATTTTATCGTGAAAATTATTGTCAATCATTGACAATACTTGGAGAGCACAGTGCTCGGTCGAGCCAAAAACGTACCGCGGTTAAACCTTCGTCGATCGACAATAACAAAACGAGGGAAGAGAACCCGCAAAAAGTCTCTTTTTCAATTACTAACGATAGAAGAGAACCCACAAAAGAGCGAGCACTAAAAAAAGCTCGAAGGTCCGACGAGAAAAAAAAACTGTAACTGCGAAGGAGGAGTAAGTTGATGAAAGAAAAAAAAGATGTCGAAAGCTCGTGTCTTGAAACTCGAGACCGAATCTCGCTCGCTTTTGGAACTAGCACCGAAGCGATCGTTGTTTCTTCTTTTACATCGTATTAATTTTATTATTTTCTTTTTATTTGCCGTCTCGCTTATCCTGGATCCCGACATCTCGCTCATTTAATTCGGTGAGGGTCAAAGCGGCGAGGCTCACCCTCTCGAGGATCGCTCAGTGCTCCGGAGCCTGATCTGGTTCCGAGATCATAAAAGAGATCTCATTCGCTCGTCGCTTCTTCCTCGAGCGTCCGCATCGCGTTCTTGTTTCAAGAGATTCCCCTTTAAGAGACTGAAAAACGAGGAGATCCTTCTCGCTGTTTGCGCGCGCGAGCGCGCGGTTCGGTAGCGCGGGAAAAAATGAAAAAAATATGCCGAGCTCGAGGCGCGGGTTACCCGGGACCGGCGAGAGTGATTCGATACCTTGAATCCTGGAGGGAGACTGCCTGGGACCAACCTTTTTCTCTCGACAGGAACGTACGAAAGACGAAGAGAAAAGATTCCTTCCTCCCACGATTTTCGCCGCTGCGCTGCCTCTTTATGTTTTCGTTCTCTCTTTCTTCGCGTCTTCGGTCTCCGTCGGCGTGTTATTCTCAAGTTCCTGTTAAAAGTGCCGCGCGAAGGGATTTACGACATTCCAATGTCTCTCAACGGGGGTGGGAAGAAACATGAATGGAAGTGAGGCTGTGGGCTTCGAACGAATCACCGGACCACGAAAGACGTCCAACGGACCTTTCCGCCTTCCGTTACCTCGAATATCATCATCCTCCGGACCTCCCCCGGATTCTTGCCAAGGATTCTCAAATTTTCCCAACGTCGGTTCGCCCTTTCGAACACTCTGTAGTTCACCAGCAAAACACCATCTATACAGACGCGTTATAGTTTTTATTCGAGAATACATCCCAAAATAGTACTTGCACCTAAAGCGTGCATTATTTTTTTTTTTTAGAGCTATCACTCTCGCGAAGAGTTTGATCGATTGGTAATAACGTGGCGACGAGAACGGCGGTGACCATATCCAGCCGTGGTCATTCTCGCAAGACTCTTTGCGCCACGGCTTGACTACCGTGGCATTATTTTTTTTCGCGGTGAAATATTATGGGTTTCTGTACACGATTGAAGTGACAAATAGCAAGGTAGACTCCAGGTATACTGTAAGAACTCGCTACCAGTTTTGACCTGAAAATTCTGTCTACGGCAGGGTAGATGAATTCTGCAGAAGAAAAAAAAAGGACGACGATAAAAATTGCAGAAACTATTGTATACGTTTCATGCACCAGAGGCAGATAAGGTCCCATAGCTGAAGGCGGTGCATCACGGGACAAAAAATTGATGATGTTTACTCCGAAATTGGCACGAGTCGTTCTCTTCAATGAGGCAGTTTATCTTCCATCTAATGTCCAACAACAAAAAATCTCACGGTAATCAGAGGAGCCTGAAGCAAAACGGATCCACTTCTCCGTCCATTCTTCTTGCTCGCTCCATATCTCCGTGCACCGTTTTTTTTTTTTTTCCATGGATTCCTTTTTCGTCTGTACCTTTCACGCGCGTTTTCTCAGATCTCGAACGACACTCCGGACACGATTTCTCTCATTTTCACTCTATATTTCTTGGGTGTAGCCGAAGCCACTTCTTCCTCGTTCTTTTCGATGTGGCGTGTAAAATTTTTTTTTTTTTTCCTCCACCTGGGAAAAGAAGCGCGGAGCCGGGGGAGACAGAGCGGAACGCGCGACGAATAGAATGCCTGCGGGGTGCCGGATCATGGGCACCCGGTCGCAGGTCTTTTTCGAGGAAAAATGAGCTTGTCCGATCTCCGCGTTGAAGCCCGGTAGAGATGAGAACTGAAATGCGGCACGGGGGAGGCTTCTGCGGGAGAGACGGAAGAGAAAAAGAGGAAAAACAAGAGGGAGGCTGAGAGAGAAGAAGAAATGAGAAGAAAGAAGCAGAAAAAATAGGTAAAGTGGCGAGAGCCACCGAGGAGCAGCGAGGAGAACGAGAAGGGAAGTGGGTGGCGCGAATATAAATAGCTCGAGTTTATCGACGATCTCGTATCCTCGTGGGTATATGAAAGCGCGCGCGCCCGCTCTTTTCTTTGCCCACTTCTTTCTCACTCAGTGAAGAAATAAGCTGAATGAATACCGAGCTCTGGTGCAGCCACGCTCGCTCGTCCACCAGAAGAGCCGTGGAATTTCATTCATGACACGCTTACACGGTGAGCGGGCGATGCCTCCCGGCTGCACGATGATGAAGGTGCACACGCATCTCAAGAGGACATCTCACTTCGGAGACTCCAGCGGAGATATCATTTCACTCATCTACTTCCAAACGAGGGAATAATGGCTTCGTGAAATATTTCTCAGAATATGGCAAACGAGGATCTTTCGATGGTTCAATATGCGCTTCAAGAAAGCGACATTCAAAGCGAAGATGAGGCACCTCCACAGACCAATTATAACAACTGTATAGCTCCGAGCCTGAAAACTTGCCAAGTAACCGGAACTCTCGCGTCTAATTTCCTGTCAATTGCCTATACCTGCCGCGTACATCGGCCTAGTTACACCGAGAAATTGCTTACTCAACTGATGAGCGATGCCCAACGTATTTTCGCAACAGGGAGTGTCAAACGAGTTCGACTCCACGCTCGTTACCATCGATCCTTTGTTAGCCCTTGCTACGTGTGCCGTCCACTTTTCAGCAGTTATCTCCTCCAGAGATATTCCAATTCTCAAAGAGCATCGAAAGCGTATCCTCTGCGGGCAAAAAAGTTCTTCTTGCACAGGTGTTGCACCGGTGGCATTCGTGTAAATCTGGACAGGAATCTTCGTAGCCTAATCTCACAACCACCAGGATTAGGCTCATTAACTCTCGCAGGAGGACACTTCTCCATATTCTCCCTCGCTGTTCCCACGAGGCTCTCCATAGGCCTTCCGTTTTTTTCTCTTCTTTCCCGTCTCGTCGGTCAGGCTCTTGCAAACAACAAAAAACTCGTTGCTCCGGTCCGAGACTTATCCAGGGGTCGCAAGGCCAAGTTGACCCGAATAATTGGGGCACGACATGATAACGAGATCGGTCATTGTATCGCGGGGCTTTCGAATAAGCTGCAATTTTTTAAGTACACTCCAGAAACATTATTCGAGTTTGAGACTTGGAAAAAAATTTTCTCTCGATACACTCGACAAGTGAAACACGATTTGTGACTGATTTGAGGACTGGCTCAAAAAACTTTACTTCATTTTCAGGTTCCACTTATTCATTGAACCAACTTATTCTACATTCGAATAGTAATTGAAAAAACTCTGATGAAATATTTTTTTTCCAAAAATTCCCTCAACATTATTGTTTTTAAGATCGATTCTGTATTCAAGGATTTTGCAGCGGTTGTTTTTTTTACGACTGTCGTTATGGTAGGTGTTTCTGGAAAAACCGATAAGCTGTGTCAAAACTGAATACTAAATGGATCCAGAATGCGAAAATATAAATTTCAATGTTGTATATTGAAATATTGATGGAATACGTTGATTCTGACCTATAGTAAATTTTATTGTTCTGCGGATGAAGCGTCACGAAAACTCACCACGCGTTGCTGAACCGAGAATAACGAGTTTTCGTGTAGTATAGATACAAATCTCAAGTTTGACGAAACTTATGCAGGTTGCAATGAAAAATGGAACTGTAAAAGTGAAAGGACTGCGTAATCAAAGTTTACATCGCGGATGCTAAGATATAAAAAGATCAAAGATTCGAAGGAACAAAAAAGTGGAAGAAAATTCGTCGGTACGAAAATAACACAAAGGTTAGAGAGGATAGGGACGAAGATATACAACAGGATCGCTTATAACATGCACGAGACAAGCGGTTAATAATTATTGACAGGCGAGTTTAAGAGGGATCTCCGTCGATCTCTTGGGCTACAATATTATTTCAGTACCGAGGTTATAGAAGTGGATGGGAATATACGTTCACGCTTGAGGCTCCGCATCTCAGCTCTGCAAGCTTTGGAATAAAAAGACTCCTAAAATCCTCTATATGGCGTACGTATATACTCCATCTTTCTCAGGGTAAACCGTATTAGCTGCGAGAAGCTGGTCTAGGTCCAAAAATCAACAAGGCTCAGCGTTGCACCAGTGCGCGTACACTTTTCCCCTATTTCACGATGCAGCAGCGAATACGGTTTAGTTTATAACGAGATTTTCTTGAATAAAGAGAGACAGAAAGAAAGAAAGAAAGAAGGAAGGAAGGCAAGAGAGCGAGCCTATTAAGCTTGGCCCGTGGCCACGAACGAAAAACGCGAGAGGAAAATAAGACGAATAAGAAGTTCTGGCACTGAAAATATATCCAGAGGATTTTCCAACTTATATTCTCAGTGTGTACATGTTTGTATGCGCACGCGTTTGCGCGTATACGTGAGAATATTTGTGTATATATTGCCAGTCGAAAAATCTTGCTACGTTCTTTGGTAAGTTGGTCTTTGGATGTACTACATCCAAGGTTCGCTCGGGTGTCTCAAGTATAGAACGGAGGCCTGGCGAATCGCGAAATCCTTCAACAATGAAAGACCCTGGTGAAAATTTTGAAAACCCGCTGGTTCCTCCCCTCCTATCCACCTGCCGAAGGCATAAATCATCGTGACCAAGTATTTCGATGCCTGCGCCGTTAGACCGAATCACCTTCTTCTCAGGTAACGATTTGCAGGTGCGTTTCCATCCGATCCGAGAGTTTCATACTCTATGTACACGTTTCGGATCGCAAGGTCGATCACTGACACCACCAGTCTCATTTTTTAAATTTCCAACTTTGCGCGCCTACTCACGGATTCATTCTCTGTTGGACCGATTCTCTATGTGCTTGAGGAAGTCCGATGCAAAGTGGCTCAAGATCTTCGGTTATCCGGTCTACAAATAGTTCTTCGGTTGCCATACATTTTGTGATTTTTACAAACCTATCGTAGCTCTAATGAATTAACACGTCCAGTGAGAATGTCGTTTCCTTTTGCACCACTGCCACTAGCCCAGGTGTCTTTTGTTTGAGCTTAAACTGCCTGCCGCAAAGCTCGTCGTAACATCAAAGCGAATCTCATTATTTTTATCATTCGTGTCAGTAATTCTTAGATACATTTCCAATATAAAGCCACAAATATGTGGAATTAACTCATCGGAAAGCACGTATCGAGATCTCAAATGAGTAGTAATATTTTCTAAAAACTCATAATTTTATCTACTCTATGAATTTCATAATTTGTGGATTTTATGCCTACGAGAATGATTCGCCAGTATTCCAATGGTTTGAGCTTCAACCTTCTTATAATTATCTAACCTTAAATTGTGTCCATAACGAGACAATATCAGTCATAAAAAAACTTTAAATCTCATTGGAAAACTTTTATTGGATTTAATACTTAAATCTATATGAATTTCCCCTATTTAAGAAAATTGAACAACTGCGTGTTGCTGGCCACGTGACGATATTTGTCAAGTTCTATGGCTCGACGAATCTACCTGAATAAATATGCGTGTATCGATGGGAGATTTGATGGAAACAGTACTCCAAAATGTACAAAAGCGCAATCGCGAATGAAAAAAGGTTCTTCGTGTGATCCAGATTTTGTGCGTATACGCTCCAAAAAATGTGTTCAATACTCAGATCTTGAGCTAGCACATGTGACGATTATTGGAGTTTAGCGAGCTCGTGTCGTCTCTCGTTAATCGAATGATAATTCAATTTGTGTGAAAGATTATGTTGGCAACATATCCGCGAGAATTGTCATTCTAGACGTACCGTATACCTTGTCGATATTACGATTAATTCGGTCGTAAATTCTCGAGTCGTTCTCGTTCCTGGAAGTCGACGAGGGTAATTTATATCGAGGTTCACGCAGCTTCTAAGCTTATTCCTTTCGGTCTCTAACCTGATGTATGTATCTAAATGTGTGTATGTGTGTGTGTGAAATTTCAACTGTAGAGGTTTCGTCGGGTCCGTAACACCTGGTGTTCCCGGTCGGCTCCCCCCTTCTCTGCTATTTCGCGTACCTGAAGGGGCCCGGCCCGCTCGTGTTCGGCGGCGGCTGTGCCAGACAGCGTCGCGCCGTGCTGCGCTCCATGGTTGCGAGATCGTCTCTCGTTCTTCTCTCTCTTCCTTCATTTTCTACTGCTTTCATTCTCGCCCCCTCTTTTTCTGGACCGTGTACGGTCCAGTGGCCAGTCTCTCTAGCTCGTACAGCGACGCGAGGCTTAGTTTGAAGTAACCGAGGAGGAAGAGGCTCTGCAATTTTTTTACGAAAGAAGCGCGGAGTCGAAAATATATCGAGCGAAAAGAAAATCACACGCGAATGTCTTTCCTTTGCTATATTTAGATGGGAGCTCCGTTTACGAAGAGTGAAAACTTTCTCAAAGACTTTTGGCTCGCTCAAACTTTCACCGCCATAATTCACTCGGTGCCGCGGCTAGGAGGAGGCCTCGATTGAAGCTGCCACTCGAGGTTCGCCGAAGCATTTATGCTCTGCTCTATTTTTCAACGTTGCGTATGGAAATCGTCGAAATAAAGGAAAATCGCTACGAAACTCTCAAATCTGCTTTAATCGAGATACCAAAATATTATATATATAATCCGTTGACGTCCAAGTCGCAGCAAATTTTTCGAAATTTACAAATCTGCCGCAATAATTAATTTAGTAGCAGAAATAAAGGAGATTGAGTGCGTCGATAAAGATCACCGGGTGGCACGGATGTTGCTGCGGTGCTCTTGGTCCGCGATGAATGAAAAAAAGATTTTCCCGCAAATCTCGAGAGCCAAACAATGGGATTGGCTTCTTTTCAACTTCTTTTTCTTCGTCTCTTCATCTATTTTTCTTCCTTCCCTTATAACGTCTCTCCGTAAAAACTTGTCGAACATAATATAATAAAAGAATGAACGCAGATTTTATTCCGGGATCATACATCGAAGAACGCGGGCTAACGCCCGAGATTACCCGACGAGCCTCTCCGCATCATTGTACTCGAAAAAGAATGAGAAAAAAAAAGACATCGATTCAAGGCAAACCGAGTTACTCTTTTCCTCCGAGTTTTGACACATTTTTTACAGTCTATTTTTTTTCAATAAAAAAGATCAATTATACCACACGGTATCACATGTGCCGAGTAATAAATGCTTTAAAACTCTGTTTCCCTCCTTGTCATCATTGCCGAGCGAGAGGAGGGTGCGAAAAAGCATTCTTCTATTCGTCGATCCCAGCAATTTTACGACTCGATCGTTATTACGCTTTGTTACTCCCTCCCGGGGTGGAGATTTTTATCTAATAAGTCCTCGACTTACCCTCCCCCCAGTGGCTTTTCTCACTTATTTATCCATTCTTCCTCTCTCACTTTCTACATACAATATTTCTATGGTGGCCCAATAGAATTTGCGATCAAAGGATCTCGTGGCTTTTCTCCTCGTTTTTTTTTTTTTTTTCAAAACATACCTAGGGGTCAGGGTTATACCGCGTAGTGCTACGAATACTGTCATACACACCGAGGCATACCCACCTTAACGCTTCCTATAGGGCAACCATACACACACACACGCACACACACACGCGCGCGCGCGCGCGCAGACTCGTGCACACAAATACTGTCGACTTCAATTGGCCGTTTTGATGCATTCAGCGTGCAAATCGGCTCGGTCTGAGGAGTGCGACAACAAACGCAACAGGTTGAAGAGATCGTCAATGCATGCACCAACTCCGGCGGTGTGTACGTTGAATATAATATGTGTGTGTGCGCGTGTATGTGTATAGGCAAACGCACCACGGGATTTCGTGAGGAGAGACGGGCGAATCAAGATAAACAGGTTGAATCGTGAAATAGACCGCGGTGAAGTATACTCCCCGCGGCCCCGGGTGTGAGAGCGAAAGTGAGAATCTCCAGAATGAGGGAATTGTGATTGAAGCATCGGGAATAAATTAAGCCGCGCCTTTCGACGACGCACCGTTACCAGTTGCTACGATCTTTCGTTTCCTGTGATCGAGAAAATAAGAGAGCAGTGCCGAGCGACCTTTCATCGAAATTGTTTCTATGTGTATATACTCGCCGGAATAAATCGAATACGATTTACCTCCTTGTACAATAAAAATAAAGCCAATTTGTGACTCCGATAAGGGGCGCGGAAAACGTTCCAATTGGGTTTCATCGATTCGTTGATTATTTGCGATCGATTATCGAGATTATGCGACAAAAAGACTGCGTTGTTTATACTCGTGGAATATTCGCGAAGACTCTCAGGGATACAGAGTCGCGTTTTCATCCGTCTGCTTACATCGAGCCTCGACCTCGTTGCAGACACGTCGAGAAAGAGAGTGTGTCTTATGGCGAGAAGCGAAAAAACATTCTTTCATCTATAGAGTCTCGATGAAAAACGATGCCCAGATCCGTGCGGCACGCACAGGTGAGAAAAGATCTCTCGGCGTGAACGACGCGCGCGCGTGAACGAACGAACGAAAGATCACACCTGTGCGGAGAACGTCCTCTATATACGCACCGCATCTCCCATCTATCCTCGCCTCACTGTCAGCTCTTATTAACGAGCCATTAATTACGTGAAATGGACCAATTATACGGAGAAGGGGGTCGGAGAAAGGGGCACCCGGGCTATTAATAAACTGGTCTCTCGTGGTTCAATCCCACCGTGTAGCGAGGGTCCAGGGAGACCTCCGAGAAGGGAATTTGTGCGCGCCCGGAGAGCGATGGACCCGAGAAGATTCTTGGACAGTGAGATATGACGAACATCCGAAATGTCCGGGAAAGCTTCTCTGAATATTCTCTGGATCAAATTCCTCGCTCCTTCTTTCTTACCCCCACCGCAACGAAACAACAAACTCGTCATATCTCCTGAATTAATTCATCGATCTCGCGAGTATTGTATCGCTTTACTGTCTCAAAGTACTTGCAGAATATCCCAGGTAGAAAATGAAAACTTGGTAATCTTTCCTCATCTGTGTGAATTCGAGCACACTACTGCTCAGATTTGTTCCTATTTAAAGGGAAAGCAGAGAAAAAAAAATATTTCTCCTCGTGCAGAGCCAGCATGAGAAATCGGAGCAACCGAGATCTCGGCACATACGCGCTTTCTCACAGGGGAATAGAGAAGCCTGCGAGTGGGGAAGGAGCTCCAGATAAATCTGTAGCCCCAAAAGGATCGAGTACTCGTACCCGGAATTCGGTTCACCCACAAGTGCCCCATATACATATCCTGTAACGATTTGTTTGGGTGAAAGAGGGCGTAAGTATTTCTCGATTCGAACTCGTCGAGTCATGCCGATTACGCCCTTCTGCGATTTCACCAGTTTTACCTGGATACCTACGTGTATATATCGCATCGCGTCTACGAGTCTATATATACAGAACGCTGAAGAGTTTGAACGGTCAGAGATCCGATCTGTCGGAACGATTTACCGCGAAAAACCGGCGGGGGTTGTACGCCCCTAATAATAACGAGGGCGAGAAAGAGAGAGGAAGGGAAAAAGTGTGTGTGTGTGTGTGTGTGCGAGAGAGAGAGAGAGAGTACGAAAGCCAAGCATCGAACTGGATGGAATAAAAAAATACGATGGAAAACGGACGGGGGTTGGAGAAGATGAAAAAAGGAGTCTATGAAGACCCGAGAAGCCATTGAGCCGTGCAAGTAAGTAGAGATTTCCGGAGGCCTCTGCTGCCAGTAGCTCGACGCAAAATTCGCCGCAGGGGTGTCATTTTACCTGGTGGTGCATTCCTCTCCTCCTCCCTTCTCCCCCGTTCTCTCATTTTCTTTTTCCTTTTTTCTGTTTCTTTTGTCGCATCTCGGTCCGTCCTTTGAGGGAGAGTTTTGTACAAGGGTAAAAAAAAATCTTTGAACGCACGCTGGAAAAATGCGTACGATATTCGGAGAAGGTTGAAAACTTTAGGTGAATCCAGTCAAGATGAATGGAAAGCGAGGGTGGGCTACGGTGAGAAAATACAATGTATAGTATTCCAAGTAAATTGGAACGATTTATGGCTGAAGGTAAAACCAGCTTTGTTCGCGCATTTTTATGTCACTTAATTATTTTCTACACACGAAAATTCCGTCATCCAATGTGGAACATGAAAATTATTAACACACGTTGACAGAGATATTTCTATGGCTCATTTCGTATTAATCTTTTTTTATTAAGCGCGTTGGCAAGTTCGGATATCAAAGTTATCTCTGCGCACGCAAATTCCAAATTTGCATCGATATATATATAGGATAACATCGACGGGAAGGCAAAAGGGGGGATACTTAAGGAAATGTCGTTTTTGTTATTTAAGCGTGAGAAGCTTCATCTATTTCTTACTTTTAAGCGGCAAGAAAGGGACTTCAATTTTTTGCAATTTTCGAAAAAAAGAAGAAACAGATTGTTTGAGACACAATGGGATAGCTTGTGAATTTTTTTTCACTGCTATCTCCATACCAATACGCGTCGAGTAACTTTTAAAAATCAGTGAAATATTGAATTCTTCGCAAAATTTCTCCTCTTTTCATACTATAATTGAATTTTTATTTTATTTTTGTCCCCTCTGTTCGGAAATGTTGAAAGAGCTTCGTGCTCCATATTTTCCCTTTTCCGGACGTATAAGAAAGAATTACAAGAGTGAAAAAAAAAGATTTCACAATTTTTTAAGCTTTTAGCACATTCGACGTTAAGGAGTTTCTCTCATCAAGAATTGGAAAACATAATTTTCATAACATAACTTTACGCAAGCTGAATAAAAAGTGTGCTAAAAAAGAGCTCTCATTATAACGAATTTCGACGCATGGAAATAATGAGACGCATCTGGATATAAGACAATGAGAAAAAAGTATATTCCCGTTGGCGTTATCAACGGTGCGGGAGTTAATTTACGGATGGTACGGTGGTGTATCGTCAGCACATCTCGCATATATCTCGAGCGGTGTATGGATAGGGGGATGTACGAGATGACGAGAGAGTGAGAGGAGGAGCGTGGTTTACGCGACGTCTGCTAAGGCAAAATGTAATTACGTACGAAGATAGAGTAGCATGTCGGGCATTCCAGGAGAAGCCAGCGCACTATCCCGAGCAAAAGCAGGGGCCTCATGGACCGCGAGGGAGCCTGAGAGAGAGGAAGAGAGAGGCAAGAAGAGAGATGGATGGATAGATAGATAGTGAGGATCGGCGTGTCGGCGTGCCACCCTCCCGCGATTGGACCGTTGAACTGAATAGAAGGCTAATGAACGCGGAGCTACACGGTCGCGTCCCTGCATTCTCCGTACACCTCCACGACTGCCACTGCAGAGACTGACCGATCAAGGCACATATTACATCATATCTCTCTCTCTCTCTCTCTCTCTCTCTCTCTCAATCTCAATCCACATGCATGAAGCTCTACGTATATTTACGCGTGTATATCAATTTATTGAGACCGCGGCCACGAGTGATCTCGCCCGGAGATGTAATCAATGAGAAATCCTGATCAATTGGAACGCTCAACGAGCTCGCTATTTCCTCATCCAGTTAATCGCGGTTCGATTAGACAACCAAATTCTATATATACAAAATATACTGTTACGTGACGAATCAAAGTTTCTTCGAGGACTCGTTAAATAGTATCCCATCAGCTGGCCGTGTCGTTATCGCGAAAAAGCTTGGTGTGCCCTAAATTTCGACACGAAGAGGTGGAAGCGTGTATAACGACAGAAGGATCGGTGTGTCTCGGGGAAAACGCGATAACGATGACAATGCTCGAGGCCGGACTTCCGGTAAAGTCTCGGACGGCCCTTCCGGTCTATCTATCGCACTGACCACCCACCATCTTGACAGGGAGGCTCTCTCCGCGCCACGAGTTCTCACTGTAACGTTTAAAACGACATCGAAACACCCGCGAGGATGTCGCGATAACGCTGCATCGGCCTGTGCTCGGATGAATCAATGTACCGTTTTTTATTTTTATCCTGTTATATACCCGTGTTTTCGAACACCTCAAACTTTTACGACGCGTTCGATAAAATTTTCGTTTCAACGCAATCGACAAGAGCGTTAATCCAAAAATGAGTACAGCCGTGACATATGTAGTACGAGGATTGGAAGGATCAAACGTTATTGAAATGGGTACAGTTTCAAACCTCGTCATAGGTGCGTGAAGTTTACTCGATGACCCGCTGTTTCTTTTTCTTTTTTTCTAATTATATGCAATAGAAGAAAGTCAGTTGGTCAAAAAGTGTGATGCGGTCGATCGAGGGTTTCCGGGAGAGTCAGACGTTGATGAGTTTTAGCATAAAACACCCTATACGTATGTAGAACCAAGTTAGACTCGAGGGGTTGAAGAATCACTATAGGGGGGGTTGAATATGAGGTGAAGGCGAGAAGGGAGATTGATTCTGTCCCTTTTCCCATGAACCCACCCACTTTCTCGTGGCTGTCACTCAAAATACCTTCAGACTACCCTTCGACTCAACCACCCCCGGAGATCTCACTCCTTCTCATTCTCTCTCGATCCGGGCTCTACGTCTTGCAGACCCTTTCTCTCTTCACCCTCCGTCTCTCACTCGCGGGTAGACTCGGTAATTGAATTTCACGAGCTGGTTACCCGACCAACCAACCGCCGACGTCGACGTCGTTCTCTCTCTCTCTCTCTCTCTACGTGTCAAGCCACCCCCAAATCTCTATGATTTTCCCTCATCGCGCTTCTGCCTTCACCGTATACACTCGTGGAGAAATACTCGGGATTCGATTCGTATATATACTCGCAGCGTGTGTGCTCCGAATGTCGATTAACACACTTCTCGCGCGTGTGCGCAACCATTTTTGGCTTTTATTTTTACTTCAATCCTTATTGCCGTCTCTGCTCTTGCTCGGATCTCGGCACGGATGTTGGGCAATGTTTTCCCAGTAGTTAAAAAAAAAAGTTTCACTATTTGCGGTTAACATTTGCTCGCAATCTATCGCAGGTACAAAGATGAATATGAATTTTAAAAACGACTAACGATCTTGAGAATTCACATTAAAGTACTACATAAATTTACGTCACTCGTAAACTTTTTCTCATTCCCGCTTTAACCTCCAATAGCATCTGGTCTCTCTTTTTCTTTTATATACACATTCGCTCTCACGGGTTAACGCTTTTCCGCGTTCATAAATATTTACCATAAACGACTGCTGCTGCTGCTGCTGCTGTTGCAGCACGCGAAAAAGGGGGTGCCACGGGCCAACACCGTACGAAAGAGAGACGACCCCCCTGTGGCAGTCTCTGGCATTCTCTCGGATTTAATGAACCGCACTGATTTTTCACGGGCTCGGATGCTGCGAGCTAAAAAATCCTACACCGCACGATGGGGGTTGAAAGAGTTTCTCTCGGTCGGAGAGAGAAACAAAGAGTGGAATGGAGGGAGCTGTTTGTATAGTGTATATTCATCTTCCGGATGCTGACTCCTCGTCTCTTCTTCCGTTTTTTCACTCGTTTTCTCACAATTCTTATAACTTTTGGTCCTTTTATTCGTATACATAGGCACCAACGAATTGTGTATAAAGTTTCGTTCTCGCGTGCATGGACGTAAGAAAAATGTGCACAAATCTGGCCGAGGCGTCGTCTCATGAGCTGATCAATTGCGCTCGCGTACACATATATAACTCGGCTACTCGAGATTTTCTCGAGTAGACGAGCGAGAGAGCACTTGTGCGCTCGTTCGGGTTCGGCCGCTAGGCAGCTCGCCAATCCAAATGAATTGGATAATTTGATAAGCTCGTTGCTTGCCCTTTGTTGGCTCCTGGGAACTTTGAATGGAGCCTGCGCGATCGACCATCATCTCATGACCCTCTACACGCTTCTTTCCATCTCGTGCTTCTTCTCTCTTTCTTGCTCTTCCTTTTTTTCGGCCGATCCATTCTCACTATTTTGCTCTTTGCCCCTTGCTCCGGGCAACCTTCGCCGCACCGCCTGCTTCTACAACATCATCCACATTTACCTCCAGAGTTACGAATCTCTCAACATATATACGGACACATACAATTAGAGGCAAGATCATAGCTCGGCCTCTGCTCTCGATATAAAAGAATCCAACACACAATTTCCTGTGACAGCGCGTTCGCCAACAAGAGCAGCGCGCTCTGTCACACAATTCGAGCTTTTTTTTTCTCGTCGAAATAATCATCCGCGTCTTTTTATTTCCAAGCAGATAAATTGTTACGAAAAATATTTTTATAGCGAAAAATATAAGATATTATGCACCGCACGACTTCCGGTATGGTGATATTAATTTTTTTCTGCCCGGAGGTTTCCATTACTTTTCTACTCCCTCCCGCGGTGTGTCTCCCACGCAGCGAAGAAAATGCTCCGCGCGTTCTCAGGGACACAGGCCATGCTCGTCCGCGCGTTTTTTCCTTTTCTATTTTTCTTGCCTCTCCATTTCTCTTTTATTTTCGCTCCCTCCTCCAGCGAGCGTGTTAGAGAAAACGGGGGCGGCAGGGTGGGGATGTGTTCGCGACTTCTTATCGCCCGAGGGTTGCAAGATTGTCCTCACAGTTGTATCGTGTGCTATATAATATCTATCGCAGGTAAAAAAATAAAGGAACGTCTCACTGCGCGCGTTGCTCTCCCGCGCGTTCGTTCTGCTCGCGATGTCGTTGACGGATTCATTAAAACGTTTGGACGGGAACACTGCGCCGTGACCGTGATTACGGCGGAACGTGCACACAGATATACTCGCCCCGTGGTAGAGGCGAGGGAGAGCGGGTTTCGCAAATTAAAAAAAGGAAAGGAGAGCGGAGTTGAGGAAAAAAAAAATTCTCGAGTATAAGGTGAAATGAGAATAAGTAGAGAATTAAAAAAATGGGGGAGGGAGAAAGAAAATACGTAAAAGCGGAAGAAAAGATGGTGGAAAAAACTTATATATTCGTCGTGGAGAAAAATCTCCTTCGGGCTATACTCTCTCTCTCTCTCTCGCTCGAATACCTAAAGATGCCGAATATATATGCATGTTTGATGGAAATTTTCCATTTTATCGGAGCTGAAAAAACGGCGTTAAAATCGTATGTGAATTCTCCGTTGGCAGAGATTATTTCAATGAAAAACGAAAGCTTTCTCGCCTTTGACATCGGAATTTTGCGGGTAAAACTGTGAAATCCCGAGAAAAATTAAGGTCACTCGCGGAATTCCTGGGAAAAACGAATGAGACTCCGAAAGGTTTTTACGATGTTTTCTACACCGCGTGTGTGGGATTGGCAATATCTCGAGGAGCGGCCATCGCACTCCGAGCGAGAGCCGCGTTGCGAGGGAGTGTATGTAACGCGCGTCCATTGGACAAAGAGTCTCTCGCGCCAGTGTGCGCGTCCGTGTGTATTCCAGTCTGGGTTTCCTGTCAGTTGGGCCGGGCTCTTACCGACTCCGCTCGGATACGCGTGTACGTGCTTACGCATCGCGATGAGTAGCGCATACTCGCTCTCGAACGCGGGCGCGCCAGATGCCAGGATCGGGGTAATTAGGGTCGCGCTACTATTTCGTCGTATCATCCTCGATAACTGCTCGATAACCGCGGCTATAAAACAAACTTGATAACAAGCTCATTCGCAATGTTACATTTTTCAAAAATCACTCCGATTTTCTCCATCGTTAAATTCATAAACTGATGAGAAATCGCGTCGAAGCAGCCATCGCGGTTTTATGACTACTCCGCAAGTGCATTTTTTTTCATCATTTCAATATCGATTCTATGCTTCTAAAATATTTTCCTTCCGAACGAAAACAAAGGGAACAATAACTCGAGATTTAATGATTGAAAATAAAAAATTGAATCGATCCCTAATTCTATAGACCTTTCCTTTGCAAGCATCCACATAAAAACCTCTCGTACAAACAGATCTCACATAAAGTCATTATTATCCATATATATTAACTTATGCGAAATATGTTTGTCGTTTCTACGTTTTATTTAGTCAACACGAATTCAATATAGTATAACTATAAAGATTACATCCGCTGGCTCCAAAAGCTCGAACCGACGTGCTTCGAGCTTCGAATGCAAATCATTTGTGTATACTTCATCGTAGATTTTGGCAGCGGCACACAAGACGAAATTCTTTTTGGTATGAAAGTTATTGTTCATGAATCCGTCAACCTCCTTCGAAAACCTATATTTTTGATACTTCAAATGATACTGAAATTTTTATACCAAAAAAGATTCTAGATCGTACTGGTAAAAATCTGAATCCATCATAATTTCGTCACGAAGGAATTATGTATTTTTTGAAAACAAGCGCCGCTTAGCGTGCGTTGTTTTGAAGTCAAATTTCTTAAATTTTTTAACGTTCAATTAATTTATTATAAAACTTGTGAAAAAATGACGCCGCAAATATTTTCTCAGAGTATGATTTTTGTTCACACATTTGCCGTCTTCAGAGCAGTGAATAATTCAATTGTTTTTCCATTTATGGGATTTAAATTACTCCGTATATGTATGAAAAAATTTAATCTCAACGGTGAATAAAAAAATTTCAATAATGGTTCAATCTTCTGACTTGGATAGAAATCTAACAAAAATTCGTAACGGGTAACCATGCAAAATGTAAAAACAGTCGTACAATGATTATTGCTTATATTTCTATGCTCGATGCTCGAAGGATATTTCAAAATGAAAAAAAATTATGATCCAACAAACGACGTCGGTTGGATCAAGAAAATATGTGACGAACAAAACGAACTTGGTGAACTCAACCAAATCTCGTGCATTCGATCACTAATTATATTTTGTTCGTGCCAATAAAAATGCTGCAACTACTTCGAAAAGTTTTGTTTAATCACGAAATTTTATACTTCGTCCTCTACAATTTGCCGATCCAATAAATATTCTGGCGAATCGTAAAAATTGCTTTTCTCAGCGATTGCGAATCGCTCTGCGAGAATAAAAATTTGAAAATTATGAAGCTCTCGGCCTAATGCGCGCGTTCTT
Source organism: Venturia canescens (assembly GCF_019457755.1). Lineage (NCBI taxonomy): Eukaryota > Metazoa > Arthropoda > Insecta > Hymenoptera > Ichneumonidae > Venturia > Venturia canescens. The sequence goes on along the minus strand of NC_057431.1, from coordinate 12,725,564 downwards.
AGGTGATCCGGATAACCCCCCAACACGACTCTCTTATCGCGCATATATATGTGTTTAGAGTCTTGAGGTACATACAGATATAGTAGATAGCGTAGGTTCGGCGCGCTGCTGCTTTAGCGGCCATGCTGCTTCTCATTCTCCTCTGCACACCGTACTTCGTCTCTCGTGTCCGCTCGCTCTCGGAGGTTGGATGAAACGGCGGTGGTGGTACAGAGCCGAGAATATCCGGAGAAGCGAAAGATGAAGGAAGAAAAGAAAAAGGTGGATGACGGTGGAGAAGAGAGGAAAAGAAAGAGAGAGGCAGAACGGTTCGGGGAGACCTAGAGAGTGAGAGAGATTTTCAGTGGAGGTGGGTGGAGAAGGAGGAGGAGGAGGAGGAGGAAAGAGGGGAGAATGATTAATTACGAGCGAGTGACGAGAGAAGGAGTGGGCCCCTGAATGGCTGAAGCATAAAACGCTTGAGTGGATACGGAGCTGCAGGGAAAGGAGAGAGAATGAGAACGAGAGAGAGAGAGAGAGAGAGAGAAAGAGGTTGATGGAGGATGGAGAGACGAGCGACGAAAGAGTTGTGTGTGAAAAGGAGCGAGCATCGAGCAATGTGAAATTCACCTTGAGGAACCGCGCACACTGATGAACCAGCAGCAATGAGTATAACCCGACCATCATAAAATCCTCTATATGGGCCATTCTCATACAGATTCGATGATTCAAACCCTTTTTGTTTTGTCGCAACAAGAAGCGAATATTCCCGTTACCGCGATGCGGCCATCGAGTGAATCGGGGGGAAAAAATCCTTCGCGATATTTCGCCACTTTTCCTAATTCGTCTTAATTTACAATTGATGAAATTTTCGAAGATTTTTTTTAAACGCTCAACTCACTACGGAGAATAAGCACCTCCGACATTGCGTTATACTCTTCAACTTTGATTTCACATATTTTCGATGATATACCAGTCGTTGAGGATTTATCCTGATGCGTCGGTTATTAATATTCCACGCGGCTTTTGATGACTTTTTGACCAACGATATAGCTCGGTGGTTTGACTCTTTTATTCCTGGTTCATATCTTACCGACGCGTTCGTCTTCGTCTCGTACCGGCTGTCTTTTCTTTCACATACACACGCATACTCTTAATCATAGATTGTGTACAACGTTCGAAAACGTACGTGGAGATGGATGGAATGTGTGCACTGTGTTCTCGATGCAATGTTTTTTTTTTTTTTTTTTTTTTTTTCGTTTTTTATTCGAGTCTTTTCACCAGCCTCTAGCATTATGGATACTAATCTTTTACCGGAGTATTAAGGAGAAAAAAATAGTAATAACCCTGATGGATCGTGAAGAACGATGAACGTGTATTCCCAATGCATAATATTCCATGTGGCTCGTCGAAAAATTCTTCAAGATTTTTCCAGCCACATTCCTTTATTCATATTTTTCATACTTTCTTGCCCTATTTGTTACCCAAATCGACAATGGCACTTTTGTACCGGGTTTCGAGAAGCCCTGAGTTTTTCCTCAGAGTTGTTAAATCCATAGGAAATGATTTTTCTTCTTCATTTAGCTCTCGCGTTCTACTCTCGCATCAACTGTACATAAACCAAAAACATTCTGAAATCTAGAAAACTAAGAAAATTTATCAGAATTCTCCGTTTCACGTCGCTTGGAGATCAATCGGAGCAACTGCAGTTATAATTTTATCAGGATGATGTGCACAAGTATGAAGAATCGTTGTAATAATTATACCCAATCGCATTGTAAACATTGATAAAATACCACATTGATGATGATAACGTAACGTTCTAGAACACGAGAATAAACAAAACTAGGGACAAATAGATTTATGTTCTTGGGGCAGTCACCTGTAGAATCATGGAAATCAATTGTTGTAAAGTTTTTTCTTCGAGACAGAAAAAGTTGTCAAATAAATACAGAAGTTGCCAAACACATCGGATTACAAACAAAAAAAAAATACAAAAGAAGAAAAATTGAACGCAAAACGTACAAACACAAAACATTACAAAAATAAATTGCGACAAAATAATTAAGATCAAAAAATTTTTTTTTTAATTACAAACGAAAAATATTATATACTAAAAAATGGAAATAAAAAAAAAAATGACCGTTGTACTTGGCGTTGTACTCGACTTTCAAATTCGTGAGTACAAGATACAGATGAAATAGATAATGTGAGCTAGAAAAAAAAATTCTTTTTTTCCTTTGTAATTTTTTTTTTCATTTTTGTGATCCTAATTTTTTAGTCGGAATTTGTTTTTGTAATTTTTTGTCTTTGTATGTTTTGTGGTTGTAATTTTTGCGTACAATTTTTATTTTTTTGTAATTTTTTTACTTTGCAGTGCCATGTGCTTCGCAACTTTTGCACTTGAATGACAACGTTTTCTGTCTCGAGTACTACGATTGATTTCCATGATTTACGGTGACTGCCCAGGGGGCACAAATGTACTTGTCTCTAGTTTTTTTACAGCACTCATGCTGTATTTTAGGTTTATTTGACGACTTTTTGTGCAGTCTGAATGTGAAATTTTCTGGGATCTTTATTTTCATTGCGAACTATATACCAGAAATTGGGTGCGTCACGTTTTGGGACGCGGGGACGTTTCAAATAAAAACGTTACAGCCCACAGATATTTTTAAGCAAAATGTTTTGAAAATTTCGCCGAATATGGTAAATACTATTTTTAAATAAAATTTAAAAAATTTAATGGAAGAAATGAAGATTTATAAAAAAAACTCCTTGGAGCCCTTTCGATGCACACTATGTGCAGAACCGTTGGGTGGGTTTTTTTTGTAAAAAGAATCATTGTAAAAAAATAACATTTCGATTAATTCGATCTTTCTTGCGCCGAAACGTCTCACGGCGAAACGCCCGTTTTATTCATATTTCCCAAGGAAAAATATCCAATTTTGATAAAATGACATAATGACAATGATAATGTTAATCTACAATCTGATTTCGGAAAGAACTGATGAAAATTATAACGATAACGAAGATGCAGAGGCATGAATTTTTTTTCAAATCTTTCAAAATCCGCTCTATATTCCCAAGGTAGATGCAGATAAAAATCTCTAATTCATTCTGATCTGTATTATTTCGTTTCATAATCAATCCGAAAAGCATGTAGGAAGCGATTGGAATCACTTTGTTTTTCTGTCTTGACTTTACGTTGGTCTTTTATTAGACAACGCTCTTGAATTCTTCTGCCTCAGCGTTTCTTTTTCTTCTTTTTTTTTTTCTTGCCACTTACTTTCATTATACTTGTCTATATTTTTTTTTCGCAGAGCCAAAAAAAATCGTTTTAACCAAAAAATCGACAAATCGATGGGCTGTCGCATCCGCGATCTTTGGATAACCTCATTGACATGCAAAACAAATACACCACTAAAAATACAAACGCTGTACGGTAATTGCAGTATACCAATTACTAATAATATTATTGTCACTTGGAAAATTCAAAAACATTAAATGATCACAACGGTGAGCCGTCACTTCACAATTATTATGATATTTTGCAGTACGAACAAACATTCACGGAATAATATATAGGTGTATAATTTGTATTATGGCACCAAATATGTCACTAAATGAAAAATAAATAAACATAAAAAATACCACTTTTGGTGCAATTAAAAAATAAATAATTCGTATAACTTTTCAATGTGTTGACAAAACTTTCAATGCCATTGGAAGAAACTTGAGAATCGTATTAATTATATTGTAAAACAAAAATATTTTTCATTACACAAAAAAACAAAAATAATAAGTATGAAATAGATTTTTGTATTTTTTTTTTTCAAAGATGCACGCAAATTTCGAAATAAAAGTCATACGCATAGCATTAAAATGAGTGTGTTCGAAATGTAGCTGAGATCGATCAACGAGTTCGATGTTCGATCCTCCAATAATTCCTCGTTACGTTGTTGTTCCGATTTGATTATATATATATAAATTCGCGTAGAATCGAGAATTCTGAAGAGAAATATTTCATCGTAACGAATCGTTCGATGAGTGAGAGAAGCGTCTAGTGGAAGAGTGGAAGCTTCATCGAGGTCAGAAATGGACGTTGGTAATGCAGAGCACATTTCCGAACTCAGCGGGACGCGTAATATCATCCTGTACTGGCCGCACCAGCTTCGTAATGTGTTTCTGATTGTGCCGCAGCGACGATATTTCGTTCATTCGCGAGGGTTCTCAATCATCGAAGCCAATCAAAGCTCCGGCAATTATAAAAAAACAAATAAATAAAAAGAATAATAAAAAAGCAATGAATTTGTAAAATAATTATAACAACGTAACTCGAGTGTATTCAACGCGATTTCTTATCGTCAAAATTCACATTCTTCTAATCAATAATATTACAGCATTATTTTGTGTATTTCGAATGAAACGATAAAAAACAATAATAGTACGTTCCTGTTTTTGAATGATTTATTCCCGAAGTTTGTGATTATTACATTTATGTGGATTTATTTAGATATAAAAAAATCGAGCGCAGTAATGAGAATAATTGAGAACCTCTGAGAACGAGCGAATCGGTCATCGGAGATCGGTAAAAGAGTATCGTGCCGCGAGGATGATGGATCCTAGCTAATGATCTTACACCTTTCATCTGGAATTCATCTCTCAACGATGAGATATATTGTATATGTATGTATAAATAAATATATATGACTACTTGTTCGTATATAAATAAATATTGCTTGCTAGTAGCTCTCGTTCAATTCGTTTTATTCATGTATTGCCATCGATTATTATTCAACATTTTTCCCTCCCCGTGTGGCGATTAACGCTTAATTAAACAAAAAGGCGGATCATTGACGCGCGGCGTTGAAAATAACAATGATATACGGTTGCTGAAATAAATAAATGCAATCTACGATCTTTCGGCAACTTTTTGACGAGAGACGACAGCGCCACGAGGATCTCCGCAACGGGATCTCTGAACCCTTGCGCGTATAACGAGATAAGTGACACGTGCAAGTTGCCCATTGATAACTCAAGTGTGCATGCAGGGTGTTCCATTCCCAGTTGTTTAAACGAACCGTCTCGATTTTCAGTTATACAGAATCACAGTAAATTTTATCTCAAGTTACCACTGTTGGCTCATTTTAATCGAGAGGGAAAAAAAATCATTTATAACCAAGTTAATACACCATTTTTTTTCGTTTTTACACCCGTCAAATAAATCGCTCTATCACAAGTTTATTCCTAAAGTATCATTAAAAAAATACCTATATTCAATCACGAGCTACACATATATATACTAACCAAGACGATTTGGGTTTTCAATTTCCGATAATATCGATTTCCCAAATTATGAAATTAACTTTTTCTCAAATAACGTTCAATCCTGTTATTTGATGCGTTTAACATTTCGAATGTAATTATTTGTTTTTTTTTGTTAAGAAGAAAGGAGAAACTATGCTTTTCTGATGGCTTCGAAACCCATTTTATGAGGAATCACCCGATTTGCGACGTTATTTTATAACGTTTTATTTTGAATAATAAAACGAATTTGCGAACATTATTAGAATTGTTGGATATAAAGTGGAAAAAATAAATGGTACATAAAATATTATTTTCCATCGCGCGTTTCACCGAGTTTCGACAGAGTGTCCTTTTGTGAATTTTGTCGAGAATAATTATCCTTTGTTACAGTTCTTTCCTATTTACGTAATCTCAAGAATGGACCTAGGTCGTCGTGAACACGTGGAGGACCACTCGTCATTATGTGACATTTGCGAATGCACAGTGCGTCAGAACGAACTTATCGTACCTTGAAAAAGCGAATAACAATACATAACTCTAATCAATAGCGATCCGAAGTTTACAAATGACTAAATAATATTCGAAATGTGCTTACAATAACCATCACAATGGTCCACAAAATTAGGCAAGCACGAATGTAATAAAATAGAATTTCTCAAACAACTGTAAAGTTCAGTACGAGCAGGGCAAAAAAAGCATTTTTTCCATTCGCTCCATCGCCGTGGCTCCGATTCCCAATGGCTGCTTGCGAGTGTGTCGAGTTATTGTTAATTCAAATATTAACGCAAATAAATCTTCATCTATCAACGATTTAACCAGCGTCGAGTCGGGAAGATCTTGTGGAGAGGATCCTTGAGATTTTTCAGCCCCATGATTATTAATTTCAACATATTCGTTTCATCTTTTGTAAGTTATTGCAACGTTAAACAATTTTCTTGTTCCTCAAATTCCAGGACATATAACCGATAAACGACAAACTTATGTTAGTGGTAAGCTACGAAGGAGTTTGAAATGCTCATGGGATGATTTTAATTTAAGCTGACAAAATATTGAAATACTATGCAACAAAGTGGTAAATAATAAATGAATGCTGATTTTCACATTGGGAGGGCATGCACCAATATCTATTTGACACGTTACAGAGCTTTGGGGTCGTGAGGAGTTGACACGTGATCGTTATCCCCCTGTTTCTAGTTCCCTTCTTCCTTTCTGCTATTTATAAGGTGAACGCTTCCTTCACAATGGTCTCGAAATACATTGCAATTTTTAGGAACAATGCCGAGATTGCTCGGAGTTCGTCTCGATCGAACCTCGTTTTATGTTAGTTTATATTAAAGAGAAATCAAATAAAATATTACTCACCCGGTTGAAGGACGGGTGGAAAAGTGAGGGTTGGATTTCCTGAAATAGAGAGAAAAATATAAGAGTAGTTTCAATCCGGGTTAATAACCCCATCAATTTTAAAGACGTCGTATTTACGCGTGAATCGACTTTTTTGATGAGTTATTTGAATTTTGTATGTATCTGAAATGACTGGATGTAGCGGCGTTTAATTTTTTTTTCCTCCCCGTGTCTCGTAGCACCCTTCGCCTCGAAAAAGCCCTTCTTACGTAATCCGTCTGTTAAAATATCAATCTCGACATTTTACTCTTTGCACAGCATTTCACCAGTGGGCACAGGGAAGCTCTCTTTCTCCTTTTCTCTTCCCTTTTTCTCTCTCATAGTTTGCCGTGGTCCTACATGTTTTCAGGCTGGTCTGCGCCCGCGTTACAACATTTTCCATCGAGCTTCGTTCCGCGCGTATATATATATATTCGCCTCTTTCGAGCGTCTGGGCCGGGCTCATCAAAGATGCAGCAGCAATCAGCGAGAACGAGAACCCAACGTCGGACAAGGGACGACCGTGAGCTTTGCGAGTTGCCCCTTTTTCAACCCCCACCACAACCCTTCGTTTTTATAGACGTAAGCTCTGTGTGCCCACGTGTCTCTGTCTGTGTACGTGTGCGCGTGTCCGCGTCCGTTCCTTGGGCTACTCCGGGGGATTTTTTCTCCCCTTCTCTCCGCGACCCCTCACCGACGAGTTCACGTTTCTTTGAATGTCTAAATCGACGATAGAGAAGCCACAATGAGGTAAAAACATCATCCCAGACACACTGTGCGATGAACCTCTTCTCTCTCAATCTCTCACCAACGCGCTATCCGAATGGAAAATCCCTGGAGAACATCAACGAGACGGCTGACTATCGATTAAGAGGTCGTTCTGATCGCGACTACTCTCTCGTTAACAATAGATCTTTCCTTTTTTTCCCTCCCTTATGCATTATTCAGCGTGAAACTCTCTGCTATCGAGCGAGCTTGCGCCCATTTGACTCAACCAGGAATCATGATTTTCGCCTGCTCTCCCTCTCTCTCTCTCTCTCTCGCTTTCTAAGTATATTTTCAGTTGTTTAGGAAAACGATTTTCCAGGGAAAGATTTTTATAAAAATATCATAAGGGGATTTGCCCTTTTATTGTTAACGTATCGTGCAATTAATTATATATCAGAGAATAAGCGACCCTCGCGTTTCAAATCCAATACCGCAGAGAGCAAGATCGAATCGTTTCGGTCCTGCGAAGAAAATCATTCGGCGAACAGGGTCACTTTAAGAGAGTCTTTGGGAAATAGCTTCTGAGCGATTACGTGCTCAAATCCTTCTCATTCTTTAATAAAGCCCAAGAGCTTTCCGTGATAAAGTCATATGTGTATATTATATAAAAGCGATCCAATGTATATGAGAGAGTTCCATATACGAGGAGACTGCGAGATCCGCAGGGAGACAGATCAAAGTATTTTTGATGAAAGGCCAGCAGGATTTTCACGGTATAGCCAGCGCATTTTCATTCAAATGTGTATTAAATCTGGTATGAACGTTTTCGAACGTTTTATATAAATTGGCTCGATACGCTTAATTTACATTGATTCGAAGTACAATCCAACATTTTAAAGTCTTCGTATTTTTTAAACTCTTCTCACGAAACCGATTGGATCGCGCGTCTTCAGCGAGGATAAATCGCGATCAATTCCTAATAGAAATGCGACTAAGACCATCGTTGGTTGGACTTTATCGTGCAATGCACAGAGTACAAAATTGTAATTATCGAACGATGATGCATTTGGCCAAAGAAAAATAAAATAAATTTGAATAATTTCAGTGGATTTAAGATGAAAGCATCCGAGTGGACTTTCTGCCACTCGTGAAATCCCTGCTGCTCGGAATTGCATTCGGTAAATACATATATTCGTGTATCTATCGTCCGAGTGATGAATAGTAATGAAAATTGGTTATCAGTTGAAACGCATCCTGTGGCAAGAGAGAGGACACGAGGCTCGGGCATCCGGCAACGGTGTTACCGGCAGTGAAGCGCGTAATATCCCATTGATGATGGTCCGCACGGGGCGGCTAGGGGGAAGGGGCGCGATGAGAGAGAACCCACGGGAACTGAAATTCGGGGTGGTGCAAGGGAAGCGGATCACCGTTGACACAAAGCGGCCGTAATCCGTTTATCTTCTCGCCGGGCACTCTCTAGTCGTCGACGACGACGACGACGACGACGACGACGTCGTCGCCATCCTCCTCGATGTCGTCCACGTGTTCAAAAATAACGGGTGCCCTCTGCTGTGTTCAACGTCGATGTTTTCGACGCCTTGTCTCAATAAATCATGCACATCGCACAAACATTTCCATTATGGATTTCTCATACTGATTCGCTCAGAATACCCTATCCAAGAATTTCCATTCGCCATTGGACAAATAACTGACACGAATTTTGGCGTTCTTTAAAATCTTTCAACATTGATACTACTACCAAAAATGGACTTGCCAACTGGTTGAAAATTAAACTGATTAACGCCGCAAATATAATCGAACGAAGACAAACATTTTTTTGTCCTGAATATGATGAGATCGAGCAGCTTTATGATTTCGTTGGTGAGACCCAATCGAAATTCGTCCAACCATTTTAATAATAATTCAGAATAATAAAGAAAATTTAATGTCGAAATATTTTCTTAATAATTCGAGGTATATCGAAAACAAAGTATACCACAACGATATTTGACGAACAATCAACTGACTATAAAGATGAATTATAATGACGCGTTTCAGAAATAACGATTAGCCAATAAGAATGTTTAACAACTCAAAATTGTTGAAATTTTCGCGAAAAACTTTTCCGAAACAACGAGCGGACGAATATCTTATGAAATCAAAGTTTTAGTCGTATAACATGCAGCAGTGTGTGAGAAAAACATTCTGAGGATTGAGACACAAAACTTAGCGAACCATGACCGCGCGCGAAAAATATAATATCCTCATACTTCATTTTTCCTTGCTCCCCGTAAGCGCAATGAGGTCACTTTCTTACGACCTCCGACACTAATTACAAACGAATCTTGCGATGACAACGCTCGCGTCTGGAATCATAATCCTTCACGAATTCCTTCGTGATGTCTGTTACATATTCACTTCTCGTCGTTTCTCCCTTCATCGAGAAAACTAAACACGTTCGCATGGTAGAAGCATAACGAAGGAAGCCAAGAAGAGGTGTCCGTGGAATGCGTCGATTTTCATTCATATCCTTTTTTTTCATACCGCTCTGCGTTTTTTTTTTTTTCAATTTTTCATTTTTCTCAAGAGACGAGTCTCTTTTCGCTTAGAATATGCTTGCAGACCAAATTAGTTTGATCGACCCAATGAACGAGGAAAAAACTAGCTTGTGCCTTTAAGCAGTTCAACCCTTTGGGTGGAATCATATTTTCGTCGCTTATCTTCAAAAACTTGGTCAAATCGTCGAATTCGAACGAATGACCAATGGTTTTCATACCTCCAAATATTTCCACGCGTGATCATCGAAAAATTAGTGTATGTGCTGAATTAAAACTGCAGCTGAAGCCAAAAATCATGAAATTTCATAAAGATAAATAATTTTGAGGATATAAAGAAAACAAAGTATGAAGATACTTGAGATGCCGAATATACGAGACTATAATAATGATAATGTTGGAAGTGCAAAGTCTCGATGTGACGAGTGGGCCTCGTTGAAAGGAGACCGCGGAGAGCATCTCTCGCGGGTCTCTACAAAGGACTCACTGATATATTACACTTATTAATGCTTCTCTATTCTGGAGCCGCTTGTCCCCCTCCCACCTTGCTCATTCCTCACTCGTCTCTTCCTCAGCCATTCTCTCGCTAAACATTCTTCGAATCCTTCATCCTCCATACTTCCCTCTCTTTCTTTCTTGTCACTCGACTACGTGCGAGATGTTCAAACCCGCTTAGTAGAAACGATGAAATAAATTAGTTATGCGGCGCGATGCTAAAGAGTCTTTGCCCCGAGGGGAGAGAACGAGAATGAAAAGACACGCGGTAAAGAGGGAGGAGAGGAGGGAGGATTGCTTTGAGGGTGGTCCAGAGAATAAACTATTACGATACCTACTCACGAAACTAAACCGGATCAAAACGGCTCGATTATTACTAAAATTAACGGAATCGACTCCCAAGACGAAGAAAAGTGTGCGACAATTGTCTTTTTACCGCGATCGAGACTCGAGAAACATTCCAATCCGTTGCTCGACCAAAAAGATTTTTTCTCCACGAGAATCTCAATTAAATTGTTTGTCATTTTTTTCCGTTTTTTTTCGCGAATTCTCTACACAAACGTAGTGTATAATCGAGTCAAAGATGAAAATTGACATGTGTCAACTGTTCTGTTTACAGTCAAAATAGTTACGATTAATCCCTCGCAGCGCATGGAAATTTTAAACACTTTTCCTAAATCTTGAGCAGTTTTATTCTTTGTTCGTATGATTTTTTGCGTTAATATGCTTAAAATTGGCATTCCAATAAATTTTTCTGCTATCGATGAATGGCCCCGTGCATTAAGGATTTGAAGAATATCGCTGATGAGGTGTGCAAGTAAAAGAAAGAAATCGAATTTACATCGTCGCGATTGCATGCACCAATTTTCGTTTCTCTTATTCTCCTCGATTCTTCGAGTTGAGAGTTTAGGGTTTCTCACCCGCCAGTTTATTTGCATTGTTATGAATACGAGAGGGCACAGAGAGCCCCAAAGTACATGAGCCCTTGTACACGCGTATGTATACGCGAGGCAAGTGGGTGTGCATGTTCCAAATTTCACGCATAATATCCGTACGCGTTTGTGTAACGAGTCAGAAAGGATCTTTTGGTGAGGATCCGGTGCGAAATTTCGGGGAAATCGTCTGGATCGCAGAAACAGCGTTTCTTTATTCCACGATAACCATGCGTGCGGTTCAACGCGTGTATTTTAGTCCTTTTCCGTTCCGAAAGTCAGGAGAACACTTGACGCGTTATTTGGTAAAATTGTTCGTTCGTCTCGACGAGTCTCGTTCGATTAACAATTAAATTTAGGGGCGATAACAGAAGAGTCCAAATATTCGATAAGGATCCCATTTTTTTTTTGTCAATTACGCGATTTTGCGTAATTACCAAAGCTTTCAACGAAGCAAAGCCGTTTTTTCGAGACTCGAAGGAATGAAGAAAATACGAGAATAAAAAGCCGTTTGAAAAGCCGCGTAACGTCGAAGGGAAAGTGATTTTGTTGTCTTTGTTTCTTGCTTTTTTCTGCTGCACGACGTGGGTGTGAATAGTGTTTGTTTTCTGCAGCACGTTTATTAAGTTTCATCGGAGAATAACGGCGCGGGCAACGCATATAATAAAGCACGTTCGCCTCGTTAAGGGGGCAAAATCGCCGGAGATTAAACAAACATATTGTCCGCGGTATAACGCTTTTCACATTTTCCTCGTTTGCCTTCCACACTTTCTCCTCGCACTGGCTTAAGGTCTTTCTCAACTCTTCTGAGCACCTTCGACCGAAAGCTTTCTCCTTTTTTCCCCTTTTTTCCAACTTTATCGCTTTTGCCTTGATCGCATGTATTTTGCTTGCTCAACGAATATGGAAATAACAGAAAGCTAATCTTTGGGCTTCGAGCATTCATTGTTCAGATGCTCTTTCTCGCTCTCTCTCACACGCGCGGACGCTGGCGCTCTTACCGCGTTCGGAAAGGGGCTTATTTTGCATTCGGTGCTGATAATGGGCCACGAAAAAGCTTTGATACGTTTACACACACTGAAAACTCAGCCATGATTAGCCGATTTGGTGGAGTTAAATCGAGCTGAACGACCACCATCATAATGAACGGGATTTACTCTCCACATTTTTTGTTCGTTATCCAAGAACAATAGCTGTCAAACATGGAAATACAATTTTTTGATACCGCAACGATATGAAATCTTGCCCCTTTTCAAGGCTGGATTTTATATTCATTCGTTATTCCGGACGCATGACGAGTGACTATAACAAAAAAAAAACGCACGCACTTCTGCATGACGTTCATTTTTTAGCAAATTCGCAGTTCCCTGCTACAACAAGATATTTCTTCAGTGACGTTGATTGGCTATAAACCAATGGAACCAATGGAGCAATTGTACTCACGGAAGTCGAGCTCTTCACTCGCATATTGAGGCTTCATAATCGAATGATCTTAAAAATCAGAAATAACGAAAGGAAATTCTAATCGTTCAATGTACGAAATAAAAAGAAAATTTGATTGCGATGAAGCATAAGCTTGCATTTACAAAGTTGTCGAATGCAAAACGCCATGACGATAAGTTGGTAAATCAATTTTTTTGTGGCATGAGTTTTATCACAGAAAAATGATAAAATGAGATTAGAAGTCTCTGAGCCCGGACGAGGCCCACGAAATAGAAAAAAGTTTTGACCATCGACTACAAAAAATATGGCTGATGGGCAGGAGGTCAAAATTATCGCTGTGCAATGAACCAACACTGTTCTCAGCCTATCTGAACCTGGTGACTTTTAACTCTGCGGGGAACTGCAGGCAACCTTAAAATCGAGATTCTACAACGATATCGATCCAAGACAGTTAGAGCTATTATACAAATGCCTCGTGACATGTCATAAACACTAGATTGCATACCAGGATATCTCGACAGACAAAACGTCAAAACTGCAGCACAAAAACTATGCACAATGTACTAAGGGACAAGACTCGATATAATCAATCGAATTTTCTAGCATCGAAGAACCTCATCCTCGTCAGAAGAACCATTTCGAGAAGACTAAAAAAAAATACAAGCCACTGAATTTATTACAAGAACGTCACCGCCTAGATGAAGAAAAAAAATTCTTTCCTTATATTCTTTGTTTACCCTTACTTTTGTTTTCTCCAACATCAAAACCTTCGATTCTTGAAATATTCAACAGATCATAGTTTACTAATGAGAAAGAAAAAAAAATAATCGCATTGAAAAAGGAGAAAGAAGAATGGTGAAGAAAGTGCGATAAAACTTCGATATCAGGATCGTAAAGTTCTCCAACTTCCCACTCCACTTACAAAAAAGAATGTCTTGAAAGAGAGTCTTTGATTTCACGAGAGCGCATTATGAAGCATGTGCTTTGGGTGTCAAAAAAGAAAGAGGAAAAATCTAAATGAATCCTAGCAATGCGAAGTCAAACATGCGTTAGACAAAACATCGAAATAAAGGAGAAATACTCCAAGTTAGAAAATGCTTCGAAGAACCAATGAAGTTGAAGATAAAAACGTATAGTGCGGATACAAAGGGGAGAGAAGAGCGAAGACTCGTTGAAAGGTTCATTGTGCCGAGTACGTAATGTCTACACAGTTTAAGGGCACGAAAATCGACGTTAAAACTTCTTTCTGATTATGATTTTTATATAAGTGCAAAGACCAAGTTTTTTAAATTGTTTGCAAAATCTTTGCTCGGAGAGAGAAAAAAAAATGCTTACAAAGCTCGTCAAGTGCGCTTTATGCCGATAGAAGTTGGAAGACGTGCTTCTGATGCCCTCGCCTTTTCCTCTTTCACTTTCTATTAATCATTGTTCGCTCTTCTCGATCCTTCTGACGCATCGATCGTATAAGGGGCACGCAACGTGTATTCGTGTTTCTCATTCTGCGGATTTGATCCGAGGATAATCGACTTTTCACGAAACACTTTTTTCATCCTACCCAGTAGTTTGAGCGAATCACGAGTCATCGAGTGAATATACATATATGTCAATAAAATAGATAGCATTAGAAAGATTTGATTACAGTTTTACTTTTTGCACAAAGTGGATGAAAGTATTAATCGCTGTATATGCATACGTCAAATCGTTTTAATAATGGATTTGTTTATTTATTTCTATTAAATTTCGTTTGAAGGAAAATCTCACAGGTTTTTCTCTTCGATGATGACAGTGGTTTTTACGCTGATCAAATTTTACTTCGTGTTTGTAGAAAATATCTTGTACTTTTCGTATCTTTGAAAATTAATGGAGGGGAAAATTGATAAACAACGAGATGAATCTGTGTGAACAAAATTATTTCCCTGACGCATTGATTCGCCAAAGATTTTTGATTGTTTCTCATGGCACGAGGGTTGGTGAAAGAAGAGAAAAAGTTGTGGGTCAACAATAGCGAACTGACGGGATGGTTGGGTCCGATCGGCGGTCTTTTTGAAGGCACAGGTGCCCCGTGGGGCGAGAGAACACAGCTTCTTTATCTTTCTCTCTCTCTCTCTCTCTCTCTCTCTTCCTTCCTTTCATCACACGAAATCGCTCATACTCATTTTTCGTCCCCTTCATCCTCTGCCTCTCCTTCAGCTTCTCCATTTTATTTTTCTTTTTTCCGCCCTCTTTTGCGCCAGGGGATTTCGCTAATAAGCGAATTCGTTGCTGGTAGCAGCGAAGGCGAAGCCATTGCGTATAATAGAAGAGCGAGGCTCTGCTGGGAAGCCTTTTTCCTGCGGAGACGCGAAGCCACATGGATTTTTGGCTATAATCCTCGAGCGAGAAACGTCTCCCGTGGGGCAACCGATTATCGATTTATCTGCTTCTTCGCAAAATCGATATTTTTTCCTTTCATTCTTTTTTTCTCCGGTCCTCACATTTCATAAGCTTATTTTCGTTCCCGACTGCGTACGTCCGGGTGTATCCTACGGAAGTGAAACCAGCTGCTGGATTTTACAAATTGAAAAATTAAATTGACCAATTATAGTTCCGTTGAAGACAATAGAACCGCAAAGAGACACGACACAAAATGGTCATCCTCGAAGTAGGGAGTTTAGGTTTAGTTTAGGTCTTACCAGAATTTTTTAACAGACACGCGCGTTTCCAAGCATCTTGCTTAGCCTTATTTTTCACTTTAGCTCCATCGTCTTTATTTTTATTCATTAGAAAATCTCATTTTGAATGATTTTTCCGAATTATGAAAACAAATTTCACTTAATTGTTCTAATGCAGAGTTTGCGCCTTCTCAGAGAAGATTTCACGCGCATATTTAGTTTTATGCTGTGTACAACAACAAAAAAATGCCCGATTTTTTCCAATGATATTTTTTTTACCTTTCCATGTGGAAATAAATAATGACGAGCGCGACAGGTAAGAATTTTAGACTTTTGTCGAACGCTTCTAATATTTGTGGAAATTATTATTGCTTTCATTAATTTTAAGACAAAAATTGTGTTATAACTATTCATGTGTCCTCATTAATCTTTAAATTGGCAAAAAGGAGATGGAGAATTTCTCGTTTTATGGCGAGTATACTAACAAAACGAAGAAAGATCGAAAGCCACGAACCCGTAAAATATATAGGAAAGATCCACTTTCCTGTGGGCAGTGTGCTATATACGATCCTCCCACGCACGATTTGGCGCATGCGCCGAGCCTCCCTTAAAACAATACGCCGACCAATCTCGCAAGACAAAGAGTCTCGCAGCTGATTGGTTCGCTCCCAAGAACCAATCTTTTCTTTTCCCCATTACAACGTATCTCTTCTCGTATCGAGACCACGCGGGAATCCTAATTTTTTCCCCGAGCGTGAAGCAACCTCTCGTTTCTCATCGCTGACCAAGTTTCTCCCAATTTAGTAGAAAGCTGCTCGCTATTAACATTTTTTCACCTTGTTTCTTATAAACTACAATTGTCGACCAATACAAATATTTTCGTACCGTGAATATTTCTTTGACCTACTTAAGGTGCAGCAAGTGACATCGAAAGCGATATTCCCGCGTTTCCAAATATCAATGGCGAAGAATATGTTTGAAAACAGCGTAAGATATGCAAGTCGGTTCGTGCGATATTCTCGTTTCTCGTGTCGCTCGGACGTGCGAGAACACAAAATGCCAGAAAGAAAAGAGAGAGAGAGAGAAAGAGAGAGAGGAATACTGAAGGAAAGCACGAAGCAATCGATAGTTGAGAGAATATCTTGCATGCTCTTTCTTTTTTCTCTCTTTCTCTCTTCGCATTCGACTCGCCGTACAGGATGAATTTCAATTTCTACCCTCCGAACGATCATGCCACAATATACAGTGAGACGAGCACACTTCGATTCGTCATGGGGAATATTATACGAGTAACGTAAACAGACATTGACAGTCATCCTCTTTCTCCTCGTTTCCCTCTCGTTTGTGGTTACGTATGCGTGTTTGTTACTAATGTAAATATTTTTTATATACTCTACTGCACCGTACCATGGTGGGGTATTGTTCGAGGATGATGGAAATAAAAAAATTTGATGCAATTATAATTCGCTATTTAATGTTCTCCGTTGTGAATTTTCACACGATTTTCAGTCCATATTTTCCAACGTCGTAAGCAAATTAATGATATTCTCAAAAATATTCTATTATTTTTTAATCTATTCCAAGTTAGTTATTACATATTTGATTAATTTAAAACATTGATCAAATTTTTGTACAACAATTTCAAACTTCGGTCTTGTGAGCAAAGCTTATAAAAATATGAAAATCCCTCGATAAAAGTATTTATTTGACCATAAAATAACGAGGAATCTGCAAACTTAGGGCAAACAATCTATATAGAAAAAATATTATAATATTTTCAGAGCATATATCACAATTTATCACGCCCTATTCAGATTTTTCAACATTTATATTATAGCTTGTTGCAAATTATATTTTTTCACCGGACGTCTCTTACCTATGGAAACTTTCTAATTAGATCGAAGGTCATTGCTTGTATACTCAAACCGTTGACTTATTTTTTTTTTTTTCATCTCCTTTTGCGTATTTTTTGATGTATCTAATGTCACACTTCCGTTCAAATTTTCATATAGTTTAGTTGCGGAAACAAAGCGATGATTCAAAGCGCGCAAGGTTGAAGAATTCGGCGCAGTAATTGACTGCAATTCTTTTTCGATATATCCCTCGTCGAGCGGAATTAATACCATTTCCATGCTGTTTTTCAACGCAAATTATGCACGGAGAGACTTTTATAGCAAAAATTACTATGTTTCTAAAATTAACTATTGGCACATAGTAAAATATTAAAATCAATCGCTTCGTTCATAAGCGGACTTTGTCAAGTAAATCTTTGTCGAAAAGAAAATTTACTTCTTTTCGGACGGTGCGACTCAACGATACAAAAATTTTCGACATTTCACCAATTTGTCCAGTCCAATTAACTAATTTTTAACATTTCACCAAAGACACGAGTGACATTCCAGATATCGATACATCATTCGTTGTAAGAATGTCACATAGACCTAAATTTTGCCTTCAAAATTATTATGCACTTTGGTGAAATGTAATAGAATGGGGCTATAAACAACAGCGCTGCTACAAAACATAGTAAATTTTTCTATGTGTACTTTAATCCTAATATGAAAACAAAATATATACAAAATGGTTTTTTGTTTAGAGTTTATTTACTATTTTTGAATTTCATATCGATATTTCGAGCTGAAAAAAAGCATAAAATAATGGAGAGGCAAAATCGAGTCTCGCGGGGAATCGCCCCTTCGCACGTTCGTTCGAGCTTTCCCTCTGGCTCCATCGCGGATGATCCCATCTTCCTCGTTTTCTCTCTCTATCTCGTGCAGTCTGCGCGTCGCCCCAATCCAAGTTCCCTTGGTAATGGCCGTACCGGAAGTGAGATGACGCGTGACCCCCAGACGGATGCATTAGACGCACTTCCGGCGGTGCGACGCCCGACGGGATCATCTCTCGTTCGTCCGTGAAACTCACCCGGCCATCCCCCGCGCGCATCACGAATCATCGAGTGTAATCGAATGCGATGATGGCCAAAATCAAAAAAGTTTTCGTTTTTGCCATTCTTCAAAAAATGAACAGCCGCAAATGGATTCGTCGTTTTTGTCTTTATTTTCAATTAATTCGTTGAGTCGTGAGTGCGAGAAAAAGAGAGAGAGAGAGAGAGAGAGAGCGAGAGCGAGAACGGTGGGGGGAGTTGGAAACATGCAACGACGATTATAATTTCCTGTTTGTCGCCAAGTCCAGAAAGTCGGTGTCTCCCGCTAAACAGATTTTCATACGAGTGTCATTGAAATGGTGTGTACGACTCGGAGGATGAATGGAGAAAAGAATTCCCCTTTCCCTGTGTCGCCCTCGCGGTCCTGGGTTTCGAGTATGCGAGGGTGAAACGCGAAAGGACTGGACGCGAGAACGAAGGGATCGATTCTCTGAGCTTTGCTCTTCTCTTCTTCTAGGAGAAATGAGCGGAGAGTACAGGCGCGCCGAAAGGAAATGAAAATCCCTTCACGAGAACGACTCAGACTTCGAGAGACTCGTTCCCTGGCGGTAACGTCCCTCCATTTCTCATTATTCTACCGCGGCGTTGATTTCCACGAGAATCTCTTTTGATTTTCACTTCTCGAGATCGTGTCTCCATGCCAATAACCCATAGATCCCGTCAAACATTTTCATATTAACCCGCTATATTCGATGAATTCTGTGCTGCATGAAATACTTGCTGTTTTATGCTCCTTTAAATTCATTCCTAAACAAATGCACTAATAACAAGTGTACATATATTTCATTAAGAATGAATTTTTTTGTTAATGAAACTTTGTTTGGAATGAATTTAAACGAACATAAAACAGCAAGTATTTCATGCACCACGCAACAGAATTCATCGAATGGCAGTTTGACGCTTATTAGGGGGAAAACTTTTATATTTAGCGCACAAAGATACGAATTTTGTCATTAGCTTTTTCTAGAGAATCAATCGGTCCTTAGGACCGATTTTATTAAAAGATAAGGAAGTTCTGGGAAATCACGGATGCTCTACGAAATCGGTTCGAACTTTGATTCCATGGCCAATCGTTTTGATGTAACGTGCGATCAAATGACGACGTTGAATCTTTATCGGTACTAATTTGGAGATGAAAATCTTCAAATATATCGGTAAGAATGAATCGTTGAGTGTTTTGAACGTTGTTACCGAACTTGTTGACTCAAAAACTCATTATAGAAATGTTATAAACACCGTTCAAAAACGCGACTGCTTCATGTTGCTTGAGCGCATATCGGAGAAATTTAATTTCAATGATATTTCCCGTTAAATTAAAGAGAAAACGTTAGCAATCGGTTGTTCGGGGTTTGGCAAATGTTCGCGAGGGCCTTAGCAGCTCGCGATAGTATTTTCAGTCCTTTTCGACGCGGCCGAGTATATCGTGAAAAATCGATAATTTGTGGAGGCACACTTGACTCGCGGTGAAGTAAAGAAAGATTTTAAAGAAAAGGTTATGTTTTTCATCAGAAAAAAAAAGGGAAAAAGGTGTATCCAGGACACGTATATAGCGTGGACTAAACATTGTCTTTATCCTGTTTGAGCTCGCCTCGGCAGACGCGACTTGTACGATATTCCTGGCTGCACCCTTGGGATGGAAATTGTGAAAAGTCGCGAGAGCCTGGGAAACAGAGAGCTCAGCGAGAGGGAGAGAGAACAAGGGGAAAGGGAAAGTTGGGTGAGTACATCCGTACATATCCGCGAAACAAAGCCCGTCTCCGGAGCTGTGTTTCTCTTCGTTCTCGAAGCCGCGGTTTCGATGTACACAGTGGAGAAACGAGACCGATGCATCGATACCGGAAACGCCTCTCCGGTACAACGAAAGAGCCCGGGGTAGCGAGATAGGAAAGAAAAAAAAGGAGGAAAAAATACCGACTCGGTTTTATGAAGGGACGAAGAGACGGCCACGCGTGGGGGTGACAATGCCAGGGATGCGGATGCAGATATTTCTAGTGTGGTTCATATCGCATCGTGTGCGTTGCCTATGCAACAACACTCTTCTATGCTTTATCCGTACATATTCGTAGACACGTGTATATCCATATGGATTTTCGTATACCTTGAGCTAAACGTGTATCCTCGTGGATATAAACATATGTTTATTTACATCCAATGTGTTTGCTTCGCTGAATCTCGTGAGCGACGAATAAGCAGCCTTTTGGAAAGAAGGTATCAACGTTTTACACCTTTTTGCAAGCGTCATAATCTCAGTGCTTTTATTTGCTACAATCTTTGGGAAAGCACAAAGATTTCACTGCATTAGAGCAATGATTAGGGAGGAATTGTATGTGTTGAGGCAACGTTTCTAATAGGAGTATTTTGGAAGTTTTCGAAAATCGGATTTTTGTAGCTCGTATAGAGAAACGTAACATTGACAAATGTTTTTCAAATAAAAAGTGCATCGTCGATTTTTCAGGGGGATTATATCACGCTTGCGAGTGAAACTGCTGCAGAAATGTATGAGTCGTTACAAAAAATTGATTGCATCGGAATTCTGGAGCCTCGCAGATGAGCGGAGATCCGAACTATAAACGCAATTTCTTTCGACGGATAAGCAGACGGATTTGGGGTTTCGTTGCAGAAAAAACACAGGCGATTGTGGTAACGTTCAAAAATTCCAAAAAAAAAAAAAAAGAATTCTACATGTATTGTGGCAGTGAACGCAGTATATTTTCAAATAACGTCGCCAGAAAAATCGATGAATGAAAGAAAGTTTCGAAGACATTGAACGAAAGAAGAAAAGGAAAATAGTGGGTCTCCAATAATATTTGAAGCTTCAGGACGATTCTGTTAATTCAACTTGGTTTTTCTCATTCATAATGAATGTGTGTAATTTATAAAAAAAAAACTACTAAGTTTATTCAATATTTTATAGCACTCTGAAACGAGATGTATGGAGTTGACCGAATTTTATTACCCTGCGTAGTATATTTAACAATAAATAAATGTTGAATTAATTCACAACTAAAACCAATTATATGATATGCACAATTCTTTTTGGAAACAGTTTGGTAAACTTTTTTTTCTATTATTTTATTATTACATAACGTGTCCATTATGCCTTCAGAGTCAGCTAAATTTTATGAGATTTTTTGTGAATCGTGAAGTACTAAAATTCTCATGCGTGTAAATTTGTAAAATATTTTAGTGAATGATTTTTTATGCAATTTATTTGAACACACCGACAGATATCGAAATCTTTTGCTTTGTTATCCGGTTTTGTTTTATATTAAGAAATTTTTTCATGTTTTCAACGTTTCCATATTTGTAGTTTTTATAGGAATTGAAAAAAATTGATTTGCTATTTTGTTTTGAAAAAACGATTTATATTAAGTGTCTCGTTCTCGATGATAACCAGGTAGTAACGTTAGTTGCTACATAAATCACAACTTTCCGAGTGTTTTTTTCCCCATGGCCCTCCCGACTGCACTCCAGGTGCCATCAAGAGTTGCCCTCGACGCTCATATATCATTATTTAATTGTGAGACACGGATCACGAGTCAGAGTATAAAAAAATCGTATTTATAACGAAAATATAAAGATTTTTTGAGGCCTAAAGAAAAGTTCAAGGTCGCGAGATCTATTGAAAGGAGGATAAGAGTAAATATATGAAGCTTCAGAACACGGCAGAAGCACTACACCGAAAAAGGGAGATTATATGTTCAATTTTTTCTTCCAGGTAAAAATTATGCATACAAGTCCGTACAAGGCTCATCAACCAGTCCCAAAATGAACTTTAGAGGTCAGGTTTCGACCTCTATGGATCTCTCGATGAAATCCATACAAATTCCCGAAATAACGATGGCAAAATTCCATAATCCTCAACAAAAGGAATTCTAGGGAAAATGAGAATGTGACGGGAAGTGTCAATCAAATTCGGACAAAGTTCGATCGTGCATGCAATAATATATATGAAGCGCCTCGTTCAAAGATGATCCTCCCGTTTTGCATCTAAATAAAGCAGAGACATTAATACATCCTGGATCTTCGTCATGATAGCTGTTTTTTCATCTCTATAAATAGCATGAGCATTGAGGGTAACTCTTGATGACACCTGGGGTGCAGTCAGGGAAGTCAATTTGATCGTTTAATTAAATATGTATTTTATATCTCAGCGAGACATTTCGAGATTCTCTTTAAGATTATTATCCAATTTCTAAAACATGTAATATGATTCGTCAACAAATTCCGCCACCGTAATCTGATTTCTGATTACAGATTTTACAGGAACCAGTCAGAAGAAGTTGAATAATTTCATTAGCCAATATGCAATTTTGATAAACCACAAAATTGAACTCACATTATTTTTTTGGAATCATTGGATATTGAGTAAACGCCACAATATCACATTTAGAAGAACAAAATTATTGGATATTAGCTAACTGAACTAATTTCTGACTTTCGGAGTGTCGGAGGCTAGAAAAAAAAGAGAGAAATCGTGTGTTTAAGAGTAAGAAAATAGAAGAAAATTTCTATGAAGGGGATACAGCGCATTCGGGCTTCATCAAAGCATTACAAGAGCTGCTCTCTTCCTATCTCGGTCTCGCTTCGTCAATGTGACGTAGTCAGAGCGTACGAAGAATGGAGAAATGATCAATATTCATGCTGGCTTGTCAATGGGTTGTTGGGGGTCTTTCATGCCGGGGTGTTGAGGGTGGATTTTATGCGTGAGTCCTTCGCCTTGCGTCTTATACACCCTTCGAACACGAGGGACTTTTTCTTTGTTAAACTGAAGCAATATGAAGAAAAAAATTCACGAAGACACGAGAACTCAAATAATTTTGAATTTTATTTTATCATCTCATTATTAATATTATTAATTTTTTAGACTGCTTTTCGAACACGATAACCTTTATTTATCTCGTTAACCTACACCCCCCTGCTTGTTGTCCTCTCTTCGAGGACGGATAGCAAAACGGATGGTCCTCGTGTCCGTAAGAAGCTCACTGCCATATTCGTTCAGGGATGAGTTAAGTCTCGTCAACGGCGATGGATCAACTTGTCACGAGGACAGAAACGGTATTTGCGACGTATTAAGCTTCGTCAGAGCACGCGGTCTCATTTTTCCGACCTTCGCACCCCAAGACAGGAATGCTGCCATAGGGATCGAAGGATTTTCCAATTGACTCGGATGTGGACGATTTTTTGCAAGGAACTTAATTTTATAAATATATATATTTTTTTTGAAATAAATTACGTCCTCTATATATAATCTAAAGGTGACGCGAATCAGGCAACAATAATAATCGTTGTCTGCGGCTAGCTGGGGTAATCGCATGCGTCAAAGTTGGCCAGCCTCGAGCGCAACCAGTACTCGGTTGGGTGACCGCTCAGCCACCCAACCAAGTTTTCTGATCGTGCCAATCGCCAAGATACGATACAGCATTGCATTACGAAAGAATGACCGTGGCTAATACTCTTGGAGAGTCTCACGAAATCGAGGCATATTTGCGAGAAGTTGAAAATAAGCAAGGAGGAAAAAAAGTGGCGTTAAAGTATAGGGGAGAGTGGGGTAATTTCGGATGCAGGATAAATACGGACACCACAATATCTTTGTATTCCGAAAGCCCCACTTTCACGCATTTGAATTCACGCGGTAGCCCTATCGATGTTCAGTGTACTATCATTGTTCGAGGCGTAAAGTGATTTATTTTCTTCAAGGTAAAAATGATCATAAAATTTCGTATATTTTGATCTAATTTTTGGCTATGCATTAAATTGAAGAAACTTGGGCTTGTCCTGCCGTTTTCTAATTATTAATTAATTTTTGAAATTTCAGTAACGTCGTAAATACATATGAAAGAAAATACCAACTTATATTATGATATTGAGTGCATAAATGTAGCAGTTTAAACGATGTGAAAAGAAATAAGTTATTTTTGTTTTGAAAAATATGAAAATTCACCATCCGAAGATAGGATTATGTGAAACGAGTTTGAAATTTGAGCACGCAAAGTTGCACAAGCGAAAGTACGAGTCGAAAATATGTCTGCGATATAGGTAGCAATTTATAAAATTTATAACGCAATCTAGATTCAGCCTAAGGGCCGTCCGGAATTACCCCGGAGGTTCGGGGTAAATCCCAAATTTATGGTGTGTTGTTTTTTGCTAAATATCTAGAAATTTTTTCGTCTATTTGTTAAAATTTACATTGAAAATTGTAAAGAACTTAAAGGGTAAAATAGATTGAAAATATATTTTGTAATTTCATATTGTAGTTGGTTCATACAAGTGGTCGAAATTGCCCCAATTTCCCCTAATGGGACGGACTCGAAAAAAGCTGTAATAATAACGGGTGTTTCAGAAAAACCAATGATACCATCATTAGTGCCGATAGACCAGACATGACGATCCGGAATAACCATAAAATGACCCCCCAGTTAAGGTTTTATAGTACTGTATTGTATTGTAGATGACAAAAACCTTCATCATAAGGCAGTCATTTACAAGTCACAGATACAACCGCAGATATTTTTCAACCCGGTTTTTTATGATTGCTAAAAATTGTATTATATTCATAGCATTTATGGAATTTTTCATTGCTGTTAAAGTTAATATACCAGCGGGAATAAACCTCTTTCCTAGTTTGATAGTGTATAAAAAACGAACAATATAGTGGATTCAGATTTAGCAATGATTTTATAAATTCGTATATTTCCTTGAAATTATTGTCTCCGATTTGATGAGAATTGAGTTCTCTATAAGTCGATATATACGGATTGAGATAAACGCTGAATATTTAATATTCAATTTTCTTTACAATAAATATTTGAATTCTCATTGATCAGTTGTCAAAATAGTATATTTGAAATTTCATAATGAATTAAGATACACTTTAATCAATGTTACGTTGAGAAGTGAAGATTTTATTCACGTTATTTATTTCCGACCAGTTTTCCATATTTTCGCCTTAACACGGATTTTCGTCGTGTATTTATAGAAAAAAAAAAACAATGTTTACAACTTGGTTCGTTGAAGAATGAAAGAGAAATGACAAACGCAAATAACTCCAATTAAACATAATCGTCGGAGATTTCCCTTCACTCATTGTCAGTGAAGCACACACGTGCCCAAATACTGTGAGCCATTTCGCGAACTGCGTGTATAAAACAAAAAGAGATGCATTGTCGATGTGAATAAACGAGCAGGCGAGTGTTCCGGAGATGTGACAAGAGGAGAAAAAGAGAGCTTCGAGATAAAAGAGTCCGTTTGTCGTCGTATTCCAAAGGAGAGATGGAGCAACTGGAAGAAAGGTGAATTCGTTGTTTCACTAAACTTGGGAAATTTTAGACTGTGCATAATGAAACAACGCAGACTGGTGAAAACTAGCTGAGGAAATTGCGTAATTTACGTATGATCATTTTCGTCATATTGAAAAACGAAAACCTCTGAATATGTTGTTTTTTCACTCGTCACCCAAAATTTTGTATTTTTTTAATGTGAGCATAATTTTTTTTCTTCGCCAAAATTACCGTCTTTTCTGAAGCTCACTCAAGTTTCATTGTAAGTTTCACATTCGAAAACCATATTTTCAAACCCCAACATTGCTACAAAAAAATTGTATAAAAAATAAAACTGCATGCTTATACGAAAATGCAGCATCGTGGGAGAAAAAATTTGGATTATCTTTTCGTATAGGAATTTAAGACTCCACAGATATGCAGTGTTCAATCAAACGATTACCCCAAAAAGCCAGAAAGTATCATATGTTCTGCTCCGAAGGATTGAGTAATATTCGATGTAATTGTTCAATTACACTTTGCCCGGTGTACGAAAAACGACAACAATTTATTTGTCGTATTGAATACGCATTGGAGAAAGTGATTTTTTATTTCTTAATGGTACACTTGAAAAAAATTGTACTAAAAGGGTAGAAATAAAGTTGAACGCGAGCATCATTTTCAACCTCAACCATGCAGCCTCGTACAGTTTGATTCGTGGAGGCGGTATAGTTTGGTTCCTGCTGCGGGCCATTAGTTGATGAGCCCATCCCCTCTCTCTCTCTCTCTCTCTCTCTTTCTCTATCCCTTTACCTCTCTTCCCGACAACCTTCGCGAGACTCTACTGACGTTGCCGTTTTGACGTCGATTTTACCAGTTGCCTCTCGTGAATCCTCTCTCCCTCTCGCCTCTTCTCTCTTCCCAACTCGCTTCGCCAACTGTCTACCGGCCTCTGATGCCCCTAGGATGTGTATACACCCTGAAAAGCTTCGTGCCCTCTCACTCTCTTTCTCTCTCCATTGTGGAGTCTATTATTGCCATGCTCTTCTGCGGACTTACGGATCTCGATGCACCGGAAGCTAAAGGGGAAACGCCTCGCCGACAGCCTACATATACAGACGAGAATATCAGGATCCACTGACTGTGACTGACTGTTGAGATTTTCGCAACACGCGCACACAGCATCTCGGAAGGAAAAGAGGGAGGGAAGGAGAGAATGAGCTTTCGTCAAAGTGTCTATTTATAGTTGTATAACATTCTCTGCAAAGTTGACCTCTGGATGTCCTTCAATATTTCAAGGCAACTTTTATTTACAAATTTTTATATGAGGAGTGCAAGAATCATCCACCGGAATTATTGCGATTATTTTGCTGAAATATGAACCAATTTACATAGAAGTCAAGTCTCATGGGCATGTAGCAAATTTTCCACGATGGTTTCTAATATTTTAACGAGTTTATTGAATTAAAAAAAAGGTTCCCACCAAACTGGGGAGAAAGAGAATATCTCGAAGCAAAATGAAGAATTGAGTGACAAGATTTCGCTACTTGGCTACTTATTTAATGATTGTAAACATTTTTTGATCGGAAGAAGCCAAAATAATTTGTGGACGGCCCTGTTGCAAGCATACAAAGGACCACCCACTTTTTACGTACGCGCAAGCTCGAAAACATATACATCATCGCGAATACCATTATTATGATACTCCAGTCTCGGAATGTATAATGTGTGATGAAAAAAACAAAAAACCAAAAAGTAGATTAAACCATGGGAAAAGGTAAAAAATAAATTGCGTATGAAAAAATCCTGAAATAAAAACTAGGAATTTGAGGAATAATATTGACTTTGTGAACGTTCGATGCGAAAGCATCGTCGATTTAAAAACGATAACGACGATGAAAAAAAATCGGTATTCATAATTAAATGAAAAAGATTAATGCAGAAAATGATTTATATAAAAAAAAAAAAAAAAAAAAATGAAAAAAATTGGGAAAATAATCATTCGTCACTACGGCGTGTGTCGAGTTGCGAAATTATTCGCGAAAGGATCCGATACACGCGAAAAATGGTTGATAAATTTGATAAATTGTGAGCCAAGAAGATTTTATAGCACGATATACTACGTAAGCGTCGAGGACGTCCCAACTAGATATATATCTATACAGATATATAGATAAGTGTACGCGAGAAGAGGAAAGAGGGAAAAGTGAACAGAGAAATGCATTCAGGGCATTCACGAGGAAGAACTCACGAACGAGCGAGCGACTGAATGAGCGAAGTCTCGACCCCCGACGTTAGCCTTTCCATCCGCGCTTTTTCCAACCCCGCTTCTCTCCACACCTACCTCTTTTGCCCTTCGTACCAACCTCCGCCGATCCCCCACCCATTCACGTCGGGGATCCACCCTATCTCGGGCATTATCTTTATTAAACACCTCGAAAAGGGAGGCCACTGCGTGCTCTCTTTTCTCTCTCACTCGTATTTCCATACGAGTGCACAGGTACAATTATTGGCAGCTCCTTTCAACCAAATCATTTTCGTAAGCGCAACACATTTGAAACTATTCATTTCCAAGATTTTCAATTTCCCGCTAAATTAACGCTCATCTTTTTTATAGTCTGGAGATTAAAAAAAAATTGTGGTAAAAAAACTAGTATAGTAAAAAATAAATACAATAACAAGTGTTTTTGAAATCGTCACATTTATTGTCCACATCCGGATCATTCACCCTTTGGGCAAAGAAAAGCTCTGATGTTTGTCAACGCGTTGAAGTAAACATTGAAATTTCTTCAGAGAAGCAGGGCAAGCCGAGTTTCCAAACCACGAATTAGATCGATGGCCCAGTATAACGCGAAAATATTATGGTCACTCCGTTCGAAATATATAAGCTCCCGCGGCGAAATCAAGCGCATTTCCAATCGGAATATATGCCCTTGATATTTATTTAAGAGTGTAAGCTTTGATCGTCTGTTTCCATGACTGGATATTTTTTTTTACATATTGTTATATTCAAGGAAACCATCACCGATGAATTTTGGAGTCAATTTTTCAAAAATCTTTTGCTCGACGTTTCACCATTGTTCGCAGGATCTGGCCAATAACTGTATTCCTTTCCCCACGCCTTGTCACTTTTTTCGACATTTCCTAATGTATGTTTTTACTTTCGCCCTGTCACTGGCTCAGTCGAGTCATTTTTTACAGAATTTCTCGATTCACTCTTTCGTTTTTCCGCGCACTCGGAAGAGGTTTTCTCCCATGCTCGTTGCTGCAACGAAATTTGTGAACAAGATGGAGCAGCGAGACGGAAGGAGGAAGCGAGAAGGCAAGAGTACACGCGGAGAACAAAAAGATATAACTTTCCCTAACCTTTCAAACCTTAAAATGAAAATATTTATGCAGAATGTATGCACATGGACGAGCTGCTGCTGTAGCTCTTGATGTGGTATCTGTGTACGGGCGTATGAAAGTCGCGAGAGGGGTCGATCAACCCTCTCGCGACTTCCATCATTTTTTCCGCCCCGATGGTTTCTCGCCTTCGTCTCCGTCCCATGGATATAGGAGAAAAATATTTTGTCAAAAATGCGATATGAGAAATCTTTCAAATTATTATTCGACGAAATTTTTCCGAAAACCAATTCATTCTTTTTTTCTACTCTAAAACATATTTTCAATGAAAACATAGACGCACGATTTTGATGATAGAGCCCGCGACAGAAAAGTTATAATGCATCATAATATTTTGAATTTTCGATTTTTCATAAATCATAAAACTAATTAATTTTTCTTCAGCAATTTCAATGCAAGAATTTATTCACAATTTCACTGATATTCTCTCAATATTGCTCGATTGCACTGCACTGCGCCTTGATATAAATCTGACGATGAAAGCCATTTCATTGTTCTTTCTGCATATAATACGTATACACGTGCGAAAAATGACCTTCGTAATTTATTTTGATTGCGAATGATCAGAGAGTAATATATAGATTCAGATTTGAGAGTTAGGCAGACCGCGAGAGGAAGAGAGAAGAAGAGCAGCGTAATAAGAGGTTTCAGAACAGAGATTCGACAACAATGGAAGAACGAGGGATATAGTTTACACGCTATCCTCCTTGCTCGCCTCTATAAGTATAAACACCCATTGGCAGACGCGCACGCACACACACACACGCACACACACAAATACATGTACAAGCACATAGGGAAATGGTTGAATACAAGCGCCGAGTCGGCCATTGTTTCAAAGGAAACGTTGAATCTAAGAGGAAGGTCGGGGAAGTATGAAGAATTCGCGAGTTCTCGGAAGCGGGCCTCTCGCTTTTGGATGATGTACCGAGGCCTCCCCTCCCTCTCGCTCTCTCTCCTCGCCCCTGTGCCCGCGACCCCTCTCTTAATTACTGCCGCGTGCAAATTGGAAGGAAAAATTAATCGCAGAAATGACTTAGGAGAGAGAGAGAGAGAGAGAATGCCAACTAGGGGTTGAGAATGCTCGGCTAGGGGTGAAAAAAGAGGAAGCAGGACGCCTCCCCTCACTTTCCTCCTCTTCCAACGCAAAGGAGGGCTAGTTTCTCACAAAGGGGATGAAAGGAAGTCCGGGGCAATTAGAATGATGCCCCTTGCATTTTCTTCGTTTTATTCTCCCTCCCCCCTTCTCGCTCCCTTTCTCTCTCGATCTCTTTCTTCGGCAGGTCACCGTTTCCCTTCGTCCACTTTCCTCGTATCGTCACCTACCTCGAAAATTTCTATGCATACGAGAAAGACTATCCGTACGAAAATATGTATACAAAAAGTTATTATAACTATAGCAGGCTTGCGCACGAACTTTATGAAACTTTAAGAGACCTCGAGCCTCTCGAGGAACACACAGATTTTCTTTCATATCTAATCATCAGCGTCCTCGTCATCATCAAGAGACATTAAATTATTTTCATGATTTTTGCCAACACCCCTCGTCCCTCAAAGTCTTTCACCGTCTACTTCGTTCTCAGCATTCTTGGGGCATTTAATCTCGATTTTGTCTCGGAGTTCTCGCTCGAGAGAACTAAGCAAGAGGAAAAAAGCCCCTTGGCCAGACGTTACGCGAGAGAGCCTGCGAAATCCGACTGTCATATCTCGCGGAAGAACGGGGGGAGGGGGATGATTCGATGTGACAGTGACCGGGAGGGTTACAACGATCTTTTCCCCCTTGCGCGCGCGCGCGCACACACACACACACATGCGTGCACATACAGACACAAACGCGTACCCGACGCGTTATTTAACTCGCAGACGCCAATATACGTCGTGACGTCCGCGAATTCCTCGCGTGCCACGATCCCCCACCCACCCCTTCGAGGTTTAATGACGTATAAACTATATGCGCTGGATTAGCAATGCGACAAAGAGAATACCTAAACGAGAGAGACGAAGAGAGCACCCTTCCTCCCGCCGTCACGAAGCTTCTCACTCTTATGGGGGATCATATCAGCCCCCTAAAATCATTCCCTATGGCGATCCCCAACGATGAATATATACTGTAGGCATGTGTGCATAGGATAGAACGCGGCAAAACAGGGATTATAGGCTAAATGAAGCACTCCAACAGCTTCCATCACTGTCAAAATGAATAAAATAAGAATAAACCACAAAATGGCGAGAAACGATTGTGCGTCGTTTTTTTGTTCACGTGACTATCTGGTAAATAATACGTTTGCTTAATAACAAAATTATTTCGTTGAAAGTTTTATTTAAATACTCAACGTTTGTAACATTTTCGTCCAATAAGGTTTCTGGGTCGCCAAGAGAGTACCATTATTTCGAGGTATCAAAAATTTTGAACTTTCGCAAATTTGTGAAATAAAAAAAATTTGCGAAATTCGAAAGGCGCCAATTTTGACATCGTCGTAACTGCATGGTGCAAACAAAAAATTCAAACACAAAATCAAAAGACATCTGATCTTTCTTGACCCACTCCAGTATCTTATTCGCATGAGAAAAAATCGGCCGATTTTTTCACAGTTTTCACAGTTTCGCAGAGAAAAAAACTCGGTATTTTTACCGAGTTTCGATTGACTTGGACCATGAGACGGAATCAGAAAATCTGCCTCCCGCCCATCATTGACCCACGAACCAGTGGACTTTGATTTTAAAAATCGCCGAAGCCATACACCGATCACCGTAAATTCAACTATATAAAAAATGATTGTTTTTGCTTCCTCATCGAGGAAGCTTTGTGACGCTAAAAATTTTGTGTGTTTGTGTGTGTGTGTGTGTGTGTGTGTTATGGCACTGCAAAATTCAAACGCTTATAACTCGGAAACGGTTTGAGATACAGGGCTGCCGTTTTGCACAGATGTTAATCTATACAAGCTCTTTATTCTCTGATAATTTTGTCAGAATTTGTAAAAAATTACGAATCTGACGACGTTTTGAAATTTTCATAAAAAGGGTGTCGACGCTTAACTTTCAAAAATTTTAAGATTTATTAATAATTTTTTTTTTTATAAATAGACTATCATAATAGGAAGGTTGGTATTGAATTTGGGGAATATCGGTTGATATTCCCCATTCAATTTTGGAATTTTTATATTCCCCGCTTCAATTTTTGGAAATTTTGTAAGATATTGTGTATAAGTCTGTACTTCCTCTATACTTTCCAGCAAAGTTGTCGGAATTATTCAATTTCAATGTAAATAGAAAAACGATGAAAATTGAAAGTTGCAAACTGTTTTTTCTGATGGCTCGTCATTTAGTTTTTTTTCATGAATTTAAACAAAGAGATAAATTAAAGTTTGTAAAAGAAGGTAGAGAAAATACATTATTTCCTTGTACACAAAAAAAATTGCTGCAAATTAAAATTTGCAAATTGCTTCCTCAAGATGGTCAAGATGCACGATGCTCGAAGCTTGCTCTATGAGGAAGCCAAAATGAAAAATATAGCACCACATAGAGTAAGCTTTGAGCATCGTGCATCTTGACCATCTTGAGGAAGCAATTTGCAAAATTTTAATTTGCAGCATTTTTTAAATGTAAAACGAAACTGAATTTTTTTCGACATTTGTTCAACCGGTAAGAATTTATAAGCTCTGGATCAAGTGAAAATGTTGCCCAAGTTTGTACGACCGTTTCCAAAATATATTAATGCTTATAATAAAACTGTTTTCAGTCAAATCGCCGTAAATAGCATTGTTACTATAATCGGCTTGGATCCCCCATAGCTTAAAGAAACATCCAAATTTCATAATGTGTTTATTCCGACGTAGGCTTGCATCGTTTGCTTGCTTGGTTTCCTCTCGATTCGCTTTGTTAACTCGTGATCGAGTTATCGGGACTTCTACCAAGGGGTTTCGTCGGTGTACCACTCGTCATTATATACACGTATACAGATACAGATTTATACAGTAAGTTCCTTGCAAGGTTGAGGGAAACAAGTCTTGAATTGCTATGAACAAATGTTGTTACGATCTCTGTGTTTTGAAATTAATAAAATTCAAAATTCTTCGTGAATCCAGAAATATACGTTGTAATCACATATTATTTACTTATGAATTTTTTTTTCGTTTTAGTAATTTAGGGAATGATGAATGTAATCATAAAATTTCATGAATTTGACGATAAAAATAAGTGTGAAGACAAAAGTATGTGGAATTTTGAAAATATGAAGACGTTGGAGAAAATGATGAAGCACTGTATAGTTTTTGGGGTTATTACAAATTTCAGTATTCCCATTCAGTCCAAGATCTACAACAATAATTTTCATGTATAACGGAATGAGCAGCGCCGTAGGTCAATAAAGCATTCGCGTTATAAATTGTAAAAAAGAATGGAATTGAAATTTCTGCTGACCGAATGGCATGAATTTTGAATTCTTAGAAAAAATGCAGTACATAATCAAACGAAAAAGTTTCATCTATTACATGAAGCTCAATCTTTTTTATTTTTTTTTGTCGATCATCATCATCATCGAATAGTAATAATATTAGGACTGCAGTAGTAGAAAAAACAGCAACGTAAAAATAATTTTGGAGCTGTTATGGAGTAGTGCAGTGAAGAATGACCATCAAAAAAGAAATTTATTGTGATTGAAATAACAATAAATTGCAATGTTGTTAAGAATAATTTCCTGCCGATTGTTCTTATTTTCATGGTAACTTTGAAAATACCATTTGCTCATAGATAGGCATTGGCCAAAAGAATATTCAGAGACGTGTTGAAGAAGGGGGAATTTGCCTCCACGTGGAAGAGCCCATGGGTATTGATGTCGAATCTCAAAGCTAACGAAATTATACAAGAAATGAAACTTTAAGTAAAATATCTATAGAGTTTCGATCGTAACCTACCCCAATGACATTAAATCCCTCAACGAGAGGAAACAAAACGAGATACAATCGTGGAGAGAGCAAGAGGCAATCGTTTCTCTTTTCCCTTTCTATTCTCCTTTCCTCTTGTTCTCTCTTTCTCTTTATATCGCCACTGTTCGTGATCTCGCGACACCCCGGGGTGTCGAGAAACCCCCCCCCACGATGTCGTGGCACAAAAACCCACAGAAAGAGAGCACCCGTTTGAGAAATCTCGCGCCTGTTAAACGACAAAACGAATAATTAACCGAACAAAGAGTGTTCGGTGAAAAAAAAGGCGATAAAAAAGGACAATGGATGCTTCTTCTTTTGGTTTTTTTTTTTTACAACCGCCTCTTTCATTCTCATCGTTATCCTGTCCAACCTTCGCTTCCTCCCTCCCTCCCTCCTCCTCCTCCTCCTCCTCTTCGCTTATATTCTTCATCGTATACATCCGAGACGCCGAATAAGAGAGTCAAATGGGTCACAATGAGGCGTGAGTGTTTTATTGAATGCCACCGCTTTTGCTCGATACGAGACCAGCTTTTCGGCTACGCTCTTCACCTCCTGGCCAACAATTCATACATTTTTTTCATACCAGCAGACCACCCGCAAACTAACGTTTTCTCAATAAAATAATCATTCATCTTAATTACAAGATTCCTGGCACTTTGCACAAATTCATTGCTATATTTATTGAATGAAGTTTAAATGAAATTTACAAATTTTTGCTACACTTTTTCAATTTTGTCCGGAACTTTTATTTTTTCAAACACGATTTTATCCTTTCGAAAAACCACAATCGATGTTGAAAAAAAATTTTCCTTTTTTGTGATAATAATAATGAGAATTTGAATGAAAAATTTGAAAGTGGCGAATAAAAAGACATGGTTCAATGAGTTAATTCACAAATAAAAACGCACAAATTGAAAGGGGACAGTTCGTATAGTGGGATTCAGGACAATGAATTGATTAATTGTAGCGATAAAGCGGGTCGGTAGCGCACAAAATTGTGACGATTCTGGGCTGTCGAAAATGGAAAATCGCTTGAAATATAGAGAGTGCTCAATGATTTTTTTGTTTTCCAATATTTTCATCAATGATTTCGAAGCTGCAAATTTAGATCGATTGTGCAAATTGAAAGAAAACAGAGTGAAGTTGAATTGTATATGTAAATATCGATCCATTCCTCAATTCATCGAGAGACATACTAGTAGCGTTAGAATTCCAAGTGACTGTAAACCTTCTCGTGCCCTTTAATAGCGTTCGGATCGAATGACATAACTGTTACAGCCGGGACGGAGGAAACGATACAGAATGGCGATAACGATTATTGTTACGATCGATCAAGTACGCGATAATGAGACGAGATAACGATGATGATGGTGATTACGACGATGACGTGACGATTTGAGAGACACGTGGTCGGCTATTGTCAGTGATTGACGATTCGTAGCGTCACGGAGTTTCGTGTGTATACGAAAATATAAATTTTTGTATATACGCAACTCATTTCAGACCACGCTCAGCCTTGAAATTCGATTTTTTTTTTTTTTCAAGTTCCTTTTTATCCCCTGTAGACAAATTATAATTGATGAACAGTCGCAAAAATCGCGCGCACGCGAATATTCACGTCAGCGTTTTCCTAACTAAGATTTTCATCGAATCGACTCAAAACGTTGTTGATTCATTTTGAATGAAATTTATATATTTTCTTATTATTTAACAAAGGATCGTGCAGAGTATGGAAATTTTTATTTAAAAAAACTGATTGACCTCACGAGTAACAAGATTCCAAAAAAAAAGTGATTGATCCACTATGGCTTTTGAGCTGCTTTTTGATGTTTATTATCTGCAATTCTATCGCGAATATCCTCACCGTGAAAATGATAAATTTAACATTTTATTTATTACATATGTAAAATGTCTGATGTAGATACTAGTGAAATCGCGATTTCTCGTGAGATTTTCGTTTGAAATGATTTGCGCTCGAGGCAAGGCGAATTCCGTGTATTTCTCAATTATATATTTCGTATTTCAGAGGTACGACAGCTCGCGCGATATAAAAAAGATCGATGAAAAGTACTTTTCCTGTTTGAAGGGTACGAAAATTCGTGGTGCGGAGGGTAAAAGTCCGAGCGAAATATAAAACAGCGAGAATGCTTAACGACGGATTAAGTCAAATCCGTTAACGAGGAACTGGGCTTTAACGACGAGAGAAACCGAAAAAAAGTCGAATAGAAAAAGAGTAAAAAATGTATGTAAAAAATACTTGGTCCATCGGTCAAGCTCGCTGGGAAATCCTGATAAATGGAAGTTGAACGGTATACGAAGAGTAGCATCGCGATATGCGGAGAGAGTAAAGGGTGGCAACGGACGTCAAAGGGTGAATCGGACCCTTGTGCGCAACCAATTTTTTTTCCCGTGGAATAAATAAAAACGATATAAAGCTTCCTATAACGAATGAAAAAAATATGGAAAAATGTATTGCACACACATTTTTCGCCCTCGGAGCTCTGCTACTCACAACGCGTTTTTGCATTTCCATTTCTGCCACGCGAGGAATTCCAGAAAGATCTAAAATCTCGGAGCAGCTATAATATTAGTTCTAACGATACGAAGAAAAAAAACAAAATCGTAAAATGTGTCGAGCCGAAAGCTACATTTTCGGACAATTAATCATGATTATTTTCTAGAATCATTGCGCACACTTTGCATTGAAAAAATATTTCTTCACTTCCGGTATGCAAAGTCCACAGGGTTACGAGGATTATAAGGGAATAAGCGAAGAGAAGATGGAAAAAGAATGTTGATTCTTGCAAAGGGGGAGGTTGCGCAAAGATCACCATCGTTACTCCCCCGACATTGGCCATCATCGCCACGTAGCGTTGGCTCACGTATATGGGGTGAGGGTGTTCAATCAATAAGACATTCGTGACGCGACGGTTATGGTTTGATGAGGGCTAGGAGGCAAAAAAAACGCGGGCTCTAGCGAGGGAGAGAGAGGAGAGGAAAAAGATGGGCATTGGCGTTTGGGGGCCAACACGAGTCGTCCGGCAGAATAACGGCGCAGCTTCAACCCCATGAATATCTTTCGAAAGATTGCACACACATCGAGAGCCAGCGACGAGAGTAAATGATTCGAGCCGGTACGGTTTATTGGCCGTCCCTAGACATTTATTGGCTCACCCATAAATTGCGAGCCGATCGAAAGGGTCACGTATGAACCAACGATTCTATTTCAAGGGCATACTCCACTGCATGACAACGCTCTATTTAAACTTTGTGCAATCCTTTGTCCACAAAAATCCATCAAAATATATTTATTAAGTTTCGCGTGGTGTTCATATTGAAAACATTGATTCTTCTTGATCATCTTACAGTCTTTCATGGTAATTGGAACTGCCATATGCACTTTTCGTTGAAACGAGAATTCATGAAAAAATCTTTACAGCGTTTTCGTACCGCAGCGTCAATTATTCCAAAGTATATTCGATTATGAAAAGTCTGAAATACTTTTAACAAAGTTGATTTATCGATTTTGTATAGCGAAGCCTGATTCATTCTCGCACTAGCAAATAATTTCCACTGAAATCTGAAAAATTGTAACTTTGACAAAATATAATGAATCACGAATTGTAAGAAGAAATGGAAATGAAAAGAAATTTGAGAATCGGCTTATGGAAATTGCTTTGCGAAGCTCCGATGGCGTCATATTTATAAAAACCTTATTCGTCGCGTAACTACTCGAACTAAAGTAGTCAGTAAAACTACTTGAATTTTTTTAGAAACTTGCATGAAAATTTTCTATAAATCCGCGTTAGTTTCCCATCGAATTTATGGTAAATTATCAATTTTGTTTGCTGCGTGCTTAATAACCGTAAATTTTTGCATTTTCCATAATATTACGATCCAAAATATCACGGAAAATTCATATTTTTCTAACCAAAGTAGACCCTTAACGTATCTGCTATAACGGCCAATGACTATACACGTGCGTTCGGTATGAATTATCGGATGGACGGGCGTCGCGCGGAGCGACGCAACCCCTGTGTCTGCATGTTACGTGCCAACGTCCATCGGCTCTCTCTTTCGTTCAAGAGGGTCGAGGATGCGCGCGAGGATGTGGCGAGCATAGGGGATGCGTGTATGTTCAGCCACGCGTCACTCTCAGCGCGCCACTGCGGTTATGGAGTCTGTTCGATGTATGGGATATGATCT
The DNA here is from genome assembly GCF_019457755.1 of Venturia canescens. Classification (NCBI taxonomy): domain Eukaryota; kingdom Metazoa; phylum Arthropoda; class Insecta; order Hymenoptera; family Ichneumonidae; genus Venturia; species Venturia canescens. The sequence goes on along the minus strand of NC_057431.1, from coordinate 12,687,375 downwards.
CTCGTGAACACGAGAGAGAACAAGAGCAGGATGAAGCAAAAAAAGTACGATGGGAAAGTACGATCGGGGGCGGGGGTGAAGCGAGAAATGATGCAAAAGTTCGAGAGACAATAAATAATAAAAAGAATATATGCTTCGATACTTTATCGAGCGATATCTTTTTATCGCGGCGCGTCCTCCAAGGCAGGTGCGAAAGCAAACGTTTATAATGCGTCTTCCCGTGCAGTAATCGGATCGATCGATGAAGAAATATGAAGAGAAAAAGTCTGAGCCGCTTTTCCCGAAACGTATTTCGAAGAAAAAAATACGTATGGATTCCTAGAAAGCGTGGTTCATAAATAGGGAAATTCGGTCGTTTCCCAACGTCTAGAAATTTGTCCCAGAGTTCAACAAAAGACGAGAGAAAATATATTTTTATTTCTATTCTATTTTCTCTACTTAATTTTTTTTTTAAGGTCGGTTCTTCTCCCGTGTGACGTCTGTCACGGAGTGCCTGCACCCAAATTATCGTCTGGCCGTCGCATTTTATTTATTTGAGAATTCGTGCGTGTATCGCGTCGAGACTCGCACCCGCTCGGATACAGGAGTGATTAGCATTTTTTTTCTTCGAGAATCGTGCGTACGCGTGACGACAACGGGAAACATCGAAAAAACATGGGACGCCCGTCTGCGAGAGGAAGAGAGTTACCCCGCGCGAGCTTTTTGGCCCCCGACGACTGTTCGCGCTCTCTTTCTCTATCTCGATATGTTTCGAGGAGCGTGCGCGCGCGGGGGAGGACAAGTCCGCGAGGGACAATGCGCGCCACTTATTTATTTAAATACGGGGCATCCTGTTCCTTTCACACGAAGATTTATGCGCGCCACACCGTTAATTGCCGTACCATTATCCGGCTAATGGTATTCCGAGGCTGGAACTACCACTGCCGCACGGTAATACACGAATTTATATATCTATATACCGCGTCAAAATAAGTAAATATGCATAAACACATACATTTACGAGTTTATTTAACGTGTCAGCGGCGTCTGGCGACGCCTGCGACACCTCGTAACGAAAATATTATTTCCACTTTTTTTCCACGACACGCATTTACACAGACGGAGGAGGGAGCCACACGTCGAGACAGCAGAGTTGTAAATTAAATATGAAGGTAGAAAAGTACGACGAGAAAACGTCTTGGGATATGCACGCGTTCTTGGATACTTGCGTAACGTTCTCGCTACTTTTTTAACAAAAGCTCTCGGCAAATCGTCACGACGATTCGCGAAGGCTTGTCGTCCGTATAATGACGTCGACGTGATTGCTACCGTTTTGTTCTACGAGGCTTCAAATTGCAATATGATTTTTTCATTGAGCCGCACTGCTATACGTGTGTACGTTGTTATATTTCTTTTTCTTCATTCGTTTTTTTTTCAATAAATTTTTTAATCATGCTACTCTCGCTAACGAATTTTTTCCCTCTGATCCATTGGGATATTAGATTGTCTTTTTTTGTTTTTTTTTTTTTTGCTTCAGGCTAGAAAATTGAATTTTCGGATATATCCGGCACAATTATTGTAGATTGGTACGAGCGCTCACGCACTCCAATCTATCCAACTTCTTTACAAATATATATATATATATACATATAATATGCGTGTGCATGTGTGTATACGGTCCATCAACGATTGACGTATTTCTCTCGTCTCTAGTTTCGCTCCGCCGGGCTGCAGGGGGCGCTCTCTCTATACGCCGCAGGGGGATCAAGCAGCACAGCGCCGAATGCAAGGGAATCCGGTAGAAATTCGGTACCGGGAACCGAATTTCAATCAAATTGAAATTCGCTGAGGCGCCCCGTGCAATCCCTCCCTTCCCCTCCCTCACCCCTTTTCGATATACACGAGTACGCGTGTGTGCATGTGTGTGTGCTTGCGTGTGCATGTCCTTCCTCTGTGCTTTTCCCTCTCGTGCTCCTCATGTACATATGTATAATGTGTATTTCGCTTCCATCGGTTCCCAACAAATTTTCCTGCGAGCGGCAACATCGATTTCCTCGATTCTCTCTTGTGCCGCGTGCACCACGCGCGGCGTACACCATATATAGAAAGATTCGGGTAAAGGTCCGTTTCCTATGCAGACAAATTCCTGCCCTCTAATGCATCGTTGGCAGCTCGATTATGGTCGAACGAGTTGACCATTTTTTCCACGAAAACAGGCTTGGAATAATAAAAAAAAACTCTGTTTCGCGAGAGAAATTAAATTTTAGTGCTCAATACACCGTTCCGGGCAGGCGAACGGGCCTCGTGGTTTATACGAGTCATAAATAAATATGACAATTTTCGAAATCGAGGCGATACCTTGACGATGCTGCTCAAAAATAGTGTGCTTCGGAATTGTCGGATTTTGGTTCTCGAAACGTTATTTTGTCATAAATATACCAGATCGTTTGAGTCGAATGAATTTGCTTACTTCTGGTCGTGCAGCGAATGCCGGAGTTTTCATTTAAAAGATATTACATTCAGCCAGGTCAGCCGTCGCGAGTTTGGTGAAGATGAAAAATATCTTATTTAACTTTTTTCGATCGTTTTAATTATAATTATAAAACGAAAAGAAAAAAGAGGATTCTCCTGGCGCTACCGATTCCGGGTTAAATGACAGAATTTTCTTTTCTCCGAATCACAATTCAAAGCTTTATTCATTCGTCTTCGATCTTTTCTTCTCTACTTATTGCCCTAAAAGTGTTTAGAAAAGATGTTACAACGAGAAGTATTTTTATAAAAAATTTTTGCCGCAATAAATTACAGAAATCAGTATTGGTGAGTTACGTCATCGAACGATCGATTATTATCGTAGACATCATTTTTTTTTTGCATTGCTAATTTGATGCGTACCAGAGCGTCGAGGTTCCTCGTTAAATGAAAAAAGTGCAAATTCATTGTATTTTTTTTTGCTTCGAACTCAATTTAATCATCGTTCCAGCGCAAGATAGACATGGAGAGGGAATTACCAAAGTTTTAAGGTTAGACGGAGCCACGCTCGAAGCGTAGAAAATCGAATGACGAGCAAATTATACCGTGACCGTGTGTACGTGAACGTTCTCTCTTGCCTTCTTCTCGATTGTCACATACACGCACAATTCGAGGAGTTTATTATTCATACGACGAATTAACGAGCATGTGGGACAACCCCTGGATTTCTTCCTCTCCACCCCATCACTTTACTACACTCTATATACAAATGTCACGCAAAACTGTGACCAAATGTGCGTTTGCTTCAGCGAGTTGGGAATTGATGGATTTGTAATGTTTTTACTTGAGTACTGCACTACTGACTTGTAGATTTTTTAACATAGTTTTCGCCGCTCCGTTTCAATCGATTCATAATTCGCAATCTAACTATCGATTCATAATTCCTTTCTTAAGAATAAAAAAAAAAAAGTAGTAAAACGTTGCACGATGAAAACTTCTTCTTGTTGAATATTTCGCTTAGAGCCACGAGGCCATTTCTGACAACACTTTAGAATTTTAGTCTCTTCGAGTAGCGGAATTATAATAAATTCGTTTTGTGGTGAACCGTATTTTGAGATTTTTTTTCAATGATAAAAGCTCTACGCATATATGATCATATCCATGATTTGGCAGCGCCTTCTATTTTTCTCATCTTTTTATTTTTTTTTTCTCGACGTTATCAACTACTTGAATCAAGATGGAAACTCAATGATCATGTTTTCGTGAGATCCAATCATCTATGTTATTTGGTTTTTTAAATAACAGTTCTCACTCCCTATTTTTTTTGTGAAGACTCGGTTCTCTAGAAGTTTGAATTTGAAAGCATTTATGTTGTAAAATGTTTTGCGAGAATTCTTTTTAAATCGCACCGCAATCATATTCTGAACAAATTGGAATAAAAAATCATTGGAATCTACATAAATTCGCGGGCCTTTCGTTCGAAATGTGAAACATCAATTTTTCTGTACGCAAGGCCCCCGCTCGATGAATAAATAAATCGAGGGCGATGGATGAAAATTCATGCAGATTGCTGTTGATTGAGCGATTGAGTGAAAAATATTGAACCCTACCATTGTTCTTTTCCATCGGTCTATTGAATTCTCTTTCGAAGGTAAGTCCTCTATACGATTTAATCGCGTCCATAAAATGTTGAGATGATTACGGATGCGAATTAATTATAGAGAGAGAGAGAGAGAGAGAGAGAGAGAGAGAGGGATGAATGACAGAAAACGAGAAGAAGGAGAGGCAAATAAAAATGGAGATAAAATTAAAAAGTCCCTGTTTGTGGACAGTTTTAATGGTTTTCCTTTCCTCTCGTGGCTGGATAAGGTACTAATATCAGTCGATTAGCACTTAGCATATTAAAATGCTGAACTGAGAAGTTCACTATTGGCATTTTTCTGCTTTTCCCATACTTTTTTCTTTCTGCACCTATTCTCATTCACTTCCGACGAGCCCTCAAAGACTATCGAGCTGTAACCTTGCCCCTGCCCTGCACCCTCCCAGTCCTACAAAACGCTTGAGAAAAACCCATTTAAAAGTTTGATTAAGAAAGCTGCGGTGCCTCTATTATTCTCATGCTAATTATACGATTCTCGGTTCCTCGCTAGGGTCTCGAAATTACGTCGACGAAAAATATCGGGATGTGATTTTTCCATTATTTTCTTTGCCAAATTTTCCATTTTTCCTCTTATTTTTTTTTTTAATTTTTTTTTTTATTACGTCTCGAAATAAACTTTTGCCAATTTAAGGATCCACGGTAGGAAGTAAATTTTCCATCATTCCGACGAACACCGCTGCTGACATGCGATAGCTTCCAACGGACCGAGAAATAGTTTGTTCTTCGTTAGAAAACTCTATTCATCGAAATGATAATTTTTTTTTGTTAATGTTTCGTTGAGAATAAAAAAAAAAAAAAGAAAAATTCGAAACGGTCATAATGTTCCTTCGTTTCCGGTTGTCGCTCCCATGTATATCCTACAAACGTTCTCTTTAGCTCTCTTCGGGTAACATACACTTTTTCAAATCGGATAAAAACTTTTCCTCGCGACAGCAGTCGTTTTATCATGAAATACACCCCCTTTTCTCGGTGCCCCATCCCCCTTCCCCCAACCCTCAATCCTGTAGAGCAAGCGAAAAATCATATGCACCACTTCGCAACTGAGATCCACATTTCCTGTTCCACGCTTTGGGGTGCACATACGCCAGGCGTGCTCCGGAAACTGCTCTCGCCCTCGTCGTATTTTTGAGGGATTTTGTCTTTCGTCCTTCTTTTCTGTCTGTTTCTTCGAATCTTTTTGTGGCATGAAAATCGATGAGGAAGAAAAATTATATAAACCGCAGAAACGTTATTTCGTCATGAGATTCGTCGACGACGAAAACGTGAAAAACAGAAACGTGAAATTTCATGAAAACAATAGTGAGAGTAACTCCTTTTATGGAAAATTGGGCAACCGAGAGGGATTTCAGCAGAGTCTACTATCGATTGTTTTTTTGTTTCGGTATGTTGAGAAAGTCCTTTTGCTACGACGGGGGCACAGGGGAAATAATCCATATAATGAAGAATAATATTGAACGTGTTATCGATGAGTGCGTGATACAATTTTGAAAAAAATACTTCGGGGACCGGGGATCTCGTACATATATATAGGAACAGAAAATAAAACAGAAACAGCCAAAACAAGAAGAAAACTTTAGAAGAATATATATCCAGAAACGGAGTATTTCTGCAACATTTTCCGGTTAACCAACTAAATTTTCCATCGCTTCATTTATCCGAAACTCGAAAGTCAAAATTTTAGTTGTTTTCGACAAACTCCGACATTCGCGTACCTCTGTAATACGAAATTTTTAGCAAAAAACCTGCTGGAAAGCTCGAAGGACCTACCTCAAGCAGAGCCGAAACTTCAGTCACTTTTCATTACAAACTTTTCTCAATTTACGATATTTCTCATGGGAAATATGTTCAATCTCGAGTATAGTGACAAAACCAATTAAAAAGAGTCAATCAATTTGTATGTAGATAAAGAAAAATTTGAGAATTATTCTTTGGAAATACTTGTCAAAAAATGTTCAAAAACTGAAAAGAACGTTGAACTTGAAAATTTGTATTCAACAGACACTTTTGAACGTTGGTAGAAAAACGTGGAATAACAACAAATACGACACGACGAATGAATAATCTTTTACGATTCATCATTATTTTCCTTTAGCCGTTGACCACTCAATGAAGATAAGCTGGATGAAATATCGTTGTCTCTTTGTCTGAAATACTCGACATCCCTTCGATTAATTATCGCATTATATATAACGGTCTCCTCCTATCTCTTATTCACGCATCGTTTACGTAATGATCTCAGCTAATAAGCTTGTCGTGGAGGAAACGAGTATATGATTCGAGGAGCGGTGAAAGTTATTGTGAGGAAAATAAAGAAGCGAGAACTGGAAAGAATATGCGGGAAGTTTGTTATTCATATAGCATAGAGACGCGTGTCCAGAATTTAGTAAAAAGAAAATATCGACGATGTAACTGTTCCAAGTAACAAGATTCTCGCTACCGCGGAAGTGAAAGATTGAAATAAGAAATCAGGCGTCGGAATTGGAATTTTATATTGATCGATTGGAGGATATTTCGATAAAAGTCAGAGTGTAGTACGTTGTTCTCAAACAAAAGTTCATTATCGTGCTTATAGAGGGTGGATGAGACCGAAGGTGGAGGCTGTGGAAAATCCTAGAAGTGTTAATTGATCCCAGTTAGAGTGTTTCACATCACACTCAATATATAGAACTTATATCAAAGGGATCATTGTACGATGACACAAATAACGAGAGAGAGAGAGAGAGAGAGAGAGAGAGAGAGAGAGAGAGAGAGAGAGAGAGAGAGAGAGAGAGAGAGAGCGAGGAGAGGTCTATGATCTGCGAATAAATGTGGCATTGTTTGGCTTTGGAGAAATGCGGGAAGATTGTGACTCTGGTGGATGCACAAAGACGTGCCAGCAGAGTTTATTAATCGGAAAACAATGCTTGAAAAAGAAAAACCGTAGTAGTCTTCACGAGACTTGAATGCACGGATTGAGAAGGTCCGTTTTTGTTCAATGCTGCATAGAATAAAGATCGCGGAATATGTCGAAGTTTATATTGTTCCTATATCGTATTCATCGTTCATTGGATATAACCAAAAGCGACGGGATCATGAGCCACCCAGATTGGAAAGTACCACGGGAATTTATTCTCTTGATTCGATGCGTCTCTCTCTCTCTCTCTCTCTCTCTTATTACGCTTTAGCGTTATCCTCAGGATCTAGTATTTGATTTTTCTACTCGTTCGACCTGTACGACGATTAAGCGACCTAATAATTCGGACCCTCTTCTCTATAGCAGACACAATCGCCTACCTCGTGCCTATTGTTGAAAAAGATTTCGTTCCCTCAATTGGATTACTTTCCCTTTCAGAGACAATATATACGGGGACTGATTCTCGAATCTCGATGAACGACGTGAAAAATGATTTTACCAATTCTGGTTTATACACACGCATATATTTTTCTCTTTCCACGGCTGAACGTTTTTTTTTTCATTTAAGAGGCAACTTGACAAACAGCGACGTCCAAAAAAATGGCAAAATTATGTGGTACTTCGTCTTTGAACGGGGAAAATGAGACAGAGACTACGCGAAAGAAAGAGAAAGATGGAGTGAGAGTGAGAGAGAGAGAGAGAGAGAGAGAGAGGAACGGAAAGGAAGCGGGCTTGGGCAGCGTGCGTATCGATCTGGCAGCGTTACGTGCGTGCTCGGAGGTTGGGGTCCCGTGGCGTGTGGACCAATAGGAGGGCAACTCCTCTCTACCACCTATTCCTCTCACTGCTCCCCCGCAACCTCTCGCTAACCGACGTCCCTTTCTCTCCCGCTCTCTTTCTCTCTTTCTCTCCAGCTTTTCTCTTCTCCGATCGCCATCACCCACACTCGCCAGTTTCCGTTTTCTATCGTTTACTCTCTTACTCGCTCTCGTTTTAGTCAATTTCGCAGTTTTGGATAAAAGCATCACCAGCATACTACAACTTACCGCGTGATAATAACCCAGTTTCGGGCTATTTTTCTTCTCCAATCTTCAATAATCGATGTCTTGGCGTACGCTGCTCGTGCGGGCATACCGTGAAAAAGGTAACGCTGCGGTGGAAAAACTAACGCGTGCCAGATTTATCAACACGAAGAGAATAACAAAATTTTATTTCGAACTATCTTCCGCTCGCGACTTTGCCAGTGTAGAATTGGTCCTACGACAAAAGACTATTTGTTTCTTACGAAAACGTGAATTATTTTGAGTTTTACGTTCCTTATTTAAGAAATGATCGATTCCCCATACTTCCTCTTTACAATCTTAAGGAAGTTGAGGCTGTACAGTAGGGTGGCGCAAAAAAATCGACTATTTTTTTTTTCAGCGTCTCCTATGAAAATATGTTAATTTATCATGTTTCAAGAGCCCCCTCCAAAAATCAAGTCAACAATAAAATTTTTAAAGGTCGCTCAAGATTTTTAAAAATTCCAAAAATAGTCGAAATTTGAATTTTTTTATTTAAAAAATTTTTTTGCTCGATACAGCGAAATTTTGTACCGAAAAAACCAATGAGTTTCTGAAATTTTCAACTCAAAATATTCATTTTAAAAGGTCGCTCAAAATTTATTTTAATTTTTATATACTTAAATTTTATTGTTTCGAGGGACCATTAAATATTCATATTGATTATCTATTTAAATTTTGAGTTCCAATTAGTAAGATACTCGATGAAAATGCACTACGAAACGGAGGAAAAATCGTATATAACAATGTAGGTAATAGGCCAGAAACACGGAAATTTTTTTACCGGCGTAGCAAACCACGTTTGAGCCTGCGCCATTTTTGCTTTCATTCAATTATAAAGTACTTGTTCGCAAACAACAATTCGAAGTATTTTTGTTGGTAAAATCTACTTCATAATTATTAAAACAAATTGTTCAAAACATCACTCAGTATTTTACCAAATTCACTCGTTATGAGAGTCAATGAATGTTTTGATTAAACAGGCATGGTCTATTCATAATTACATTTTCTCTGCTAACTAGTTCTCGTAATTGTTTGAATTGTTTAAATAAAAATATCGACCTATTGTAAAATCATACCTTGTTACGTCAGATTTTTCCTCCATCTCAGTGTGTATTTCTAACCATTATCTTACTTATTGAAAGTGAAAATTAAAATGAATAATTAATATAAATATTTAAAGGTCTCTCGAAGCATCGAAAGCAAAGCATATAAAAGATGAAATTAATTATGAGCGACCTTTTAAAATGAATATTTTGAGTTAAAAATTTCAGAAACTCATTGGTTTTTTCTGGACAACATTTCGGCGTATCGAGCAAAAAAAATTTTTAAATAAAAAAATTCAAATTTCGACTATATTTGGAATTTTTAAAAATCTTGAGCGACCTTTAAAAATTTTTTTGTTGACTTGATTTTTGGAGGGGGCTCTTGAAACATGATAAATTAACATATTTTCATAGGAGCCGCTGAAAAAAAAATAGTCGATTTTTTTTGCGCCACCCTACTGTACAGTCATTTTTTTACCCAAAAGTGATGACCGGTACCTTTCAAAAGTTAGGCCAGTTTACAGTTTGGCAATGTTGCATACACTTTAAAGAAAAGTTGGGGAAAAAAAGACGAAAAACTGGTGAAAGCTCAGTCGAAAACACGAACAGTGACAATCCTAGCCTCAAAAAACTGCACGGAAAATAGATTATTATTAATATAATCTCAGCAAATCTCCTAATAAATTTGAAAAAAATTGACATTATTCGGCAAGCCTTGCTCATGTAGCCCAAAAAATTTCATATTTTTAGCATCATTTTTAACGGAGATATCACTGAATGTGTCTTGACTTCCATAAGATTACATGTTATTTGGCCCAAATTGTTATTGATTTTTCTCAGCAACGACGCTCCTAAACTGTCTGAAAATTTAACTGATTTTTTTTACACTTCACTTTATAAGATGCAATCGGTTTAAAAGCGGTGACATCATTTTCATTCTAATGCCTCAATTTCCTTAAGGGATGATTTACATAATAAAAATGATCCTATGTCCTTCCCCATTATTCAAATTATCGCCATACCAAATTTCATCTAAACCTCGCGCAGCTCAGTGGTGTGAACGTCGTGAACAAGTAACCGATAGACAGAGTTACTTTCGCATTTATAATATTAGTGGAGCAGAGAATGAAGCACCGAAAGAATCTGTTCCAATTGTGTTCACTTCAACATCTCGACTCTTCTGTGTTTCAGGTCTATTAACGATCGAACAAAATATGCTCACCCTTTGCTGAGAAACACCTCATGTCAGACATATTTTATTATCGAACAATATTGAAAACAAATTCTTACTAAAAAATATGCGATTCAAAATATAACTCAATTTCGTCGAAATTTTTTTGTGGCATAAATGCATATTAACAAGCGATACAAATTTTACGAATATTTAAGTATATTTGGTAACTTGATAATGGATATTTTTGAAAAATTGTATTTTTTTTTTCATTTTTCGAAATTTGCGATCTTCCTCTCTGCGTTCTAACATTTTGTGAATATTTTAAAAACGATGGTAGTCTTGATGCGCGTAAGTGCAGCCGATAAATTAGTTGGCAATCATTACTAATTCTCCGAGATTTTTTTTGGTACAAACAAATGTTGAATTGATACGGAAATTGGCTCGAACAACTTGGAAAATTGTTAGCAAACTATTTGCCAGGCTAAAATATACCTGCATCCATCTCTCATTCTCCCACGATGATTCAGAGTCTGGCCCGAGTCGCGTCACCACACTCACACCTATACACACATGGGCGGGGGGGGACATGCACCGCTTTGGCCACTCCGAACGGCGTACTAAAATTCGTTAAACGATGTAAATAATGGATGAGAGAGCAGAGTTTGGACAGTTTACAGTTATTTTGAGGACTGTCGGGACCGCTCTCTTTTACCAGAGCTTGCGATATATTGCCCGTGGGAATAACGCGGGATGATGATTCGGCCGAAATTTATTGCTCGTTGCTCAATTAAGCAAAAAATATTGTCAAAAACGTACCGGTCGCGGGGAGGCCATGCGAGACTATTCATTCCCGGAGGTTTTACATTCCCACTTTTATTCTCATTCGCAATCTCGCCATCGCACGTTTCATTTTTAACGTATCCGCGTCATTTCCACCTTACGCACTCAAAATTCAATAATTTCACGTCTAATATCGGGCCGTTTAATTACATTGTTTGAAATTACTTTTATCCCTATAAGAGTTGAGACAATTTTCTATTTATGAGTCCTCAGAAGAGCGAAACTCCAGTCGTTTTTCTCAAACACGTCTGGTTATATTATTTCAAATTGTTTTCCCTTATCCAAAAGTAGATGGACTGCCCGAATATTTTTGCATACAAACATCAACTTGCGAGTTAAATTTTCCAGTCAAAATGAAAATTCGAACTCGTGAAAGAATAATCGGAATTGGAATATTTTCATCGAGTTTCACTCGGCAACAAAAAACATGTCGATTTTATCAGAGAACAAGTCGTAACTTTTATTTTTCTCGAAATATCAAGGATTGCCGAATGAACCGTATTAAAAACCATTTTTCAACTATCTCTCCAATCGTCATGAAGTTCATTAGATTTTAATGATTATGTTGGATGTTGGTAAATCAACGACTCAATTATTCGTTTAATTGTTGAGCATATAAATGTTGTTGCTGGATTTGCGTCTATTTTTGGAATCATTGGACGTAGCGACAATGATTTAAAACTGTGAAGGGTTTTCTCTGGAATATTAAGCAGAACGTCGTAACAATATTTGGTGGAGGCTCCACCTTGTACTGATCAATTACAGATAAAAATGAAAGTTTGTCGACGAATATTTCGATAAACGATAGAATGATATTGAGAGCTCCAATCACAAGTTGTGCTGAGATTCGTCAGTGAACAACTGTTGCAAATGCTCTGAACCTCTCTGCTCTCTCCTTTTCGATAGTTGTCCAACTCTCGGCCGATAGCAAGAGCACTCGGGTGCCTGACTCTTTCGGGTCGGACACATTTTACCCATTTTAACCTCCATCTTTGTTTCAAGGTGCTTGCTGCTTGGAGTCTTTTTTCATACATAATGTATCCATCTAGAGACAGAGCTGTACATACGGTTATACAGAGGGAAAAGGGAAACGTAGCGAGGTAGAATACGTGCAAAGACCAAGATAGCGAAAAACACGTATATAGGAAGGCAATATATGTGGAGTAAAGGAGAGCTAGGTTAAAAGAGAAAGGGACGGGAGTAAGTCCCAAGTGGAAATCTCAGAGAGTTTGGTAGTAGTGGGAAAAGTCCAGAGTGAGATAGAAAGAGCTGCTCGCGAGGGTGGAGAAAAGTGAGGAAGAGTTGAAAGAAGAGAAGCCTCGAACGAGAAAAAGAAAAGGAAGGCGAAAGGGGGTTGGGAAAGAGAAAGAGAATGAAGAAAAAACTGAGAGAGAGAGAGAGAGAAGGAAAGCGAGAATGAGGAAGAGAGCGCGAGAGGCGAATGTGGGTGGGATCAGTTGCCCCGTTCTAATCTGGTCTCCTTGGTTTCGCCCTCGGGTATTTTCGCCTAGTCGGGTTGCCCTGAGGAGAAAGAAAGTAGTAGGGGTTAACTCGAGCGAAGGGGGTGAAAGTGTGGCGGAGGACGGACCGTGCAGAGGAGGGTGGTTGCGCAAGCGGAGCTCCCGCCGAGGAACGAAAGAGACGCTGGATCAGTGAAATGTACAAATCTGTTGAGGTCGAATAAAGATAGAGATTGGCAGAAGCAGCAGCAGCAGCAGCAGCAGGTCACACATATACCGCACTGGCCTGAGAGAGGAAAAAAGTGAGCGAGAAAAAGAGGGACGGTTTAGAGAGTACCCGTCGAACACGTCTCGACAAAAGCAACCCTCTTAAAGTTCCTCGCGTATGTGCTGGGACTACGAAAATTTTTCTAAAATACACCCTTCTTCAAATCAATTGAACAAAATCTCGCGTCCTTTTGAATCCTTCCAATATTCCATCTAACAAATATTTTTCAGCTGATTTCTCATTAACGGTTACCTTATATATTTTATAGAAGATTGTAAACTGATAAAGTACACGGAGAGACTTTTATAGCAAAAATTACTATGTTTTTATAGTAACGTCGAACCACATCGATATTATAATAAAAAATCATTATAATAATAATCAAAAATGTACACCGAGCGAATTTTTATCAAAAATATAGTAAATAATGAAATGATTCGATGAAAATTTAAAAGATAACATAGCAGTCGTTTCTCTGTGCTTGACGAAAAATTGCATAGTTTCGTATTTTCCCTTTTACCGCACTGAATTTTGCTCAATAACATAGCAAAATTCATGCCCCCACCAATTATATGAGGCGTTGAGTATAAACATGAAAATTAACCAGTGGCACATAGTAAAATTTCAAGCAATTTGTCCAGTCCAATTCACCAATTTTTAACATTTCGCCAAAGACACGAGTGACACTCGGATATCGATACATCGTTCGATGTAAGAATGTCGCAGCAGACATAAATTTTGCCTCTCGTACATAGTAAAATTTGAGAGAACTGCTTTCTGCATCAAAATATATTACTATGCACTTTGGTGAAATTTAATAAGAAATATAGAACAGCGCTGCTACAAAAGATAGCAAATTTTCGTAAAAAAGTCTCTCCGTGTAATAAAAAAAACACCCTTTTGCACGTGCTCTTCATGTACATGGACTTGAATGTGCTCGCAAGCAGATGGATAATAGACGCAAAATATTCAGCTTCCATGAAACAATTTCAATTTCTTGTTAAACTTGAGCCAAATTCTGAGTCTATTTCAACTGAAACACTATTCTCGGTCTTCGTGCAAATGCAAAGTGCAGTGAAAAAGAATTTCCAAAAAACTGAACTTTGAAATCTGTCATTAATCTTGACCTTGGGCGTAAAGTAAGCCAACGTGTATTCTAAAAGTTAGAAATGGACAAACTCATTTTTGCCAAAATGAGTTTTCCTAGGAATACTGTTATTCAAAAAATATGTCAGTTGTATAGTACACTTATTTTTTCATCTCCTTCGTTATTCGTGTTTCGCACACGCAGATGGTTAACCTGCTGTACTCGATCGATTATGTGGGTTGTGTGTACTTCGGAGTAATGTATCAAGGACTAGAACCGAGTGTCACCGCGGGTTCTAATCTAGAGAACAGCAACGAGAGGAGAGCGAGCCTAATCCAGCTTATCCGGAAAGTAATTTTGAGTCTTTTGAAAAGAGAACGCCCGGCCGGTGGTCGCAGGGCCACCCTGACACAGCATGTCAGAGTCTGCCGTACACCTTACTAGCGTACTTTTCCGCTTCTTCTTTTTTGTATCCGAAAAATGAAGAAGCAAAAAAATGGCGAAATAAAACTGAACGACAAAGGGGGGGGGGGGGAGTTTGGAATGGCGTTGATGGAAAATCGAGCTTCGCGGAGTTGGTCTCTCCATCGCGCAATCCCCCAACTTTCATACGCAGTGAGGGAGCGTTGAAAATCTTGCGAACAAAGTAGCGAGTAGAGGAAGAAAATCGAGGGTCTCTCCAGTCAGGGGTGGATTCCCGGGACACTCGCGGAGCTTTTCGAAAAGACCATGATCGTCGTTCCCGAGAGTCCTCGATCAATCCCCTCCCTCCTATCAGCGTTTCCTCCTCTCTTCCTCTGGATCGTGGAGCCGAAGAGCGCTATCTGCATCGAGCAGTTGTTTTTCTCGATTTCGGTAGCGTAAATTAGCGCCGGGGGAGAAGCAAGTCTCGGAATCGTCAGCAGAGAATCTGCTGTCACCACTTGGCTTCTTCCTTCTTCCTCTCCTGGGATAAGGTTCCTAATGAAATGTGCTTTACCATCGAGCGCTCTTTTCGCACAATACTGTTTGAGCAAAGAGGAAGAAACGGAGAGAAAGAGAGAAAAAGAGAGCGAGGACAGGAGGGAGGAGCAATGATCACGTGTCTCCTTGACAACGGGAGAAAGGGCTTTTCAGCGGTAAAGAATCGATTGAACAATTAAAACACAAAGTGAACGCGCTCCCCGCAAGTGATAACGAAGAGATAATTTAAGAATACCTCTCTCTCTCTCTCTCTCTCTCTTTCTCTCTTACTCGAATCGCATTAACCCCGAAACTATGGAGCCAGCAGAAAGGGATGAGGCGTTCTACTTTTGCAAGTACTTGCTCCTTGGCCAAAAGTTACACAATTAATTATCATGTATACTCGAGGCTTGGAAAGTGTACAAGTTTAACCATGTTCCTACACGTGTACCAACATCTCTTCCTCCTTCCCCCTGCTTCTATATATAAAGCACACCCCTTGTGTGGGCCCCCGTTTCGTACAGTTAGAAATTTCTCTTCCGAGCGAGCGTTTCGTAGCCAAGTCACCAAATGCGCGTGAGTGTGTGTGTGTGCATGCATTGCACAAGGGTTCAGCTCGAGTTCTCAAACGGAAACCGGAGTACCGAGAAGTACCTAAACGTAAATTTTCGAGCAAAGTAAAGGGCGCAAGGTGTGCTCATGCGATCGAGTGGTTTGAGGCGTTTTGCTCGTTAGAAATCAACATGGATACCTGTGTTATCGAGTGTGTGCGCGCCCCCGTATTCTCCCATATATATGCATAATATGTGTTGTATGTCAATGTACAGTGCGGCAACTGGAGGGTCCTCAGAGCCGCAACATTACGCTGATTGCCTGAATTATCCGCAACCAGCCTCGGCAGAGCCCGAGAGGTCTGCTATTTCGACTACATATATACCTCTTTCGTTATATACACGCACGTATACATCTATATAGATATTAAATAGACACATTTATATTTAAGTTTACATATGTGTGCGCGCGTGTGTATATATAAACGTGCGGACATTCGAGGGTCCCGGTTTCCGAGCACATTGGTCCATATATGTATGTTCTAGCTGTTCTGTGCAATGCTACTCTACTCTTGTATTCCGATACACGAGAGCTCATGTATACATTACGCTCACAGAGTCATGGAAAGGCCAGATACACCATGCCGGATGCTCTCTCTACCTCTCTCACCCTCTTTCACTCTCAGGCCCTCTCTGCATTCTCTCCGGCGACTGCCTCGGGAACACACTGTGGACGATACATCGTAGCAAAACACATGGAACATGTACATGGCCATGTACATTCGCGCTTCTGCGCACGCCGAGGCCCAATGGTGTTTGAACGCGTATGTCAGCTACGGAGACGACGTAGCCCCAGAGTCGGGTACGTAACGTCGTAGCGGTGCAGCAGCAGGACCGGTTAGCAATGGAAAACACACTCTGCTGCGCCGTATTCGTATTTTTTACGTGTCCATGGGGGGAGAAAATTGAAAACCGAGAGAGAGAGAGAGAGAGAGCAGAAAACCGGTGATGTGGCATCTCACGTGCATGTATACAAGACGAAGACGCATGTGCGCTGGGGATAATGCAACGACGTGTCTTGAAAATCGTTCATTTTGGCATATGCGATGGTCTGCTCTTCCGATAAAAAATATCCAACAGGTTGAGGAGTAACCGGAATCTTAGATTTTTAGTCGGTCTTGACGTGTGGATGATCGTTTTGGAAAATGAATTCTATATCAGTAAGTGAGTGTTTAGACACTCTTGTATGCGCATATCCGATTACGAGTACGCGTGCGTGTGTCATGAATTCAAAGGAAAGGCATGCACCGACAAAATAATAGCTCTTCTCGGTGAAAACATGAAGGGCTCTTCTCGAAAACGATCCCAACAAATGGCACCCGCAACAAGACACTCTATTTCGTATTTAAATAATATGCATGTATGCGAACCGCAGCAGCAGAGAGAGAGAGAGAGAAAAGTCAGATTCGAAAGTGCGATGCTTCCGAAAATTTGAAACGCTTCTTCTCTCTTTCTCGTACTCGCTCGCTCGTTTGTTTATACGGGAACGCGCGTATAAATATATGGTTAGTATATATGGGCCTACATGAAATTCATGATCGTTAGGGATCTCGACGTCGAAAGCTTTCTGCATAGGCGCGGTTGACACGAGATGCGGTGGGCCACGCGTAACAAATGATACGCATGTCCGAGCAACCCTCGAATTCCGTGGGATTTTCAAGGGCGGGGGATCGCCTCTGTGCGGAGGGTGCTTTTTCGACGTCGCATATCCAACCGCGTCTTTTCATATTTGCTTTTTCATACCCCTGAAATACCTATATATGTATGCATAAATGTACGATGATATATGCAGAAGACAAGAAGAATACACATTAATCAAGCGATATGATAGGTTGAATTTGATAGGCATATTTAACCCGTTAACCCCCTCGCCGGGCCCTCTCGGAGCAACAAAAATTCAAATAACTACAAAAAAGTTCTGAATTTTCAGAATGAAAAATAATCAGCGATGCGACAATGATGACTGCATGCATAACGATAACATTTCATCGAGTCACCCCTCGACGGTACTCATCCCAGAGTCCGAATCTACGGGGACTATTTTCATTCGCCCTCATAACTGTGAAGTTATGAATCCACCTTGTTGACATATGCTCGCCTTATTGAACTCTGAGGTTATACAATAAATACAGCGATACTCGATACATTTCGGGGAAGCTGACGGTTTTTTACTGTATCGCCATTTTCACTACAATACAGGGCATTTGGTCTCTAATTATTTATTACTTACATGGAAAAGATGCGACCACGAACAGCAATAAGAATCTGATTTTTATCAAAAGTTGATGCAGTTGAATCCATCAAAGCACTGTTATTTCTCTTTTTTATTGTTCAATCTTTCCATGTCCCGTTACGTTCAACTAGCGCGAATTTGTCTTCCAATAAATGAGTAATGTGATTTAATTTTCAAGACATGCGCAGTTGAAAATAAATTCCGTGCCTTCGTAAAGAAATATTTAAGTTGCCCTGCAATTTCGATGATTTTTGAAAATATTTCGAAAATACAATGCTTTTAGGAAAATGACTCGAGAAGGAGGTGCGCACACGAGGATTTTTTTTTCTCATTTGGCGATGACACAGTGACACGGAACGGCTTATCGAATGCTTTGAACCTAACGGACAATATCGATCTACCACTTGGCGATTGGATGTCCGATAAATGTGAACTCGCCGTTTCTCCCTTATGTAGGATATCGGGGGCGTCGCGTTCTCCTCATAATACTCTCGGAGCTGTGTACAGAGGGCGTGCATTCTCCCGGTATCAATGACAATGTCGGAGGGTACCGGAAGATCAGGAGCAGCTTTAATTTCCCCCCAAGTTCCTTGCAATTACGACGTGCCCCGCGCCCCCTGTTTTCTTCTTTACAGCCTCCATGAGCGGACTCGAGTCATCTCTACACGAGAACAATAGTAATTTAATTAAGAACGGAAATAGTTAAAAAAAAAGGCAAAACAAAAGTTTACAAACCAAATATTTTTTTAAATGATTGAAAATAGTCGCATTTTCAATTGAGACTACTGAGTGGAAGGAAATCTCAAAATAGATTAGGTAAATATTTTATGTAAATATGAAGTATTATGTAAAACTTTTAAATACGATGATCATGGGTCTGCTGTGGGCGAACATGATTTTTGAGGGTAAAATTAAAAAAAAAATGTTTTACCAACATTTTGAAGGAAGTTTTATTCGAAACTTTTTTCGACAATATGACGCGTTTTTCTTGGAACGTTTTCGGACGTCTCGTTGATAAAATCGCCGAAACTTCTGAGCCGATTTTTATGATATTTCAACCACATATTTTTTCACAATAGCTGTATCGGATATCAAGGATTTTTTCAAACTTTTATTTTATTTATTTATTTTTCTTCGAAAAAGGTGAAAACGTTTTTTGTTTTTTGCTTCGAAAAATATTCGCCATTGGTATTAGTGGTGATTAATCAAAGCAGTTCATGCTAAAAAATAAAAGTTTGCATCGGTTTCCAGAAAAGTAACCGAACTGCATAATTACCCTACTTTTTGATTACCATCTTCATATCTAAAAATTAATTAGTGTAGAGAAAATTTTTATTTTTTCATGATTTTGATTGTATACTTTCAATTTTTACAAAATAGACCTATCAGAAAAATTATTAAAATCTTTGAGTATTGAAAGTGGGTGGAGCCCTGAGGAGTCTTCGAGCGACAGCATACGCAGCGCAAAAAATCAAACTCAAATTCTTTTCTACCAGATTACGTGACGAATATAAGAAATATCAAAAAAATTTTATTGAATTAGCCAACAATTCTGGCTGTACTCCGTTTTCAGACACCACATTTCTCTATTATCGACTTAATAATGATTAAATAGAAATACGAAACAGCCATTTGCCCACGCCGTGAAACCCAAACAAAATAAAATCGAGTCTGAAATTCAACGTAAAAAGGTCAAGAATGAAAATCGAATTATTTGGTTTTGCTTATATTTTCTTTTTTGTTGCTCTCTTCAGCGTCCAGCAAAAATCTACCATGCAGAGGTAAGAAGAAGAAAAAGAAACAGAAAAATTGCCTGACTCCAGTCTTCTATCGAAACAGCCGAGCAAAAACTACATAAATTGTAGTGATGTAATAATTTGTTCAGATGAGCAACGCATTCTTGATCTCCTGAGTATGGATGACTGGAATTTACGACTTTTTCTAGATCCTAACAGTTGAGAAATTCTGTGGTCCTCTAACTCTTGTAAAAAACTTACGTAAATATAGGGTAATATGGGGCAAAATGGACACTTAAGGATTTAAGCAAATTTCATTGATGAGCATATGGTCTTTCAACTATTTTTGAGTCCAAAAATTGATGCCCAGTCCTTGTTTCCCGAATTTCATAAAAAAAAATTTCGGAGTAAAACGGACACAGCTCCTCAGAAGCATAAAAATCGAAAAACAGACATTTTTTGAAATACAGCCGTTCCAAACGACTCTTCCCGAATAGAATGTCAACTCGGTAATATGGGAAAAGAAATGGGACCGCTCAGGCTCCATTCCTTGGATGTAAATGAAAAAAAATGAGTCAAATCTTATATCCCATTTCTGTCATGTTTTTGAGGAATGCAAAAAATCAACTTTGGGTCCATCGTGTTGGGGGGTATATTTGGTGTTCGCACTATATCGGAGTCCCACCATTGATTCATGATCCTAGTTTACGGAATTTCTTCAAAAAAATTTTTCGGGGCACAACGGACACAACCTTCAAGAGGCATAAAAATCGAAATACCGAAATTTTCCGAAATGTAGCAGTTTAGTGACAGAAAAAAAGCTCACCAAGACAGCTAAGTCCTCCTCTTTTGAAGACGTTTCTTGTATTTTTTGCGAAGGGTTATATATTCGTCGTCCTCCAAAGATTGGATTTACTGTGTAACATGCAAAAAATGGGCACACACCTTGTGTACAATTGTTGAAGACGAAGATGTCAGCTATGAATAATAAAAAACCTTTTTTCCTTATTCGTACTTTGATTACTATTGTGGTTTTTAAAGATAAGTCAAAAAAGCGAATATAGATAGTGAGAATGTAGTTTGGGATCTATTTTGCTCTGAAACTTGATTTTTTTGAGGATGTTACCGTGGAATTCAACAATTTACCATGATTTATGGTCAGGACATGATTTGAAACCGAAAAAAATATTTTATGCATTTTATGAAATTTCAGTTTCGGGAAAGTCCGTTTTGCCCCATGCGTCCATTTTGCCCCATATTTTACCCTACAACAATAATAATATAAAAAATGAAATTGAAGAGTACTCCGTATACTTCACTTTTCATAAGTTCTTCGCGGATTGAGTAATTTCCAACAAAAATTATTTGAAATAGAGAAAAAAAAAATATATATGAAAAAGTGAATCTTTTTTCTGTTTGTAACGGGAGCGCATGTGACGAGACTTGTCCTCTCGAGTGAGAGAAAAGTGTTGTAAAGCGCTTGACCACGCGCGAAGCTACCTTGTATAACAAGAAAAGATTCTCCCCGCGCGATATTTGAACTTATTTCAGCATCGTAGCCTCTTTATTTTGGCAAGTGAGCAAAGTTATTTCAACTGCTATGAAATACTAACTATATAAGAAAAAAAAAAAAGAAAAAAAAAACAAAAATCATTGAAAGAGAAAAGTGATATTTTGAGTATTTCGTCGTCGTGACTTATTGATGGGAGAGAGTTTGCAACAGTTTTGGGGTTCATTAAAACAGAATCAAGAGTTTCGCGAGCGTAAAGTCGAAGAATGGTTAAGGTTAGGGGATGGCGGTAGAAAGGGGGAGGGCAAGAGGAAAATATATATGTATACAGGTGTGCATGTACATAAGGAGTTTCCGAGGCTACAAGTACCGAAGCCATTGAAAAGCGACTTACGAATCTTCTCTTCGCTTCGGCAGCAATGTCATTATCTCAAACAACGCGGAACACTCGAGGGTGCGAGAGCAATACATCGGAGGGATCTTTCTCACTCCTCCCAGCAGCAATGGTGTTTCTCCTGCCACTCTTCTATACCAAAATATATATCCTAGTCCTCGTTCCTCGCCGTTCGCCGTTGCTACGTATATCCCTTCACCCTTGCAGCGCCGCCGCTCCCCCGTTGACGTGTATAATCTGAAATCTTCTCGAAACAGCATCGATCCCGCGCTATATGACGTCAGAGAGGGACTGCTCAGCGAAGAGGATTTTCAAGAAAATCGAGATGATAGAAATAGAAAAATCGAGGGGATAGAGATAAAATGAGAAGTGGCGGAAAGAGTTGTACGAGAAAACCTCCGAAACCGTCAGATTTTAAGAAGGATGCGAGCCGGAGGAGAGCAAGCGCGGGTGAAAAGAGGGGGAATGAAGAAACGTGCAACTGGCGCGCATTGTAGGGCACCGGCCAATTATTTCGCTTCGCAGAGAGCAGCAGCGCGATCCTGCCCTCGCGAGCCGAGCTTATATATATACGATCTTACTTGCGAAATGTGTAAGGTAAAGAGAGACTCGTATTATATATATAAATACATGCTCTTTGTATCTATATCTACTATGGACATATATACAAGAGTTATATATAGAGGCGATTGTAGATATATATATATATATGTGTTTGACGAGAATGAAGTAAAGAGATGGGAAAGAGAACGGTGAGTTCTCTGCTCCTTATACTTTGACTACGTCAAGAAACGTCTCATTCAGCCAAAGTCTAATTAAAGTGCAGCTCCGAAGTTAAATTAAAACACGATAATGTTGCCGAGTTCTTCACCGCTACCCCCTTCTCTCTCACACATTTATAGGATGAATATATATATATAAAAATAAGTGCAAAGTTTTCTGGTGGCAGTAAATTCGAAAGGAAGTATAACGTCGCCATTTGCCATCTCGGAAAGGCGACTGATCCCACGGGGAACTTCAATCTCAACGGCGACATCCTCGTCGTAGTATAGTCGTCGTCTTTTCAATACTTGATTCTCTTGGTACGAACAAGTGTTTCTTTTCGAGGTCGTTATTCGCTACGACGTTGACAACGATGAACCTTAAGAGACACAATATTGCCATTTTATTTCTCTCAATTTTTAAATACACCAACCATGGCCGTTGCAAAAATTTTTTTCCCCTCTCGTTTTTCATAATGTTTCATGAGAACCGCTGTGACCCGAGAGCACTTAGCCGGGCCATAACTCCCGCACGCGATATTCTCTACGTTTCCGCCCTCCCGCCCTCGTAAATACGAAACAGACGACGACGACGACGACGACGACGACGACGACTACGACGGCGACGACGCTGACGACGAGGAGAAAACTTAGGACGAGGAGAGGCGGAGACAACCGGAGGATTTGAGCTTTCCAACCCCCCATCGAGAGAACTCTCCCTCTTGCGCGAAGGGGTGTGGAAAATAAGAGGACGAGAAGCAGCAAGAAAATCCGGACCACTTTAAAACAAATATATCGCTCGGTAAATCCAACATAACGTCGCACAGAGAATGATTCACGTGCGAGTTTAAGTCACGCTTTTTATCCTTATTCTCCTCCTATTCGTGTATCGGTTAGAAACATGACGGGGGAAACATTAAGGGAGGGCGAGAGGAACAAATCGCAGCTGCTTCACTTTGAATATTTCTTATTCCCGTTTTCATCGCCCCTCATCGCGCGGTGTAAGAATATCGCGCCCTCGTGCGCTACTGTCGTCATCGCATATCGTCAAATTTTTAGCTTTCATAGAAAACGTAAAGGCTTTTTCATTCGGAATCGATCCTCGTCACGTTTTCCTCTACTTTCAGCTGAATTTACTCGAGGAGACCTCAAATTATTATCATCGAAAAGATTTTTATTTTCACTCATTTTCTCAGTCATATTATATACAATGCGAACTTGAAAATCATCAAAAAAATCGTCACACTTATATTATCAGCTTTATTGATAACAATTATGAAATATAATGATCTACCTGCTTCTAACGAGATCGAACTCTGTTCAAAAGATGTTATAAAATAAAGAAACTTGTTATTTGATAAATTTTTCATTCTTTGAATTGAGTATTAACATTATCGATCGATATTGACAACAGTGTTGACAGCAGTGCAAGATAGTTACACTGCCTTTGATTGTTTATCTGAAGACAGTTTTTCTCCGATGAACGGTGAAAAAGGACGTAAAGTTTACGTCATAGCGATATTCAATCAGCTTATCTAATATCGATATTGTGTGTTATAATTACGTCTTCGCCCTAAAACAACGTGACAAAAGGTTTCTTGACGTCATGTAATTCACATCTGTGTGATTGAACGAACCAGTGTTGAGGATGAGGTTAATGGATCACATTTTTTCATTTACTTGAATTATAGATTCAATGAAAATTTTGTTTATAATTTACATATTTCTATTGGAGCAATCTTATTGTATTTGTGTGTGATAAACTCTATTCTCTATTCGATTGCTCGCTCGTGTCGTTTTTCTCTTATTCAATTAATCTCGTAATGAAATTTCACAATTTTCTTCAACGATCGCCACATTTCAATATCTTCGTACGATTCATAACTTAAATTACAAGCAGAATCCCTCGAACAGAATATCTCGTAAGCCTTCGCGCACTAAATGGCGAATGTTTACGATATTCTCTCCTCACTTATAGATTCGAATATTTGAAATATTCTTTGAAATACTTCTGTGACGAGATTTTCACGTATTCTATAGTTATTTGATTCCATATCGTACTGGTTGGTGATATCACGACTTTCTACAGTTGTTATGATATGGCGATTCACAACAATTTCGTATGCATTATCGTAGTTTTCTGTTATAAATATGTTTACGTATCAATTGTGAAATGATACGTACGTAAAGATCTTCGTCATATGTAAACGTGTTCTAGCAATCGCGTACAATTTATTTCTCATATCTTTGGAAACAAAGTTTTCGATTTATTTTCACCGTGGGAAGTATTTTTTTCAAAATCAAGTGTGTACGAAACGTTGAAAAAATTGGAAATTGGAGTTTTATCAAAACTATTTAAAAGTTAAGGAAATATTTTTCACGCAGAGATAAAGCAGTATTTCTTGACGCCAAGCTTCGCAAATTCAAAGTTTTTCAATTACTTCGGCTTCAAATTTGGAGCTGGCAGCAGTTCGTTTTCGCAAGCGCACCCTCGATCATAAACTTTTCAACAAGAACTGGGCACTGACCAGTTCACCAAATGTTCTTTTTTTATTTGGATTATTTTCATTATACGATGTATTGAATGCGTCCTCATTTGTAAATAATTTGAAATAATTTATTTAATTAAAAAATATCAAATACATAAAAAAAAGTTTCAATACACATTTTTTGAATGAAAAAAAAATGGAATCAAGAAATTATTGCCTGATTAATATAAGTAACTAATATATTAATATTGGGAACTATTTCATAACACTTAGTACTTCAAAATATCGACTCCAGAATGCTGCTCGTAGAGTCAACATTCATACCCCTCAAAAGTACTCATTCGTCGAAATCTCCGAATTTTCTCCCGTAAATAGGCTTTTATCGAATGTAATCATATCGTGCACTATTCCCTTCGCCATCATAAAAAAAAAAAATAAAAAAGTGTATCATTATGACGCGAGTAAAAAAGTTGATGCAAAATAAACAAGTGGGATTATCATTCTTCGTGCATATTTCAGTCTACGTAGTTGCGGAGGGAAAAAAATCAGTATGCGAATGAGCCCTGAAAAAAGATGTTTCATGGAAAAGCTGCGCGTCATACTTCAGCTTCAAGCTGATGACCAGACGACGTTGGGGTTTCGTTTCCTTCTACGAAATATATTCGTGTCATTTTTTTCCTCTCCGTATTTCAGTCGAGCTTACCTCAACAGTTTTATATTTTATCTGAAATTTTGGAGCTTCTTTTATCGGAGCATCGCCTAATGTGTTAACGCAAATGGAGACGCCTGAAAACATCCACGTAAAAGTATAAGCAAAACAAAAAGTGCTGATACAGTGGAGAGAACGATGTTAAAAGATAATAGAAAAAATAGCGGTTGCGTTGCAATAACGATGGAAAGTTCAACCCCATGAGTTTTTTGGATTCATATGTCTTTAACGATCCTGTCAGTCATGCATGTATACGAGAATTTTGCCACGTTATTTACAAACATACACTCATACACGGCCAAACACACGCATAATCGTACTTACACACTTACACATACAAGGCCACACAGACAGTGACGTAAAATACGGTATTAAAAAGAACCTCCTATAGGTAGGACTGGGTACGAAACGAGAGGCACATACGTATGCATCGAGAGAGCTATGTAGCGAAGTCCCTGGGGGCTTAATACGGTATGCACGTCCGTCGTTCGAGAGGCGAGCGTACAGAGGAGGAGGGAGAGAGGTCTGTGTGGCCTCCAACCATCCACTATACTATACTGGCTAATATTCCGCGAGAGGGCCCCAGGGCTACGTGCCCGGATTTCAAATCCGGTAGACAGCCGTGTGTGCATCTGTGTGTTCTTACGTATACGCGAAAATACCGAACGAACGACTGGCCAAAAAAAAAGAAGCAAGAGACAGCCGTTACAACGCTGTGATATTGGTGCGCAGATACTCGAGTGAAAATTTTTTATAATCTGCTCCTTCAATCATATTTTTATCATTTCGAGTTTGTATCAGCCCCGTATCTATAAATATTTCTGTTTCGAGCCTCGTTGATTGGTTAGGTTCTCGGGCTTTTGCAATTAAATTTATAGAATCAAAGTGGAAATGATTGGAAGCAATTAAAAATCGTGAATAAATATTTTTTGCACGCATTCATCAACCGAGTCATGATACCAATTCAGCGAAAATGAAAACGATCATTGGGCATAAGGTCCGCCCCGGTGAAACGGTGATTGAATATGATTTTTCCCTGACGAGCGGCTCATCGACATCGAGATTTTATTGAAAACATATCACAAGTCGAAAAATTACATCAATACTTTTTTTTCTTCGTTGCACTCCCTATTGAACGCTGTTTTTATTCTTTTTCCGTATTTGATTTATAAGGGTTATCGGAAAACATCGATATCCATTGAAGAGAAGTACATTTTCCTGATCAAATTTTACATCGCCCATTTCAACGAGTGCACACTCTCATTGGCAGTGCATATATACATGCATACGAACATTTACATATATGAATCGATGTAGTAAACGAATATACAGAGAGAGAGAGAGAGAGAGAGAGAGAGACTTGCGCAAACGCCGGATGGCGTCCGATCATCAAAATCCCATAACTCTCGAATCTCGAGTTGAGTGAAAATGAGCGATGGCTCGAGTACCACGCCGTACGATCTCGTTGACGGACGTTTTTCCATTTTATCTGGCTATTTTTCACATGTTAATATAGATAAAAAATGAACATTCGTTTACGACTTATATTTTATAATTAAAGAGACAAAAAAACATTTTTATTGAACTCTAAATTCATTTGGAAAGAATGCACCTGTCAGGTCAGAAATAATTACGTTAACGTCGTCAATTAATTGAATACATTAATTTTATGAAACAATTAATCATCGTTTATGGTCCAAATCGTGTTGGGCAATCTATATTTCTACTTTTTTTTTTCTTATTCTTTGCTGCAAGAAGAACTTGAGAAAGATTTTGTGGATGCGGGTCAAGAGACACCGTCGAATTTCTCGTATTACCTGGCAACGTCGTTTTTTTTTTTTTATTCCACTCCCATTGTGTACTAAAGAGGCAAGAAAAAAAGTTCACTATACGCGTAGCCTAAAACCGTGTGAATTGGGTCGAATAATTTTCATGATCGTCGCTCATTGTTCGAGCTTTTCTCGAGTTTCTTTTTTTCTCCCTCTTTCTTCTTCATGTCCGAGATTTATGGTGCAAGCCGCCGAGGTGTTTGTAGACTATCTCCGAGGTCAAATCTTACCCTCCATAGAAATAGAGCCCGAAAACTGCACCTCCATAATCAAAAAAAAATAAATAAAAAAATTTGATCCAATGGATGCAAGTACTCGCATTACATACCGGTATCTTCATCGTGAGAATTAGATCGGATCTTGGAGTTCTCAAAAATTCTTACGAACGCACACTTTTACTTACCAGGAGGATTGATATTAATTCATTGAAAGCCGCACAAAAAATACAAGTCCCAACCGTGTTTAACATTTGACTACGCAGGGCAAGGTTTATTCAATCAGTATTTCAAAATTTTCAAGCTCAGCTTTCAGATTTTTCGTCACTGCTATAAAATGATTTAAAATTTTCTCTTTTTCCATATTTTTCGTGCTAACATTACGGGGAAAAAGCATTAAAAAATGCTGATTATATCTTATTCGTCATGAACGTGCTGCTCAAAGTCGAAATCGTATTTCAAAAGAATTTAAGTCTTTGGACGAACCATTTTATTCTTAATTAAGAGGAGCAGAATCGGAGAATAGGAAATTCTCAAAAAATATGACACTATATTGAAAAACTCGTGTATATGTTTAAAAAAATCTATGCAAAAACGATATAATAAATGTAGGTGTGTTCGTATTTTTCATCGTCATTATTGGGAAATTTTGATAAAGTGCTGAATGAAAAAGTGATTTTTTGAAGATTTTTCGGGTTTATACGTCAAAATGACTAAATTTATCGGTAGGCTAATAAAATGAAAAGAAGGATCGGTTGACAAATTGGTCTTCTTTGATGACGGTTGAACAACGTGACCCATGAACATGGTTCTCGTACTTTGACTATTCCCAAAGCGAGAGTAGCCGATTGTAAGTCAAAATTCTCGTCTGCATCCACGGGAGAGCAGGCTTTGGGGAGAAGAAACAGCGGGTGGTAAGAGAGCGGGGGATGATAATATACACGCACGTTCCTCGGGCAAGGGATGAAGAAGAGCGGATCAGGAGGCAGAGCACCAGACTCTCTCGTTGAAAGAGAATCCGTCTCGGGCGACAAAGAGCCTCATAGAGGCGAGTTAATGCAGCCACGCTTGAGGTACCATGAAACACACAGCTCCGACACGCAATTCTCAAGAGATTTTTATGATCCCGAGATATCTTTGTATGACAGTGTCCTTGAGAGAGAATTTCGCTGAATATTCTTAGATCAATATTGCTAAAAAAATATTCAAAATAACGAAAAATTATTCCAAATTTATTGCAAATACGATTGGAAATTTATCATTTCTCTGTATATACACGTTTTTATTTTCTATGTAATGAAGGGCTACAGAATAAAATTCTTACCGCAGGCTGTTCGAAAACAAAATTTACAACACTCTTGCGACAATATATAATTTATACGAACTGAATATGCAGAATGACAAAATTAATGAACTCGTACGCCAAATTTCTGGAATACACATAAATTCCAGTCACTAATGCCCAATGTAATATACACAATATTTCGAATATTAAAACAAAATTTGAGATTTTTGCGAATATGCATTGACATAAACCATTGTAACGGGAGAATAAAATTTTCTCACGTTCGTCGAAGACTCATCGAGTTGGTCATATTAGAATTACGTTTTGACTTACGAGTGTTCTAAGGATAGAGAAACAATAGTGACAATCGTCGCTTGGATCAGGATAAAGCTAGTGCGCTAGAGTAAAAAAGAGATATTATTTGATACTCCTGTTAATTAATTAAAATTTTGAATAGTCATTTTCGGGGGGCTCCACCCCCGACCCCCGTTGTTCACGTTCAAGTTCTATACGGATATTTAGCATCAAAAATAGCGTGAGGAAGGAGGCCGGTTTCGTTTTTACGCGAGGACTAAAATTTTCGCGCGCCAAAACGTACTGCTTCCTGCCGAGAGTTGACATGCGCAATTATCGATTTTCGATGACTGGGGATCCAGCTATCGAGAGTGGACAGGAGAGCGGATGGACAGTCTGTTCTTGACAGAAAATTAATCACTTCGGTCTAAATTCTGGTAGACTACCGTCCAGATTCTTGGAGAGTTTGGTCAACATTTTTATACACTTTAGTTCAACGTTCTTGCGCACTGGTCTTGGTCAAAGTTATGATTCGACATTTTTCCCGTCTATTGGACGGATGTACAACAAATTTTGGTCGAAAGTAATTGTCAAACCATTATCTATTAATCAGTTAAATTGTGAACTCGTCGGAAAGAGTTGTATGGGCAACCGCTATCTGATGGAATTTTGGCAGCCCTCGAGGAGTTTTACTAACATCGAAAATAATCCCAAGAAGGAATATTGTGAAATAAATCGTCAAGGGATGTCCTATTTCCTTGACGCCAAAAAAAATGAGTCATGGATTTATATAATTTATTCAAAGCTTTCAATCATTCTTATCTCTGCATGATTTGTCAGTTTTGAACACCTTACCTTGGTCCTTAACGTAACCCACTCTGATTATAAATAAAGAGCCCTGCTGTGGCAGTCGAAGAACCACGCTCGCGCCAAGTGAAGGAAAGTATTTCGTTTCACCATGTTTATTACGTTCGGCTGACAATAATTATAATTGATGTGTTTTCATATGAATCCTCGTCAACACTGTATTAAAATTACATTCGTTCTTTACGTTCCGATAAACATGTATATTAATTTTGACACAGCTTTTCCTAGTGCAGGCTATATAAACAACGAGGTACACAAACTCTCAACAAATCGACAACAAATTGTAATAAACAAGAACATTTTCTTCCAAAATTCCTCTCCATGATGGTATTATTATATAAAATTGAAGCCAACAATCGTTTACAGCCCTTTGATGTAGCAGTAAATTTGGTGGGAAACAATGGAAAAATTGTGGCAGAAACGATGACTTGAGAAAACTGAAGATGAATCACCATTTTTCGTACACAGATGTAAATGCGGGAGTAGGAAAACCATGGTGTTTGAAAGCTGCAATGTTTTAGATTCCAGATGATCCATAGGTAGATTTAGAAAATTCAGAAATAATTTGGTAGGATTTCATCTCGCGAGAGAATTTTTTACCTTGTTGGCGCGCATCAAAGTTTAGGAGGATCGTGTCAAATAATGCAATGATTAATATGATGCTTGCTTCACATGAAAAGGGATAGAAAGCCAGAGAATCGTTGATCCTTTCTTCTATTCTGCATATGTGCAACTAACGCCGAGAATCTCGCCACGTGCGAACTATAGACAGGCGCGAGAACGCCGTCGTGAGCTTTTGAGTTGGATAGCCCACCAGACAACCTGAATTCTTGTTGCTGATCGTCGTGTCACATGCCTGTGAGACGTCGATCGAGCGTATATGCGCGGGCGCTAAAAGCACGTGCGACACTCTCATCTCACGCTCCACTACGCGATTGATCAGTGGCTCGTGTATCGATGAAACTTCGTTAATGGAATCTTCCGTGCATTACGTGTTAAGTCTTCTCCTTTCTCTCTTTTGCTACTCGACCAACGTGATCTCGCTCACAGCGGGAGCTTGTCGAGATTAATAATTCCCAGGATTATTCATTCACCGAATAAGAAATGCTTAAATGCCTAATCCTCATCATTGACAACGTTTGTTGGTGTATGAAAGAAAAAATCGGAAAGATAATTTAAAAATTCCGTGTGTCAAATCATTCCTCACAGCTTTTCATCACTTTCTCCAATTTGCATCATTCAATGCATTCCACCCTGTCAGGACTAACAGTACCACCATAGAATGTAATCGTCGAAAATGCATAGTGTTCGCTATGGAGGTGTCCACAGTTAACTCCAATACGACCTAAAACTCTGTATTCGGCGAGACCAATGACGTTGTTGACCAAGTGTGTAGTTGAAAATATACGTTGATGGCTTAACTACACCGCGATATAAAGTAAAGTATAGACTACGTTTACACGGGGCTTTTATTCCGGTTTT
Organism: Venturia canescens; assembly: GCF_019457755.1. NCBI lineage: Eukaryota > Metazoa > Arthropoda > Insecta > Hymenoptera > Ichneumonidae > Venturia > Venturia canescens. The sequence continues at coordinate 12,656,081 of NC_057431.1, read as the reverse complement.
GTATGTGTACGCACAGCTAGATTTATATTGTATATTTATATTGATATAACTAAACCGGAATAAGAGCGCCGTGTAAACATGGCCATTGAAAAGGGAATTGAACTGCAGAAGCTCGTTCGATGAGTTGTCAACTCAAGTTTCTGTTTCCTTTTTCTGTTAAAACCATTTAGTAAGGTGGCATCGCATCAAACAAGTCCAACGTGTACAAGTCAAGTTCACCCGTAACCGCGTAGTAGATGTACAATTATCTCAATGAAACAACTTCTGATGGATAAGCGAACCGCAAGCAATAATAAACTCAATATGGCTATTGTTTTCCAGAAATTTCTCCGATAATCTTCACTGTTGGGCTGTTTGAAACGTTCAGCATTCCGGATTCGTCTGAGTATTCTTGTGAGTGTATTGTAAATTATAAAATTTTTGAATAGTATGACCATTGTTTGGAATTTTTTTTATTAACTCCGCAATTTCATGGGTTCGTAATCAATTGTAAGTGTCGTTATCGACACGCGGTTCATGTGGCACTTGAAATTATCACCATATTAAAAAGAGAATTCAACGTTTCAAATGGTTTGTACGAAAGAACAGATCATTATTTTTCTGATGATTTTTGTATATTTCGATCACGCGTTGAGTATAACAAAGCGAATGAAAGCTACTAAATTTCGTTTACGCTCGAGTTTCGAAAATTTCTTGCTTATTATTTTGATTATTATTGAATTACATAATATTATAAAAAAAAAAAAAAAAAACGTAGGTGGTGGAAATATTCTCTGGTTCTCTGGAAAGATATTTTTCGTAATTAAATCGCACATTGAACTGACCTCAATTAATATTTTGTGTGAGACATTTGGATATTTTGTAAATCGATTGCGATCAAATTTCATACTTTTTGGATAGACTAGATTTGGATACATCGATTGTTATGAAATTTACTTTTGGATCTATTGCTGTGCCGGTGCGTATACGCATGCTCGAATTTGTTCGAGTTCGGCGTCCGAAGGTTTTGCAGCATGCTTCGGTCTGATCAAGAATTATTAAGTCACTCGATCGAATGCAATTGAGAAAAAGAATCGTTCACTTTGAGATAGAAAGTGTGGAAGAAGTGCACGCTGAGAGTAGTACCTGGTGAGTGAGAAAATTCACGTTACGGAATGCAGGAGCGATGATCCGGGAGCAATATAACGACTCCAGTATATGCTCCAATGCATTTTGATCGAGTGAAAACGTCGGATTGAAAAAAAAGAAAAAAAATGCGAGGGAAAAGTAATCCAATCCTCTTTCGCCTCAGGATACCACGATATTGCTTGTTTTATTGGTGCGTGACACTCATCTTTTTCATTTTCATTTCAGACTCTGACATCAAGAGATTCCGAATAGCAGAGAGCTTGTGAGACGAAAAAATTGTCCCGCCGGATATTTAACCTCCCGTCTGTCGGAGCACCCCTCGGAGATGAAAACGCACGAAGAGCGGAGAGATCCGAAAACATGCGAATCCTGTTTCTAATAAATTCTGCCAATAAAGAAAGCCTCAGAGATCGCGTATAAAAATCTTCCATTTATTCACATTTACATCATCCCATGTGAAACTTATCATCTCCAATGTGACATCCAACGAACCATAATTTTTATAATACCTACACGAGGATCCTGGATCTCAAAATTTCCGAAAAATCGGAAAAATGGAAGCGGATATGAGGAAAAGCAGAAAGCGGAATAAGAGCAGTTGAAGCGAGAGGGTATTAAAAAAAAAAAAAAAGTAATGAGAAATGAGACTGAAGAATTGGAATGGAGTAAAGAGGGGGGAAGCGGGCAAGAGATACGGTCTCTTCGCTATCCCGCATCGGGGTAGGAAAACTCCAGTAAATTTATCAGCGCTCATACGAGAGAGGGCGGGACCGGGAACCAGGGACAAATTCCTCGGGTTTGGAATATCCAGCGATTTCTGGACGGGGTTATGCGTTGGTTACTGCAGCAGCATCCCGCCTTGCAGTAGGATCGCCAGAGTTGTGAGCGCCCTCTCCAAGCTCTCGCAAGGGAAGAAAGTGTCTTGGCGTAGTTATATCCGTAGTATGTGTGCATTCGGTATACAGGGTGAGTCATTACACCTAATAGAAATAAATATCCCATGAAGAAAGTATTTTACAGATAAATTAATCATTATCAATAAAATTGAATATTATAAACCGGAAAAAAATTGGGCTGAAGCTAATTGATTTTTCTTTACACCTCGCGGTCGAAAGTACGTACTTTTGGCATCAATTTCAGTGCTGAAAGTTATAACATTTCTGCACGTGCATTTTTTGTCTCTGCGGGAGCAAACATTTCTTTCTGCATTCCGAAAAGTTTGACCTAATTATTTTATTGACTTTTGACGTTTGAATCGATATTGCTTACACACTTTTTGAATGGCTGTGTCTAGTCATCCGGAAACCGTACGCATAAGGTTATGTTATTCGTCCGGAAAATGTTATGGAAATGTCATATTATTTCCAAGCACTACAATCAAATCAGCATTATACTGTTACAAATCCGAATGAATAACATACGTTTATCCTTTCAGATGAAATTTATGCGAAGAACAAAAATAAAGTGACCAGTCTGATGAAATAAATATAGTCGTTCGGAATAATGATCTATATTTTCAGGTTCATAGGAATTCATATAAATTATCTTTGCTAATCTTGTTTTTTTTTATGCCTGCCCCCGACCAGCAGTACTCGCTTCGCTCGTGCAGCAAATATCGGGGCAGGCATCAAAAAATCTTCTATCGATAGGTGCATGTTTCGGAAGAAACGTACTTTCGACCGGCTGTAAAGAAAAATAGTGTATACACCACACGCGCAGTGCAAGAATATCAAATTTTCTGCCCTTGTAGTGTAATATACTAGTTCCGCTGATGAGTTCTATTGTTTGTTCTACTGAAAATTCTATGCTCAAACAATCTTTATAGGATCAACTTGAGTTATTCGAATATTTGTTTAAAAGTTCGCGGAAATATTGGAGGAGGAAGAAAATCCCTGTTAAAGAAGAAAAACAATCAGTTTAGCGATGGTGGAAGTTTCTCCGAAAGAAAATCCACGAGAATCAGTGCTCTAACAAATCCGTGAGTCCCTGAGAAAGTCCCAATCGCGACTAGAGACTCAAGTGTACAAGTGAGACCCAATAAAGTGCCAAATATGGCGGGACTTTTTCCTTCACTCAGTTCCCAATTCGGTTTAAAGGAGACCGAAACACCCTATTTGGGACTCTGCATCCCAATTCAAGGCTTATGACGTCAAACCCAGTCCTAGTCGAGTGAAGAAAGGAGTCGCGTATCTGAAAGAGTCCTGATTGGGAGGCTTTCCTTATTTTTTTTTAGGTCTCGCTGATCCGATAAACAACCGTTTGAATTTCACGAGGCTCACCCTGTATGTCGCTATATGAAATTTAACTCTTCCCACAACGCACCGAGATATAGAATTTGGACTTTGGGTGGACGTTTGGGGACGAACATATCCCGACCGGGGTGTAAGTCATTGCGGCTAACCGGAAGTCACGGGATCACCGGAAGCCAGGATATTTATGCGAGAGTCGTAGTCGCGGACCGGGCAGCAGTCTCGTTCCCGAGAGTTCTCCTTGTGCTGACCTCCAGCCGATAGAATAAGTTGTGCACCCCAGAGACTTTGGTGCCTTGACTTATTCTCGTATCCCGTAAAACGGGTTCGAGTCCGTACCACCAACGCCAACACCAACATTCCTAATATTGGCATCTATCACCGGCCCTGAGGGGACAATCGAAAGGGTGCCTTCGTCTAATGATCCGTAAACGATTGAAGAATTATTGCTCAATTGTTGAGTGAAATTTCAAAGTGGCTGGTGGAATAATGACTATTTAATTGATCGAACGATCGCATCAAGGTCTCGTAATATTTCCTTTCACGCGAGTGTTAAACAGTTCTCAGCCTTGTTACAAAGTATATTTCCTTGGCTTCTGAGCTGAGTCATAGAATCAAAAGTGCAATAACAGCATCAATACGATTGGTGTATAATAAAACGTACTGAAGAGTGTATATGTGTGGCGATCCGGGGCAATGAATATTCCGGAAAACAGAGAGGGGATTCGTGGGGGATCGTGCACTCCCGCCTCTATGATGGTCAACTTCGACCGGAGCATTACCCGTAATAAGGAAATTGCGAATTTATTACCGGGCACGATATTGTCCAGCTTGGTCCAACGACCAAGCTGAGGAAGGTTATACGGAAAAAGGGCTGAGCCGGGGTCGCGGCGAGGGGCTCTGCTCGAGGAAAAAGGAAGTTGCGATCCAACGGAGATTCCGGGCAGCCCCTGGTCAACGCGACTACCGGCAGTCGCTAGAGGGCGTCTATATAGCCGGGACCAAGAGTTATTTCGGCTTTTATGGGTCGCGAATGAACGGGGGAGTGAGCGAGAAAGAACTCCGGCGTCGTTGTCCCCGTGCGGTATCCGCACGTCCGGCAACGATCCCGATAAAATAAAAAGAGCTATGGGGCTGGGGCCTCGTAGGAGCTACGTGTATTACATGTTACGAAAAAACGCAAGGACGAAAGAAGAATGATGAGAACGGCGGCAGTACTCCCGTATTACGCCGCGACTGATCTATTGAAAATTCTTTTTCTTCGCTGTACATTTACTTATCGGTTGGTCGTTCGAGTGCAATTTCTTCGGTTAATAGATGACAGCTTTTTCTATAGATGAAAATAACGTGCGCAGAGATATTTATTCGTCTCCACTAGGAAGAAACATGCCCGAGGTTTGGAACAAAACTGAAAATCTGAGACTCGAAATCGGTGACGCATTTCCGTACACGTTCATCCTTTAACGCACGAAATGTTACATCGCGCGTGTAGATCGAGCCATAAATCGTCCCGGTGGCTTTGCCGCCTCACCCAAAGGGGATTTGTTTTATTGGCAGAGGTTATGATCTCAGATCGTCGACTTTGGAATGGATGAAAAAAAAATACTTTTGCTTTTCATCTCCTCGATGTCTCTCCGGCGGTGATTTCTTACGGATTATTGTTTCAAGTTTTGTGCGCCACGCACTGAACCGGGCCCAAGAAATCTCGAGATATTGTGAATAGTCACGCGCGCGGATAATATCGGACCGGATGTTTCGAGAATAAATATGCCTCTCACATGTGCATAATGTACAACGAATGAAGGCAAAAATATTATTTCTTACCTTACACGCTGCCTCCTATTAAGTAGGTTCAAGTTTTTCCATTTCTGTAATTAAAAAAAGGAGATTTTTTCATACTGTTGCACATTATGGACCTGAAAAGAATAAAAGTTGAGTTTGTCAAAGTTTGAGTGATAACCGCTTTACAGGAATTTGAAAAAATATGCATCAACTCTCAAAAGGAGGAGACATCTTGATTGCTGTTTGTAACTAAATTTAACAAAGTATAGATGATAATTAATCAACGATTAAATTTCATTAGATCGACCGACTATTTTTAGTTGTTAGTCCATTGAAATTCGTTTGTAAACTTTTATCATTGATCGTGTTCCTTTGGAATATATAACCTTTTTCGAAACATTGTTTCTTGGATGTATTTTACAGATTAAATTTTCAAGCCTGCACACTCAGTTTTTGAACCCAAATCGTGCTTTTCGATCCGATTATTAAACGATTTGGCCGTTTTTTTTTGTTAATTTTACATACTATGATACTGAAACTTTTGTAGCATCACAAATAATATGATTCCGTGTTTTCGGACATTCGATAAATGGCCCATCATTGTTATATCGAGGGATAAGGATTTGTGGGTATCGGAAGAACGTTTCTTAAAACGTTTTCAACTCGACGCATTGTATTTGTATGAAACTGGCGGTATTATAGCGTCAATCTATGTCGGAGAGGCCACCCCTTGAGCTCGGGGGTGGTGTCCACTATTAGAACACATCATCGACAGTCGGTTGTGCGGCGAGTGCTACTGATGCACGGTAGTGTTCGCAGCATTATCGAACGTGCCCGAGAGAGGTCACCGCTACGTGGCAAGAGGGCGTGGTAGCCACAGCCACCCGATAATTCATTCCTGATTGCGTGTCTGATACATCCGAGCAGTAATTATAGTGTAGTCTATATATATAACACACACACACACATATTTCACGTACCACAGGCATCGTTATGGACAAATTGGAGAAGTTCGTGTTGCAATAAAACTTGGCGCCGTAAAATACCACGTTCAACAACGTGTTATGAATGAAAAAAAGAAACAACAAATGCAGCCTGTGTGGTCGGGTAAATGAAGTTAACCGCTGAGTCGAAGGATACAAAAAAAACAACTTCTTTGTACGATAAAGGTCGATGTGTCCGGGCCTGATCCTGGGGATATGCAGATCAAAGAGCAAAGTATTCGGAGGCTATGCTCGAAACGAGCCTACAAAGTCCCGGTGGCTTATTAGCATTGTTGGATGAATAAGAATAAAGTCACAATGTCCCCACTGAGGTAAATAGGAAGAGCGGTTATCTGTGCGCGAGAACGAGAGGATTGAACCGGGGTAGAGTCAGAAGTGAAAAAAGAAAGAGGCGACGAGTCAAGTTAGGAGCCGAAACTCAAGGGAAGGACTCGAGAGGCAAGAGGTTGAGGCAGCAACCGCGAGAGAGAGAGAGAGAGAGGGCGGGAGAGGGAGAAGAAGACGCGGGGTCGAATGTTACCGGAGTAGGATCTCGCGAGTTAGTCCTCGTAAGAGTTATTGATGATGCGAGAGGGAACGCGAGGATCGAGCGCAAGGCGGATAGCGGAGGCCGTCATCTTGCTTCATCCATCAACTCTAGGGATTCCGTCGCACTCGCCCGAGACTCTTCTCGCCCTGGCTTTTCTTCGCGGCGTCCTCCTCAACGCCGAAAACATCTCTTCCTCTTCCCCTCGCGCCTCAGTCTGCTTAGAAAAATCAAAAGCGGAGACAGTATAAAGAGACGCGGAAAAAAATGATCTAGTACTCGGAATAAGGCAAAGTGTCAGGATGGAAGTGGCGCATATCTACGTGGGAAGGAAAAAAAGATTCAGAGTCCAAGTGCACGCTCCGGAAAGGATGTAAAAACTGGTGTCTTTACGCTCCACTGATATATTTATAGCTGTGAACTTTTCATCGAAACCACCCTACGCGAGATGACCCGAAGGGGGTTGCCCGACACGCATTAAGAGCGAGCGCGCGATGTTCCCTCGGTTCAGCTTCCGCCCTATAAACTTCAAATTCAATCTGCTCCACCGCGCATCGATCCTCCCTTGTACACTGTATTATACGTATACACCGTCAATGCCTCCATCCGCATCAGCGGCTCTCGTCGCTCCACCGAGTACGAGAGCTTGAGAAAATATTGGCACACGGTTCCCTCGCGAACAGCTCTCGCACGTCAATCCAGACTCTCTCCCAATGTATGTATACAAGGCGCAGTCGACTAATCTGTGTATGCACTTACGCCAGGAGCTTATATCACACCTGATAATCAAATCAACACCGGAATTCCGATCGTACATAGTCTGACCCATTGGCCGATCTCCAATTCGTTACCTACTCGATCTCCTCTGAGATCCGAGTGGTCCATCGTCTGACCGAGGCATCCAGGTTGACGCGGTCAATAATCTTATATGAAATTGAGTTCAACATCAACTTGAGTTGGTCCCTCATTGAGTTCAACCCGGCTGTCAACAGATCAAATTCAATATCTATCCCATCGATAAAAGGCGTATTGCACTTCGAAACTTTTATTTCAATGCTGAAACGAAGCTCACATTATTAGCCTGAAATATCCTGTTTATCGATTGATTTAAATATACGCATAGAGAGGATAAGAGGGAAATAGAGAGAAAGAGAAAGAGAGAGGGGTGTCTCAAGTCGTTGTATGCATTATTAGTGGAGGTCAGATTGGTCCATCCGCAGTATAGTCAAGAAGGAGCGTATTGCACGCGTGGATGTCGATATATACTGCGGTACAAAACACAGCAGGCGCACACAAGATGGTGTACTCTCGCTCTACGGCTATCGAACTGTACACACATGGTGCATATGGTGCGACGAGCGGGAGAATCCCCGTGGGCTGTTTGCCCCTGTTCGCCGGCATTATGCGAGCTTGATTAGCGAGGGCAAACGTTTGCCTCGTCTACGCACTACTGTGCACACATCTGCACATAAATACAGAAACATGGACATACACATCGCTCTATATGGAGCATGTATGTATACATATGTAGGGTGCGGGTGCGAGGGCAAACTCTGAGGCAAGAGTGTGCGATCTCGCATCCACCTATCGCTGTTCCTCAGCCTCTCAGAAATTCGTCTCATCGAGATTTAACAATGGCGGCCACGGGCTCGCGTTTCACAATCGAGTAAACTGCGCGCGCAAAACTGCAACTTGTCAACTTGTCATTGTTCAATCCCAATTTCGTCAGCAATATTATGAGCTTCAAGCACTTCCTGGGACGAAATAAGCATCGAGTATTGCGCATATCAATTTCTTCCATTCCTTCGTCCTTGTTCCTCTTGTTAAGCGTTTGATATGCCAAAACGATTAGTCCCCCCTGGCCTATCTTTCACCGCAAACGAAAAGAAGGAAATACTCGATCGACTTATCTGGAGAAGTGAAAAAAATTGCCGAACCCCAACGAGGGACCGCCACGGAGGAAAGGAGAGAGTTCTGAAGCAACTCGGAGTAACCGAAATTACTCGCGGCTAGCCCAGGTTTTTCGGTCTTTGAGAGGCAAACGACGAGGAAGAAAGGGAAGGAGAAGGACTTGTTGCGCGAAGTAAAAGCCGCAATGCCGCGGTTAAAATATCGGAAATTTAAGCATTTCGCGCAGTCTTTATACCCTCGCGACTGCTCACAAAAATTTACATATCACCGGAATACATCTTCCATTCTTGGCCTATAAGGGCTGTACACCCGATGACTCGACTCAGAAAGGAATCCGTTATTTGCTTTGTAACGATGCACAATGAAAACTCGAGCTATTTCCTCGAGAGTTGTCTGCGGGACTCCGGGAATAAGTATATAATAAGAGAGAAAAGAGATTCGAGTTAATCGTAGGCCATATGAAAAGTCATGACGCACTGGATCAAGTATAAATGAATAGCATTCGTTATATGGATAAGCAAAATTAAACACTACACTTTACGGGTACTGTAAAATTAAGGAAACGTACTATAAAATAGCACGATTACAGGAAGGATTAGAAAATGATTGGCGCAATAGTATATTGATTGAAGTGACGTGACGCTAAATTTTATAAAACTTTTGTTATTTTTTCCTCAATGTGGTTACGAAAAAAATGATAAAAAAATATTTCCATTCATGCTCATTACAATTTAAAATATTAAAATTAATATAATCGCTAATATTTCTGGTGATTAGTTTAAAAGCATCTAGTTTTCTCCGTTATTCTTCAATTTAACGAGTAAATAAATGATGTTGATATACCAGAAATCAAACAGAAATAAATAAGGCAAAGGCAAAATAAACGCGAATAGCGAAGAGAAATTCCAATTCCTTACGGGTTGACAAGTGTGCCAATAAATAGATTCCCCCGAGATTGGATTGAATCCGAATAACGGGAGAATCTTAGTGGAAACGTATCTCATCTTTTCATAAAAGCAATAGCGCCGATCCAAGCTTAATGAGGGTATCGAGAGAAGAAAATGGCTGCTTCGGAGGGATCCCCTGAGAGAATTTTGTATCCCAGATTCTCGAGAATTTGCTTAAACCTCCGAAAGTAGCAGTCGCCGGAGCGTGGTATTCATACGAATAGGTATATACGGCTCGTGAGACATTAAGAATGTCATCGAGTTATTTCGCAACAACGGAAGGGCAACTTGGGAATCGCGACGTAACGCTAGCAACGGGTGGAACGAGAAACAGAGGATTACGATTATTATCATCATTATTAGCATAGTCAGCGACGTCTTCCCGTTCTCCTGTGGTTGTTTTATCGACTTATATCCGGAAATAATAATAATAATATTTATTCAATTAATTTCGCAGTAGATATGCGTCCCTCGATTATTGGAGTGTTTTGAATATGGTAACTCGCATCGTCTGATGTAACTGCATCTGTTGTTACAATGAATACAATTAAAAATATCGTGAATGCTGGAAACTCATTCACAAATACCGCTACTTCATTTGACTGTGTGTTTCAGTGAGTATTTAATCGTTTGTAAACTCATAACGGTGAGATAAAAATGATCATGTGAGAATAAGAGAGGCACGAGAGAGTCCCGATCTACCGGCCTCGCCTCCATATACCGTCTATAAATTTGGTGGCTCGTTCGCGGTGCTCCAGTTGCGGCAGAAATGTTCCCACGATATGTTATATACCAATAAATATATACAGACTATACTACAGCAACGAATATAAGGTAGGAACACAGGCGCTGCTCAAGGATCTCGTGCCTCCATCTTGGCAGGTCGAGGGACCTCCCCCTGGTTCAACGAAGGGACGAACCTTTGAGACCCTCGTGTGTCCCTTTACTTGTATAGTTCGCGGTTCGCGGCTGCAGAAAAACTAGTATGAACCAAATACCGATTATGTACATGTATATACATACGGATTTTTGACAACACTCGAGGTAGGGCCAAGCAGTGACTGCTCTTCTCGAGGGTGCATAATAATATATTATTATACTTTTTAGCTAGTGCAAAGAAGAACCAACGCGATTGAAAACATTCAATGGCGTCAATGGTTTTTTCTCCCTCCACACCTGATGGACTTTTTGACATCAATCTATTCGACGTTGTCGACTGTACAACCTGTCGAGTATTGTGACGAACGAATTCTCTTTTCCATCGACTTTTGAACTGCTTACGCGTTGAAAACTAAGAATGAGGTCAAATAGTGGAACGCCCTGCGCTTCCAAGAAAAGAACATCAACTGCTGGAAGCCAGGAGCGTTTCCATAAGAAAATTTGGGATTCAGGATCAACAGATTTCTCAGAGAGTTCAGCGTATACGGCAGTTGCGGTTTTGAAAGAATAAAAAAAAAAACACGAGAATCAAATCTGTTGAGATTTGTCCAGAGGATTTGTGCGAGTCATCATACCGATATGTGCAAGTTCCAAGTTCCAAATGATATGCGATGGAAAATAAAATGTAGGTGATATACGCGCGACATCCCGTCGAGATGTTTGCTCCAGGTGCATTACTTAATAATAAACATCTTGGATAAGAATCTTGAGCGTAAGATCGGTCCTCCACACGGTTTGCTGGCCACCATGAGAGCTATCTTGGAATCAGGCTGACCACGGAAGAGCCTAACACAGCGTAGCTGCACCACGAGGCAAATCTTTGCTGTTCAATCCCCTCTTGCCTGGGCATACCTCCCCGTTTGCACTCATTGTGAACGGTGAGCGCGGGTATATCGTTAATCAAGTGAGAGTCACTGGTCGCCCGTTCATTGTGGATCCCGGGGTTATTAATCAAGTGAGAACTACTGCTGAGAGAGCCATTGTACCTCTGGAGACCTTCGGCTGGGGTTTCACAGAGCAAACGAGAGAGAGAGAGAGAGAGAGAAATGGAGAATTCCGCCATAGCAGGGTACTCGCACCGTTGGAGCGAGAGAGGCAGAGAGAAAAGCTACACGAGGGAATGGTGGAGGAGGGGGGAGCGAGAGAGGTGTCGTTTCCAGTGGGAGACTTTGGGGGATGAGACGGTTTCTCCGTCTCTCGTATCGACCCAGAGAGTCCATAGAGAGCTACGTGGAAGGTTTGAAACTTGGGGTTTAGATCGACGAGTCACGACTTCCGCGCGTAGACTCGAGATTCACAGTTCGCAGAGGTGTGCATTGTGTGAGCGGTATACACGTTTGAAATTTCGCCTTATCTGCGGAATAAACGTGAAGAGAGGATGAAAGACGACGTGAGTGAAAATGTTACCGATTTCCAGGCAAGATTACGAGCGGCTTCCAACGGTTGTCGCAACGAGCTCCAGAAGAAGCTTGGCGGGGAAGCAGCTTGCATCTTCATCCTTTTCTCTCTAGGTGTCCGCACTTTCGCCCGATTATTCCGTGTAATTAAGTCACCCGGAACTTTTCTCAGTGCTTTCACGGGCTCGCAGCAGCCAACCTCTCTGTTTCTCTCAAAGCTTCCGGATCCCTCTCTTGCTCTTTTTATCCACTCCTCTGATGACCGCGTAGCAAAAGCAGCGTCGAGGCCAAAGACCAGGAAGATGGTGAATGCCGCGGGAAAAGGATAGAGATAAAGTGGAGAGTAGAGGTGGACTCTGGAGCAAGCGAGAGGGAGAGAGGAATAAAGAGGAAAAGAACACAGAGAGAAATTTTCACTCCTCTCCAGAGTCTTCCGAGTAGGTGGTCGGAGACGACGATGACGACGACGACGACGACGACGACGCGAAGAACGCGCTGTGGGACCCCCGTTGGAGGTCGTGCCAGAGGCGAGAAAGGAACCGGAGGTAGATGAAGACTGCTGCTGCTGCTGCATGCTCCGGGGGATAGAGGGTGGCTCGCCTCTGGCTTCCACCTCGCTGCCGGGGAGAAACGCTCCCAGCGTCTGGAAAGGCAACGGAGGCGGTAATTAAGAGAGTTAGTTGCCGGTCTCCCAATTAGGAGCCAGTAGAATCTCAAACCTGCCCCTTCCTTTGCTTGGCTCCCGTCACGGCTGGGAAGTATTGCTTGGCCCGTTTCACTTCTCTTCTGCCCCGAAGCTCCTCGCCTAAAGACCCTCATCAACACACCACTACAGTCGTCTCTCTGACAGCAGCAGAAGCAGCGCAGTGCACTCTCTTATTCACTATCCACCACCCCCAACCCCTTTGACCCTTGGCGGCCTGCTGCTCTCGGTACGAAATGCAGAAAGAAAGTGAAATACGCAGAGGGAAAAAAAATTAAGTCCTCATTCGAACGATCATGGAAAGGGTGTGCTTCGTTGTCGAATATTAAAAACAATCAAAAAGGACTTGTCCCCGTACAACCCGACACGTCGACTCGTGCGAGTTACGTCGTTGTGTTTCTCCAACACCAATCCCATGTTACCGCTCGTTTATCGGACTCCGAGCGCAGTCACGCTTTTTATTCCTTTCCTTTTTTGTGTTATGTACCTCTACCAAACTATACAACATTTAAGGTTCATGCCATTGACAAAGGAGAAGTCGCTGCTGCTGCAGCAGTAGCTTTCAAGACCCGTGCAATAGCCGCTTTATTTGAGGAACTGCACTGTGGTTTTAGCCATTTTACATTTTTTTTTCTTCGCTTTTCTTCTCGAATCTTAATTAACGTCGAAACTTCCGAGGAGAAATCTCGACTGAATGGTACACGCTCGTGGGTATGTTAAAGTTTCTTGATGGCGAACGAAGGGTGTTCTCCATTTTCGGCTTAGAGCAAACTTTTACAAAGACTTCTTACTACTCACAAGAGTTTTTCCATTCCTGTCAAGTCGCGAGACAGATTTTGTTATCACGATTAGTGGTGAAATGTGATTTTGAATTGGTTCGCAAGTAAGAAAAAAAATTAATTGAAGAAAATAACGGCCGGCGCAGAGCGATGTTACATCGTGAGAAGAGTCTCGCTAGAATTTCCTTCATTCGGTTTCTTTCCACGTTGGTTAACGGCGAGGCACGGCGCACCGTCAGCGAAAGTAGTATCTCGCGGTTTCTTTGCCCCCAAACGTGTGTCTTCCATTAGACGTTACGACTACGGCTTTTATTGTGACAAATTGAGCGAAAAGAGAACGCCCGATGGGAGGATTCAAACAGTCTGCTGCTTCTCTGCTGACTCGAAATAGTTAATAATTGATGGTTTTGGATAAGCAAAAAAGCTAATAGGCCGCTATATCGAGACTAATTGCTTCATGCTGCCTATAAGCGAAGCCCGATCATTTTCCATCGTTATTCATCTCCATAAACACTATATCGAAACGTTTTTTCGATATGCATTTTGTACGCACTGGGACAAAAGTTTAGTTGAATCGATCAATGCAACTTAGAATACGTCGGAAGAAATATTTTGTTCATTCAAACAACCATTTAGTTGCACGAAAGATTTATTTTATTTCATCAACTTTATAAGTTTAACTAAAAATGAAATCTTTAAATCATCCAATCAACTGAATGATTGTTGTTGTTAAGATTTGTTTGATTTAATCTACTGAATACTAACTAAATATATGACATTCAACGTATTTTACGAAGTCATCTGTTTGATTCAACCATTCTCTTTTCTCTGTGCATTACTTGTTCTGTGTGTACGCGTTTGCACGTTTCTACGAGCTCACCTCCTTACTGTAGCCCCCCCAACCACTTCACTAATCTTTTCCTTTACTGTTAGCCTATCGAAGGTATCGCTTTCTCGAAGGCTCGAGGAAACTGTGAAAAACCGAGTCGATGGAAACGATTACGTTTGCAGAGACCATGTCAGCCGAACGAAACTATATCAGCAACTCGGAAAAACTACCGTCACTCTGGAGTTACTCGAACAGGCATCAGCCTCGTCGAGAGCTGCTGAACTGGATAGTTTATCGAAGCCGCACACCGACCGCACACCCATCGCAGTCAGCAGCTATTGTCGAATTTCAATTTACAGTTTACTTGTGTCCACCAGCTCGAAATGGTATATACGTTAAAATTCATTCGTCTAAGTGTACACATTTTGATGATTGCACTTGAAACAGAAGGGAGCAAGAAGTAGCGTCGCGGAGAAACCTTCGATGGTCAGAGAATTTCAATCCTATATATATGCATTTACTATCGTACGAAATTAGTTACTCGCGATAACTCTGTGAGTACTGTAGTGATTATAAAAAATTTGAGTTCCGATTTACACTTGCATGCTGGTCTCTTAATTGCAAGATTCCCATCACGACCCAAGCACGTTCTCAAAGAACTAACTTTTATTTATAACAAAGGTGAAGACAAATAAAATACAAACTGAGATAATCCGAAGGCCCGTTGCCGAACATTTACTAAAATGCTTACGCTTATCGCAAAATTTGAATCCCAGACGTTAGGTTCGCCAAACTTATAGTTTGGAAAAAAATTCTAAATGATTGGCTACAGTGTTTTTATCAATCAAAACATCTAGTCCAAATTTGATCCACTAAACATGTGCTCTACTATAATTATGAGCCCAAAGAATTCGGTCTTCCCCGAAAGGAAGACCTGAAACAAATGTGATCTCGAATTTTCATAATTCAAATTCATGAAAATTAAAATATATATGTAACGAACAACAATGATAATTAATTTGTTCGATGAGAATAAATACTTTTAAGGGTTGACGTATACGTATATTCTATAATGTCATTCGAATGAATGGACGAAATTCAAAGAGTCAGGGAGTCGCGAAGCGACGCCCCGGAAACTGGCGAAGGATTCACATCAACTATATACAGACGTCGAGCTGTTTGTTCGCGTACACACACCCACATCCTTGCACACTTATAGACAGGCGCAACAAATCTTTGTTAGGACATATCGAATACAGGTTTCATCTCTCAACAGGTTGGGCGTTTCTCGAACTGATAACCTCCCGTTCCCTTTTAAACGAGAAGAGGACGGGAAAATAAAAATCGTCGCAATTCGTCAGCTGCAGATTTTCTACCGATGTCTCGTGAGGGGCCAATTTTCGGGGCATCGGTACCAGTGGAACCTTGCGGAAGGTGTTAAATATCGCAAAGGTTTTTTTCGTTCAACGATAAGGGATGACGTGACAGAGAACGAGGATGAAAACAAAAGTTTTTTCCCCTCGGAGTTCACTGGACTCTCGTGTACGCAGGGGGGCATCGGGCATGGTCCACGGAACACCTGGTCGACCATTGCGGGAACTCGACTCAGTTCTCTTTCTCCCGCTCTTCCACGTCCCTGTATGCACTAATACATCCACATTTACTCGTGCATGCATAAGACCGCGCGGGTCCATTACCATAACAAAGGAAAGCCCGAGTGAGGCCCAGCGAGAATCCAGGTGCGTGGGACCGAGAGCTGCCTTTTTCGAGTATTCCAGAATATCCCCGGTAGCAGTCACGAATGGGCGTTTCGACACCCCCGCAGCGCTCTCATACGCATATACGATCCAAGTGTATTTGGTAATAAACATCTATATTCGATTTTTTCGTCATTTGCATTCGATAACGAATGATTTTCGATCATGATTGAAACACATTTGCGTTTCTATTATTATTTAAATGGTTGCTTGAAACGGGGCTCCTGCACAAATATGCCGAAGGAGATTTCTTGACCGCTAGTCTCACAAAAACTTCTCAATAAGCTTCTCTGACAAATCTGTTTTCAATGTTCAAAATCAGAGGCTCGGATATGTTGAAAAAAGAAAAGAACGCTCGAGAGAGATTCTCTCGTGTAAAAGCGAGTGATTAATTTTCCAGACACCGTCACGGTTTCGTTGTCGCTCGTGGATATGTTTAGGTTTTTTTTTTCTTTGTCTTCCTTATACCTCAGTCTTCTCCGGGACGTGAATAAACCGCAACGCCGTCTCGCTTTCAGTACTGTAAAGAGTGTGCATTCACATACGTCTCCGGAGAGAACCGTCTTGGGGACACACGAGAAAGTTGAGATTAACGTGCGGAAACACTCGAGTCCTAATTCTCCCCTCCCCCTCTTCCTCCCTCGTTCTGCTCGCACCGTCTTTTGCCCTCTTCCTTCTCTCGTATTCATTTATCTCGCTCAAGCCAAAGCGCGAAGGCAATACCACGCAACACCGATCATTTTTTTTATTCGTTTCGTAAGCTTCGCTCTTGACGTGCACTCGCATACTTCGTTCGTCTCTATGGGGCTAATGTAGTAAAAAGAAAAAAAATCCCCGACACTCCTAGAGAACGACTCACCGAACGAACGCCGAGAGAGCGAGAGAAAAAGGCCCGCATTTTCGCGGCGTCTCGCTCGAATAACTAATACATCTTTTTCTTTTTCTCCTCGAGTACAACTTCTCAGGGGCAGGGGGGCGAGAACGGTGAAGCGAGAACGTCTTCGCACGGGCACGAACAGTTTTGCGTACATAAGCAGGTGTGACGATGCACGGACACGCGTCGTCGTACCGGGAAAAACCTCCGACAGCCTCACACGACGACTGTGCCCCGTCTCTCGCTCTATAATCACCTATTTGTGCGTTTTTACTTCAAATCTTTTTCCTATTTCACGGCCTCGCGCATATTGCGCGCGGTCAATTTAAGGGCAGAGACGAGAAGTCTGCACCTGCAGCTAAAACGATCAACTATATTTTCATGACACGCGAAATGAAACGTTTTGTTGCGCTCATGAAATCAGGATAAACTGGGCCAACGGCTATAGCCGATCGGATAAAAGTCATTAGACGACGTAGTAGTTGACAGCAGTCAATGACTACTTTGACGTATCAAACAATGTCAAGCGACTAGTTTAGTATGGTACATCTCCAATTGTTCGTTGATGGCATTTTTATTTATATCCAAGTTTAT